>NC_064248.1:42686206-42993189 GCF_003254725.2 Canis lupus dingo
AGGTGAAGAGGTGGGAAGAGGCCACCAAACAAGAGCCTCTGTATGACATACTAACAAGTTATCCTATATGAAGTAAGAGGAGCATTGGTAATAATAATTTTAAGCAGCTTTGAACAGAAACAGAACTGGCCCCTCCAAATGGCTGCAGAGGTTAATGCAGGGAAAGCAATCAGCTCAGTTGCCTATTCCAAACATCTGGGTAAGAGATACAGTAATGCACTAAGGACTATGACATACATAGCAGCAGAGGTTTATTTTCAGAAAGAAGGGGCCGGAGGCAGATCTGAGGGATGCAGGGATTGACTGGATGTGGTTAGTGAAAGAGGGAGTCTAGAATGACACCTGGGTTCCTAACCTGGGGGACAGAGAACATGGCATATATTAAGGGAAACAGGAGGGGTTCAGAGTACAGTTCTTAACATGTTTAGTTTGAGGACTGGGATTAAGTATGTACATAAGCTGTAGTCAGATGCACTTGTAATCACTCACAAGACTTTCCTAGGGGCAAAAAAGGCTTGAATTCAAAATACTGAACATCAAAACACAGGGAGGCCTCAGAAGTATGGACATTTTCAGTTGGGCTAAGTGGGCTTAGTTAAGACCTCAAACCTTGAACAAAGGTATGCCTCTGAGATCTGCTCTAGGTCTAAAAAAATATTCATGGTCCATTATATACCCCATAATATTTCCTTTTGTTAGTCATACACTTGGAAAAAACTACTGATAAAAATCAAGACAAAGGACACCACCAGGGTACAGACATAGGTGGAATGCTGATAAGAGAACCAAAAGAAAGCTGTAAGAAAGAAAGAAAGAAAAGAAAGAAAGAAAGAAAGAAAGAAAGAAAGAAAGAAAGAAAGAAAAGAAAGAAAGAAAAGAAAAGAAAGAAAGAAAGAAAGAAAGAAAGAAAGAAAGAAAGAAAGAAAGAAAGAAAGAAAGAAAGAAAGAAAGAAAGAAAGAAAGAAAGAAAGAAAGAAAAGACTACCATAAGTTTTCCAAAAGCTCTCATTGAAAAATGGACTTGATAATTTGACGTATCATCTTTGTGATTTATTTTGATTCTTTTATCAGAGTGCAGGTTAGCTTAATTAAAGATACTTCTGATATTTAGAAATAAAATATTATATAGTTATATTTAGTAATCTGAGTCCTGTGATCACTTTTCATCAAAATAGTTTTTAATTCTATTATAATTTCAGTATAAATAAATAGAAATTGATGCTAGCAGATACTATCTTAAATTAGTATTTTAAAATCCTTCAACCTCTAAGTTTAATTTGTTCTAACTTCTAAACTGAAAGAAGGACAGTTTTACTGGGAGACACTGCAGTAAAAAAAAAAAAAAAAAAAAAAGATAGTATTTTTGCAAACAATGACAAACAATTACTATCCAAAGTAGTAAAGCAACATATCCATGAATGGAGTAATTATAGTTTCTAGCTTGAAAAAGAAAAGATAGGGAAATATGCAAGACTTCTTTGAATAAAAACAGTATTTTGTATTAAATGTCTAATACAAATTACGGAATATTCAGTCTGAATACAAGAAAACTAAAATGTAGATATTTGAAGCACAACACTCAAAAACTTATTATTATACGTACCCTCTGAGAATTTGGAATTCGGCGATCAATGGAATTACTGGCATCCTGGAGAACTTTAGTGGAGGAATTAGTTTTGCACTTTTTCCCCTTTAATCTGTTGACAAAGAGCAACTTTGCAGAAGGTTTGGCAATAAGAGGCTTTTGTTTAGCAAGAATTTCACTGTTCCAGTTCTGTACCTATAAAATTATAAACATAAATGGAAAGCAGGGCATGAAAAAACAGAGCTATCTTTGGTTTTCTATAATATTAACCTGTCTTACCTGTCTTCACCGCCCATTTTGTGTGTGGGGCAGCTTAGATCTCTTAATAAATTCCTTTTTGCCAGTATTTCTATTTTCAACAGCTTATACCAAACGTATACTGTGGACTTCTCATTATCAAAACATTAAAATGGTGACTTTTAAGAACTTAAGAGTAATAAAACAGAGTTTGCCAAAATCCCATAAAAATAAAATTTGAGGGGACCCCTGGGTGGCTCAGCGGTTTGGCGCCTGCCTTTAGCCCAGGGCATGAACCTGGAGACCTGGGATCAAGTCTCATATCAGGCTCCCTGCGTGGAGCTTGCTTCTCCCTCTGCCTGTGTCTCTGCCTCTCTCTCTCTCTCTCTCTCTCTCTCTCTCTCTCTCTGTGTCTCTCATAAATGAATAAATAAAATCTTAAAAATAAAATTAAAATAAAATAAAATTTGGTCAGGGAAAGAGCAAGTTTTATTCTGGATAAGAGTTAATTAAAAATGTTACAACTGGAAATTTTGGACATATGCAGAATTTTAAACTGTAGAAATTAATATCTAAAACTTACATAGCTGTAGCAATTTTTTGGTGATACTTTTTGTTTTCACTAACTACTAAATTCTCAACAGGCAAAAACCATCTAATGAGCAATTTATATAGGCCTAGATCTGGTTTAAATATACTTAACATCTAAAAAACAGACTCAATATAAAAAATATTTACTGAGTAGAAAGGAAAACACACAGTATGTACAGTAGCTACGTGACATTTGCAACTTTAACATTTCAATCTTGTTTGTAAGTAAATCCAAAGGTCTATGTTATGTAATAACTGATAATTTTGATAAAACATGCTTTTTTTGTAGTTACCTCATGAGGCACAAATTAGAGTTAGGTCCTGCCCTCAGGCTACCATACCTCAGAGAGACAGGCAGCTAGTGAGGAAACCAAGCTATCTGCATCAAATGAAGCTTTTTTCTCTCCCTCTGTTCCTTTTCTTATACAGGTTATAAGGGGAAGGTGATACTACTGCTGGAGTGAACTTCAAGGTCTCCTGATTTTAGAGACAGTAAATGGCCCCAGATGTTAGAACACCTAAATCCCAAGTAGAAATGTGAAAAACTTTAAATGTTTCCTATATACTTATTTGGACTTCTCTCTCTCTCCCTTTTAAAGATTTTATTTATTTATTCATGAGATACAGAGAGAGGCAGAGACACAGGCAGAGGGAGAAGCAGGCTCCTTGCAAGGGAGCCTGATGAGGGACTTAATCCTCAGACTAGGGTCATGCCCAGCTAAGGCTGATGCTCAACTGCTGAGCCACCCAGGTGTCCCGGAAATAATTTTCCTTCATAATTCTGAGGACATTGTTCCAGTCTGTATTCTTGAGTGTTTCTGTGAGAAGTCCAAATAAGGGATGCCCAAGTAGCTCAGCGGTTGAGCGTCTGTGTTAGGCTCAGGGCATGACCCCAGTCTGGGGACTAAGTCCCATATTGGGCTCCCTGCGAGGAGCCTGCTTCTCCCTCTGCCTATGTATTTGCCTATGTTTCGTGAATAAAATCTTTAAAAAAAAAAAAAAAGAAAGAAAATTATTTCTAACCAATAATTCCACACTAAGCAGAATGACCAATCAAATGTGAGAGTAGCAAAAACGCATTTTCCAACATCTGTGGTCTGCAAGAGTTCCCTGCAACTGTGCTTTAAGAAGCATCTCTAACACAGATGTTTCTTTTTCTTTATAAATGGTTTTTTACTTTGAGAGTAATGAAATAACTCGATGCAACTTTATGATGAGGAAAAGAAAACACAGAACTAATCCCAAACATATTTAAAGATAGAATTTTGTCATTATTTGGCTCTTGGAAAAGCCAACTTTGAGTTGAATCTGGTCACTTTTTTTTTTTTAAAGATTTATTCATTTATTTATTCATGATAGATATATATATAGAGAGAGAAGCAGAGACAGAGGAGGAGGGAGAAGCAGGCTCCATGCCGGGAGCCCGATGCAGGACTCGATCCTGGGACTACAGGATCACGCCCTGGGCCAAAGGCAGGCGCCAAACCCCTGAGCCACCTAGGGATCCCCTGAATCTGGTCACCTTCTTAATGGAATCTACAGTTAGTACCCTACAGAGCTAGGCACAAGAGTAAATTAATCAGTACATTCCTACAAGAATAAAAAAAGAGACCTAAATTGACTTAAAAGTTTTTTTAAAAAATAATTTGCAGATTAGATAGCTTTGAAACTGACAAGATAAGAGGTAGATACTTGCAGGAAATCACAAAGTCCTTCAGAGTTTTTGAACAACTTTAATTGTTTGGAATAAAAAAAAAAAAATTGTTTGGAATAAAAAAATATTGGCTATAAATTCAAGTTAATTAGATGTTAGTCTTAAGAAAACTATTTCCACAGAAATGTCAATATTAAAAAATCATATGCCTATTATAATACAGCAGAAAAATGTTTAATGGCATGAAAATGATGTATTAACTATGTATTATAAGATCTGTAATATAATATTCATATAAAAATGCAAGATGAATAAATATCAAAATATTAATAACTGTAGTTACCACTAGGAGGTGAGATTACTCATAATTTTAATTTCCTTGCTGAAATTTTCTGAAGTTATTATAATGAGCCTATTTTATAAAGAATATTTTATAAAATATACCACAGAAGAACAACCTACCTTAACAATGTAAAATTAAGTTAAGCAAAAGTGGAAGCAAGCAGCCTTCATTTTTTTTCTTCAAAAACCTTTTTACAGGGTGAGGGGATGGGTGAAACAGGTGATGGGGATTAAAGAGTATACTTGGCATGATGAGCACTGAGTAGTGTACAGAAGTATTCAATCACTATATTATACATCTGAAACTCGTAACACTGTATGTTAACTAAACCGGAATTTAAAAACTTAATAAAAAATAATAAAGAAAAATAACCTTTTAAAAATTATGTTATGTTAAAAGAGAAAAAGCCCAGACAAGATCTTGAATAAAAGTTGTTAGTTAAGAGAATGCTTTTAAGAAATGTAGCTAGAGGGATCCCTGGGTGGCGCAGCGGTTTGGCGCCTGCCTTTGGCCCAGGGCGCAATCCCGGAGATCCGGGATCGAATCCCACATCGGGTTCCCGGTGCATGGAGCCTGCTTCTCCCTCTGCCTGTGTCTCTGCCTCTCTCTCTCTCTCTCTGTGTGTGTGACTATCATAAATAAATAAAAATTAAAAAAAATAAAATAAAAAAAAAAGTAAGAAAAAGAAATGTAGCTAGAAAATATAGCTTGCTCATAAATATCATTAACCTTGCAATAATGTTGCTGTTAATGCAGTGGGGGGGGGGAGCCTCTTAACCTTTTTAAGTTTTTCTGATCTTCTTTTAGTTAAAAAAAAAAAAAAGAATACATGTACATGTTAAAATATTCAAACAGTTCAAGCTATATATGAAGTAAATATCTCTCCTAATTCAGACACCCAGTCCTTTTCCCAGAAGCAGTTGTTAGCAAGTTTCTTACATATTCTTCCAGAAAGGCTGCATGTATCTATAAAGAATATATATGCATAATACTTTTCTTATACAGATGGCAACATGTTATACACATTCTTTTTGGACTGTACTTTTTTCTGATTCTTTTTATTTTTATTTATTTTTTCCTCTGATTCTTTTTAAAGGAAAATTTTAAAGTGATACCCATACAAGACAAGGTTTATTTATATTATTCATTTAAGTTAAAAGTTATTTAAATATTTGATTTTAACAGTTCAAGAAATGTAAAACACAAAAGCTGCCAACCTTTTCTGGTGTTAACTTCATAAGTTCCATGTTTTCCATACTGTGTCGGCGTCCAAACTTGGGGCGTGCACCTTTGTAAAAAGAAAAATAATAATAATAATTCAAATAAACTGGGGACCCCTTAAGACTACAAGTTCAGCATCTCTAGGTTATTCAATTTTAAAATGTGTAAAACAAGCCCATATGGAAGCAAAAAACGTACAAACATGTATTCTTTTAAGAATAATAATTTTCCATACCAACTACATAAAAATAGAATATCCACTCCCTCTAAAATGCTTTGATGTAAGGAAGTTACATTTTGGTTGGAAACTGACTTTGGTTACTAACAATACCCCTTAATTTAGAAAAGGCGTTTTATAATAACTGGTTTTATACTATCCACATAGACTTAAAAAAAATAAGAAGGAAAAATCTTGTATGATCTTACTTATAGTGGAAATCAAAAATAAAAAAAGAAGAAGAAAAAGAAAATATCTGAACTAGGAAAAAGATGGTAAACTTGAGTTTACCAGAAACAGAGGGGGTTAGGGAAGGGAGTAGGGGAGGGGAAGGTGGTCAAAAGATACAAACTTCCAGTTATAAGGTAAGTAAGTATTAGGAATGTAATGTACAACAGGATGACTATAGTTAACACTGCTATATGATACTTAGGAAAGTTGCTCGGAGGGTTTATCCTAAGAGTGCTCATTGCAAGAAGAGTTTTTTTTTCTTTTTTTCCCTTCTTTTCTATCTGTATGAGAAGATGGATGTTAGCTGAACCTACTGTGGTGATCACTACGTATGTTAATGAGGCAATCATGCTGAGTACCTTACACTTAGTCATGTATATCAAACATTTCTCAGTAAAACTGGAAAAAAACCCAAATCAAATCAAAATAACATCCTTAGTACTATATCGTTACTTTCTTTTCTTTCCTTTTTTTAAGTAGGCTCCATGTCCAATATAGGGCTTGAACTCATGACCCTGAGATTGAGTTGCATGATCTACCAACTGAGCCAGGCAGGTGCCCCTGTTGTTACTTGTTGTTACTCTTCTCTAAGTTACTCATTTCTATTTTAAGAATGAATTAGATAGTAAAGTTAAAATAAAAGGTTCTCAAATTTTTTCAATAATCATTAAATATAGAGAATTTTCATATCAATTCAGTCTTTTAAAGATCAATATTTTAAGGACATGATATAAGGAATATATGATACCTAATACCCAGCTTAAGAAATAAACCATTTTCAACACATTAACTCCTCCTCTGTGGGCAGCCCCGGTGGCACAGCGGTTTAGCGCCGCCTGCAGCCTGGGGTGTGATCCTGGAGACCCAGAGTCGAGTCCCACATCAGGCTTCCTGCATGGAGCCTGCTTCTCCCTCTGCCTGTGTCTCTGCCTCTCTCTCGCTCTCTCTGAATAAATAAATAAATCTTTAAAAAAAATATCTAACTCCTCCTCTGTGACTCTCTCTATAACTTGCCTCTTTCTCTGTAATCTTAATATTTTTATTACATATGAATAGATCTCTAAGCAATATAGCTTATAATAAATAAATGCTTCCGTACTGTATATATCATCTAACTTGATTCCTTCAAGCAACATTATGTTTTTGAGATTCAGCCAAGTTGCTATGTGTAGTTTAATTTTTTTTTTTTTAAGATTTTATTTATTCATGAGAGATAGAGAGGCAGAGACACAGAAAGAGGGAGAAGCAGGCTCCATATGGGGAGCCCGATGTGGGACTCGATCCTGGGACTCCAGGATCATGCCCTGGGCCAAAGGCAGACGCTCAAACACTGAGCCACCCAGGCATCCCCAGTTTAATTTTCATTACCATTTTAGGACTAGGAAATTCTTTATCTGTTCTACTGGGGACACAGATTTATAGACTGGTTCCAATTTTTTTTTTTTTAATCAGATAAGCAGTACTCCCAAAGAAATTCTTGGAAATGTATCTTAGTGACATGAGCAAGAGTTTCTTCTAGTTTGGGTATTGGCGGTATGTAACTGTGAGTAGAACTGTTGCTCATATGCTTAGTACATCCTCCACTTTACCAGAATGTTGTCAGACTGTTCTTGAGAGTAGACATATTTCTATCATTATCAATACTGAGTAAGAGTTTCCATTACCCACATTTCAATACTGGTGTTCTCAGACCTTTCATCTATTTATTATTTTTTTTTAAAGATTTAAAAAATATTTTTTAAAGAATTTATTTATTTGACAGAACAAGAGCACTAGCAGGGGGAATAGCAGGCAGAGGAAGAGGGGAGAAGCAGGCTCCCTGCCCAGGAGGGAGCCCTATGTGGGGCTGGATCCCAGGACCCGGAGATCATGACCTGAGCCGAAAACAGATGCTTAATCGACTGAGCCGCCCAACGTCCCGTCCCTCTAGGAGCATTTCTAACCCCTTTGCACTTCAGTGGACTGGGGTTTCTTACACCATGCAGGTAGAATAAATCAAATTCCAAACCAGTACATAGGCAGGCTTAGGAATTCAGATTCTTTTTTTTTTAAATTTTTATTTATTTATTTATGATAGTCACACAGAGAGAGAGAGAGGCAGACACATAGGCAGAGGGAGAAGCAGGCTCCATGCACTGGGAGCCCGATGTGGGATTCGATCCCGGGGTCTCCAGGATCGCGCCCCGGGCCAAAGGCAGGCGCCAAACCACTGCGCCACCCAGGGATCCCAGGAATTCAGATTCTTAAGGAACACTCCCTTTCTCTACCTTGAGCCAACACCAGAAACTGGTGTTTCCTTGAAGTTCCTTTAGCCAGCAGATTTTTCCTGGCACTGGAGATACAGCAATGAATAAAAGAAACCAAAAAATACCTGTCTTCATACAGCCACAAAGAGCAAAGAGGGGAGTGGTAGGAAGTGATGCTGAAGTAGGTTGAGATTCCATAAGGCCTTTTAACCATGGTGACAAGTGAGGATTTGATTCTAGGTGTGATGGGAAATCATCAGAGGATTTTGAACTGACAACATGATTTACATTTTATTTATTTTTTAAGATTTTATTATTTATTCATGAGAGACACAGAGAGAGAGAGGCAGAGACACAGGCAGAGGGAGAAGCAGGCTCCATGCAGGGAGTCCCATACAGGACTCGATCCTGGGACTCCATGATCACACCCTGGGCCCAAGGCAGGCGCTAAGCCGCTGAGCCACCCAGGGATCTCCCAATGATTTACATTTTAAAAGAGCACTCTGGCTGCTGTGTGAAAAAGTCAGTGTGAGGGATTATGAATGGAAGAGAAATAGTTGATAGGCTAGTACCCTAATGGGAAACGTTGGCAGTTTGTACTAAGATTGCTGCAGTGAACATTGTAATAGAGATTAGGCATATATTTGGAAGGTAGGGTTTCTGATAGGCTGGATGTAGGAAGTGAGTGGAAGAAAAGGAACAAGGATGACTCATAGGTATTTGGCCTGAAGACTTAGATGAATGGTAGTACCATTTCCTGAGATGGGGCAGACTGGAGGAAGAACATGTGTGGGAAGAAAAAACAAGAGCTCTGTTCTGGACAGGTTAAGTTTTAGATGCCAATTAGATATTCAAATGGAAATGTTACATATGTGAATCTCAAACATAAGGGGAAAAATCATGAATGGAAACATCAATTTGAAAATCATCACTATATAGAAGATATAAAAGCCAATCAACAGAATGAAATCATCTAGAGTTGTGCTGTTTCATACAGTAGCCACTAGTCCCATGTGGCTTTTAAATTTTTAATTAATTACAATTAATAATATTAAGAATTAATTTTCTCTTTTGCAATAACCAAGTGCTAAAGTGCTCAAGAACCACATAAGGCTAGAGGCCATTATAGCGGACAGACTGGATATATAATATTTCCATCTTCACAGAAAGTTCTACTAGATGGTAGGGGAAGGAAGAAGAGGTTCAAGAACTGATCTCTGAGCACTACAAATTTCAAGGGTGAAGGATGATGAGGAGAGAATAATGAAGGCTGAGAGTGGCCAGTGAGGTGGCACTGGAGATACAGCAATGAATAAAAGAAACAAAAAAGCAAACCAAAAAAAAGGAGGATAATCCTGGAAGCCGAATGACCAAAATATTTTGAGAGGGGAATGATCAGCAGTAGGAAACATTGCTGAGAAATCAAGTAATCTGACATTTGAAAACTGAGCAGTGATTTGGTAAAATGGAGATCTCTGGTAACCTTGAAAAGGTTTCGGTGTCATGATGGAACCAAAGCCTGAGTGAAGTGAGTTGAGCAGAGAATGGGTAGTGAATGGGAACTGAAGAAGTAAAGAAATGAACTACTATTTTCAAGTTTTGTTTTAAGTGGGAACAAAGTAATGAGTCTACAGTTAGAATGGTCCAGGAGAACAAGTGATAGTCTGCTAAAATATAAGAACTAGGGATCCCTGGGTGGCGCAGCAGTTTGGCGCCTGCCTTTGGCCCAGGGCGCAATCCTGAAGACCCGGGATTGAATCCCACGTCGGGCTCCCGGTGCATGGAGCCTGCTTCTCCCTCTGCCTGTGTCTCTGCCTCTCTCTCTCTCTCTCTCTCTGTGTGACTATCATAAATAAATAAAAATTTTTTAAAAAAGATAAGAACTATTACAATACAGCCTCCTTGAAAATTAAACCTAGGGAACTCCTTAGTCCATTACTATGCTGCAGAGCACACAGTCCATACACTGCTCATACTTCAGTATCTTTCATTGAATGTTCTTTCAGTCTTAACAGGACAACTAGTTACTGACTTCTTTTCCTTCTTCCTTTCTTTATATGGGTTTAGAGAAATTAGAAAGATGAAAGCTCAATTTGTCACCAACTTTCAAGTCCCAATACTGATGTGAATTGGTGACTTTTCTCAGACTGAGAATTTTTAGAGCCTCCACCAGATCTGTATAATGGGGTCTCACACAATCACAGAGCACTGGAAATGTAATCTGATGTCCTTATTTCTTTAATCAGAAGCAGAATTTTGGGGGGCACTTGGCTGGCTCAATCAGTAGAGCATGCGATTCATGAGTTCAAGCCTCACATGCGATTTGAGACTTACTTAAAAAAAAAAGTACAATCTTTTTCATGTAGAAACAGAGACATTCAAGCATGTTTTCCCTGTAACAATGTCAAATCTTCCTTTAGGCGCTGACCTAAAGAATATTTCCCAGTTTTCTGGATTAAAAAAAAATAGTAATAATACTAAGAGATCACTTTAGAAAGTAAATGGGAGGGGCACCTGGATATCTCTGTCGGTTAAGTGAATGACTCTTGATTTCAGCTCAGCTCATGACCTCAGGGTCATGAGATCAAGCCCTGAGTCAGGCTCCACATTCAGAGTAGTCTGCTTGTCCCTCTCCCTCCCTCTGCTTGCTTTCACTCACTCACTCTCTCAAATAAATAAAATCTTAAAAAAAAAAAAGAAAGAAATTAAATGGGAAGAAAAGAGCTACACAAAAATCAAATATGTAAAAAACACTTGAATTTAAAAAAATGTTTTGATTTTGTCATCTTCACATTTATAAATTTTTCAGTGAGCCTATAGATAATTTAAATGTATTAAAAAATACCTTTACCATTCCTAACTTCCTGATATCAGCTGTAAAATACTGTATTCTTTATTGATAAATTAATAGGACTGGGGTAAAGCAAAAAAGTATTATAAAAAGTTGAACTTCCTCTGTAATATTCTCTCTGGATATGATAAACATGTGATACGTAATATAAATGTAATTGAGGATAAAGAAATTGGATGTGAAGACCTATTACTTACCATGCAAGCTGTTATCAATTTCAATATTTTCAGACATTATTGAATTATTTGTGCTGTAGCTTAGACCAAGAACCATTTGAAGATCTGAGAGATTCAGTCGTGCTGTTAGTTCACCACTTCTATCCCCAACCTACAACCACAAACATTTTTTTTCAACCACAAACATTTAGAGTAGTATTAAAGACAAAGAATTATGAAGATTAGCTGAAAATGTTGTGAGCCTAAAACTCGAATAAAATATAAAGAAATGAAATAGTTATATTAGAATTAAGAGACTGAACAAAATGGTTTTTTTCAATAGTAATTGTTTTAAAGAAAAGGGAAATTTCTAAAATATGGCAATAGGAAAACTAATTACATTGTGTTAATTCATTCTCTAAATATTAGTTAAATTTCTACAATCATTTAGTAATAATGTAGGTTATTCTGTGATACATTAACTTGTCACCACAGGATTAAAATTTCCTTAGAATATTTTGTTTCCATTCCATAGTAATAGTATGTATTAAGCCAGCACTAAACATTACACTAGGCACTTACAGACACTATCTCTAATACCTGCAAGTTAGGTATTGTTCTTCCCATTTTACAAATGAGAGAAATGAGCTCAGAAAAGGTTTCCAAGCTCAAATTGCCAGAAAGTGGCAGAACTGCAATAGGAACCAATCCTTGATTATAAAAACCATGTTTACAAAACAAAACAAAACAAGTTTTTCTTTCTATACCATCTACTTTTCCATGTAGAAACAGGAGGCATATTTTAGCAACCTTTCCATTTCCTCATGCCTGGCCTTACCTTCCTGTTTTCCTACCTCAAGGCCAGTGCAAACAGACCTCTGATCTGTATCTCAAAATGCTTTGTGCAGTTCTTATGCCAAGGGAATAACATACTTAAATTTATTACTAGGTCATATAGGAGCGATCTAGAAAAATAATAGGACTTCCTCCTCCTCTGCAAATTGGTGAATCATAATAGCAGAAAGGTTTTTAGTTTCATACCTCTCTTGAAATTTCCAAGTGCTTTTCAGCAAAATGCATTGCTTGATCATGATTCCCTAGAGCAGTGTACGCATTTCCTAAGCTCCAACATGCTCTTCCTTCACCAATTCTACAAAACAATTCAAAGCTAACATTCAGTTATCTGAAAGAGCTGTGTATAGAATAAAAGCTATCTAGCAGTAATTAAAGGTATAAATAATGCTCTGGATTTATTTGGTCTTTTATATAAAGAACATAAATATATTCATACTAGAGACATTAGAATACCCAGATAATACTGAACTCAGAATTAGATATTAAAATGGGAAACATTTAGGGATCCCTGGGTGGCGCAGCGGTTTAGCGCCGCCTGCCTTTGGCCCAGGGCACAATCCTGGAGACCTGGGATCGGGTCCCGCGTTGGGCTCCCTGCATGGAGCCTGCTTCTCCCTCTGCCTGTGTCTCTGCCTCTCTCTCTGTGTGTGTGTGACTATCATGAATAAATAAATAAAATATTAAAAAAATAAAATAAAATAAAATGGGAAACATTTAAATAAATAAATAAATAAATAAATAAATAAATAGGAAGCAGTCTTTTAAAACATACCATATATTATAAAATAAAATCTCAGGGATAGGTCTTCTAGTTAAACGACTCCATTTTCTTTTCATGATAGCCCTACCAGGTAACCATTCAGTCCACATTTGAATACCACTGGGGAGAGAGAACTCACTCTCTCTTGAAGTGGTATACTTCATTTTGAACAACTACAGAGAAGTTTTTCTTCATACTGAAGTAAAAATCTGTCTTCTTAAAGCAAATATCATGGATTAAATGACTGTAGAGATACACTGCTTTTTCATACAGTTTTTAAAAAAAATAGCCATCAACATTTAAAAATCAGAAGATTTCATATAAAACTCAGGACTTCCAGCTTCTCTTTAAAAAAGAGGAGTATCTGGACATAACACATCCTCAGTCCTGCCTGGCAAGAATGAGCTGGAGCTGAGGAGCAGATGTTCCCTTTACATTGGGCCTTATCTGTAAGTTTACCATAATTCCCACACTGATCTAGTCAAGACGACCTTTGTAGGCAACTGAGTTTGTGACCTATTTATTGATCTTGGTTCAAGGCTCTATGGATCAGTCTAATCTTCTAAGACATGCTAGCCCTTCAAAAACAGTAATATAGAGAGGAGGAGACTAAAACAAGAAATTCCTTAAAAAAAGAATTAAAAGGAAAACAAAGGAAACAAAAACAAAGGAAAAATTCTAGAGATTCAATGATGCATCTATATTTTACTATAATTATAGTAAAAAGCTGTATAACTTACCTATCATTTAGCTCTTGAGCAATTGCTAAGTGCTTCAGATGATAATCAATGGCTTTTTCATAGTCTTGAAGCAAAGTATACGTGTTTCCAAGACTATAACAAGACTGTGCTTCCACAGCTCTGTCTTTAAGCTGTCGAGCCAATAGTAGTGTCTTTCTAAAAAAAGAAGTTAATTCTTACACAATGATCATTTTTATTTTTGGCTATAATAATCATAAAACTCACACTTTTCCTCCTGCCTTTAAAGTAAATCTATTTTATAACTTCTCTATACTTCCAGACAAAATGAAAAGATGTCTTAGAAACACAAAAACCAAATCTAGACTCTAAGAATAAATTGGAGAGTCCTATTAATTCTTCAGAGAAAAGGAATACTGACATGAGGTCAAATGCCTCTAAAGATTATATAATATAGTATTTTTAACATTAAAAAAAAACTGTCCCAGTTGTAATGGCCATAACTCAAAGAGAATTTTGTCTACATAACTTGTCTTTGCAATCATATGGTTGTCTTTGCATTTTGACAAAATTTAAAATATATAGTTAAAATTCTAATGCGTAGATCATTAGTCATTGATTCATGAAAAATACTGAAGACCATATTTAAACATTAACCAAATTCTACCTAAGACCCATTGAAGTGTCAATGAGAAGCTAGTGTAGCAGTTAAGATTGTGAATCCTAGAGTTTCGACTGGGTTCAAATCCCAACTTTGCCAACTATTAGCTCTGTAATGGGCCAAGTCACTCAACTTCTGTTTCTTCATATATAAAATGGGGAAAATACCCACAGGGTTTTGTGAGGATTAAATGAATTAATATATATGAAATGCTTAGAATAGATCTCGTTCACAGTAGATGCTAATAAATGTTAATACTTAAATGACTTCTATAATCTCTGCTCAATAGTGAAAATATTTCATATGATTTATAATTATATGAAAATAAGTATATGATAAAATATGATGGTTTTAAGCAAACAAACCTGAAATTATATATTTAATGGTGATACCTTCAAAGCTGTTACCTTGGGAGGTTACACACTTATTCTAACATTGCCCCCTCTCAAACATTTTTGGAAGACTTTTGGGTTCGCTTTCAGATCCTGGGGTATCTTTCTGGCACACCATTACTCTTTGAGTTGATTTGTAAATGTTCAGAAGTCCTTCTGGAACCAAATTCAATTGCTAATGTAGGCTTACCCAACTACTGCTTTCTATCCTGAAGGATATAGATTTAAAATGTTAAGACAGTCTTCTTGTGTGATCCTGAAAACAGCTCTAAAGCAGAATCCTCCCTCAGTTCTAGCCTACTTATGAAGAGGGCAGGAGGAGGAAGTTTTATTACTTAACACTAATATTTTTTAGTCAAATAGCCATCATCTGCTTTATTACAGAACTTTCAGTATTTAACACAAGTAGTTCATTTATTAAGACATTTCTATGTCTTTTGCTTTAAAATATAAGACATTTTAATATTTAAAATCAAAATATATACTCTATATTTAGTAATATATTTTATTTGGGAAGATATTTCATATCTAACTAACCAACAAATATTAACCATTGGTCAATGTTTATAGTAGGTTGGGATGACATTCTATTTTTTTGATGGACCTAAAGCAATTTTACCTTTGTTTGTAGATGGCAAACTACCCCAAACTCTCTCACACTGGATTCTTTAACAATAAAATACAAATCAATCACTGTATCCATGTTTTAAACTGGCTCTGCCTAACATCTGTATGGGCCTTCAATCCCCACTAATTAGAGAAAACTCCAAACTAAGAAGCATAGACTGGACAATGTCAAAGAGTCTATACCTTGCTATTATCTATGTTTCAAGTGTATTGATAGATCAGAATGACTGTCCAGAAGAAGCTGGGTTTGCCAACTTCTCAGGTAAGTGAATGGGGCCTCAGCTTATGGTGAGGATCAAAGATGGACAGAGGAGAATGAGCCAACTGTTCAACAAGGGGGTGAGATAGTGGGCAAAAGAATTCAGAGATGCCTGGCAAAAACTAGGGCATATTTTTATTACTAGGCTTTCTCATGGTTTTTCTGAAAACACATAACTGGGTGAGAAAAAGCATATAAGTATATACACCACACATGCTGAACAGGCTAAGAAGACTTTAAAAGTTTAGAATTTCATTTAAAAACAATTAAAGATAAAAGAAATATAAAGGAATCATAATACTACCATTAAATCTAAGGTACAATAATATCAGGTCCTATGCAAAGTAAACAGTTAATATAGTCTTTCATTCAATCCTCACAATACCAAAAGCAAGGAATTGGCATGATCTGTTACAGATGAAGAAATTGAGGATTAGAAGCACAAGATCCTGCTGCTAGTATGTACAAAATGCAAGTTTTAAACCCAAAGCCTATTATTTAATAGGTTTGCATAACTACTCATTTTACATTTATCTACAGAAATATTACACTAACTTGTAGTATTCAGAGGCAGTTTCAAATTCACCAAGAAATATATATGCATTTCCAAGGTTGCTATATGCTCTTCTTTCAGCTGCTTTATCTCCAAATTCTTTTGCAATAAGGAGACGCTGAAACAGAAAATTCTAATTAGATATAGCTATAATAAAACTAAAGAATAATCACTGTTCAAAACCTGATGGAAAAAATGATCTGGATCCAAAGCCTTGCACTGTACCTGCTCATGAGCTATAACTGCATCCCTGAAGTTGCCAAGGAGGTAATGTGTGTTTCCAAGATTTCCAAAGGCACGTCCTTGGGCTGCTCGATCACCCAAAGCAGTCACTAGTGATAGATTTTCCCTAAATGATAACAAAGTTGTGAAAAAATAAGTTTGAGGAAAAAATGTATTGGTTTGATTTACAAATCAAATTCTTTTTATCAAAAAAAATTAAACAAGCTTATAGCCATAATGTGCCACTTTTTAAAAAAGATTTATTTATTTATTTATTCATGATAGACGTAGATAGAGAGAGAGAGAGGCAGAGATGCAGGAGGAGGGAGAAGCAGGCTCCATGCCGGGAGCCCGACATGGGACTTGATCCCGGGACTCCAGGATCATGCCCTGGGCCAAAGGCAGGTGCTAAACCGCTGGGCCACCCAGGGATCCCCACATTTTAAAGATATATCTATGAAAGGGGTGGCTGCAGGGCTCAGCTGGTTGAGCATCTGACTTTTGATTTCAGCACAGGTCATGATCTCAGGGTCCTGAGATTGAGTTCCATGGCTGGCTCCACACTCAGCAGGGAGTCTGCTTGAGATTCTCTTGCCCTCTCCCTGCCCCTCCTGCCGACTGCATGCACACAAGTACTCTAAATAAATAAATAAAATCTTAAAAATAAAAAGATATATCTATGATGGAGGGTGATTATAGTAAATAACTGGGAATACTTTACTGAACAATTAAGGCAGGCTCTGTTCAAAGTCAAGAACAGAGTCAGTCTTGGAACCCTTACATGTAAGAAGTTCTATGAAATCCTGGTAAGAGACTAAATTTACTTCACATAACTTAGGCTAATGATTGATATTTCTTGTTTCTGCCACTAAGTGGCACTAGTTAACAGTTTAAAGGAAAGCTTTCCAGGGGAGATTACTACTAACCTAACACTATAACATTTAGCAGCTATTTGATGGTTTATTTTTATTTGCTAGTCCATAATTCTTTTCTTTTTTTAAAAATATTTTATTTATTCATGAGAGATACAGAGATAGAGGCAGAGACACAGGCAGAGAGAGAAGCAGGCTCCATGCAGGGAGCCTGATGTGGGACTCAATCCTGGGACTCCAGGATCACACCCTGGGCCGAAGGCAGGCTCTCAACTGCTGAGCCACCCAGGCCATCCCTAGTCCATAATTCTAAAACCTTTGCGAAACTTAAAAATGTATTATTGGATAAAGAATGTAGGATAGATCCAAGGCTTAGGTGGGCCACGTGAATGTATCAGTGCTACTTACTCATAATAATCCACAGCTGCCTGCAGGGCATTTCTCACTTCTTCTGGAAATTCTCCTATGTCCTGAGGACCAGGGCAACCAAAACTTTTCCCTTTGGCATGATACACATTTCCAAGATTGTAAAGTGCTCTTGCTTCTCCCACCTAGATGAAGATATCAGCAGAATTTACATTTTGAAATCAGAAGCCAGGCATTCTAATGCTGATCATGTATTTATTTATAATATCCTTGATGATTAAGAGAAAGAAACATTTACATTGGCCATCCACACAGAACCAAATGATTACTTATGAAAGAAGAATGTGTTATTATTTTTTCTCTGGTATTTTAAATTTTTTATTTTTTTTCTTTTATTTTTCTATGAATTTTTTGTATTAACTTTTAGTAAACTACAGATTAAATAGAATTAAAACACAAAGCAAGTTCAATGAAAACATTTGGCCTGCCATCCAATGTTCCTTATTACCTTGTCATTAAGCTCTCTAGAAATATCTAGATGTCGCTGACAACAAACTACAGCTTCATCAAAATTCCCAAGAACTTTTAAAGTGTTTCCCAGATTACCACTAGCTTTGGCTTCCCCCAGCTGGTCTCCAATAGTCCTGGGGAAAAAAAAAAAAAAAAAAAAAGCAAGTGGTGTTAAAAATAAAGCATCCAGAGTACAGTTTTTCCCAGAAGACAACTGACATCCTTTAGGAAAGAAGGACCCATTAGCTACTTTAAATAAAAATTTAAAACTGACATTTCTATATTTAAATTTAATTAATTTTCATTCATTTAATTAAACTCTAAGGTCATTTCACTACCATTAATTCATTTAATTAAACAGTGATCAGCCTAAAGATTAGTTTTAAAATGCAATGCTATGAATGAGAGCTCACTAAAATGTATTAAGTTCGTTTTTTTAATTGAATGAAAATATTTTTAAGGGATATTTAGGGAGAAGGAATTAAAATTCTTTAATTCTTAAATTAATTACCTTGCAAGAGTTAAATCATGATGATGGTATTCCAATGCTTTGGCATAATCATGCAGATAGAAATAAGCATTGCCCAGCTGGCTGTAAATAGCACTAAGTGTTTTTAGGTCTTCAGTTCCAACTTGAACTGCAGCTTCAAAGAATGACACACCAGCACGGCAGTCTCCTGATTTACACAGACGTTCCCCTTCCAAGGCCAGTTCTAGGCAAGAAGCTTCCATTCTATAATATTATATAGGACAGACATTTACAACATTACATTATAACTATACCACAGTATTTTTAACTTCAGGTAATATAATTTTAATGCTGACTGTGCCTACTTGCTCAGAAAAGCTGCCTCTATATTTGAAGTAGATATACATTATTGATAAAACAGTAAACTATTATTTATAGTATGGGCTAATTTGCCTAATCAAATATCTGAGCCTCTGAGGTCTTTCATAAAGGGTAGCTAAATCTCTCTATATGGAGCCCATTTTAAATGGCCCATCCAGAGCAACCCAGTTTACCAATGAGAGAACCTAAAGTATGTTTCCTAAAGTACTCTGAGTCTTACGAACTTCCTGAGAGTCTGGGGAGAAAATGGGTAGCTGGGGAAGGTGAAGTCCTATAATACATACCCTTCTCTATCCACATATCTAAATGATCTACTCATCTGTCCATCAACCCCTCCTACAAACATCCACACCTCTTACTCTCTCATACACCCATACACACATTCCTGTTCTCACCACCACACGATCATCTATACCTCAGAAAAAAGGAGGAGCAAAATATTTTCATCTATAAGGCATACCTCCATAAGAGAACTAGGTGTCAAGAAACTTCAGGTTAGAAAGGAATAATTTCAAGATTTACAGAAATTTGGGGCAGCCTGGATGGCTCAGTGGTTTAGCCCCTGCCTTTGGCATGATCTTGGGGTCTTGGGATCAAGTCTCACGTTGGGCTCCCTGCATGGAGCCTCCCTCTACCTGTGTCTCTACCTCTCTCTCTCTGTTTCTCATGAATAAATAAATAAAATCTTAAAAAAAAAAAAAAAGATTTACAGAAAGTCTAATCCTGTAAGTCTGTCACTGGATTTTTAAAAACCAGAAGAATTAGGTACTGTAAATCTAGGTAGGAGAAAAACCACTGATACTTCCTTCAGGTTTTAATACTAGACTTTAGTGGGGGCCTTTTGCCAAACTTACCACTGTGTTTCTTCAACATTTTTATGATTTCTGCAATGTCTATGTATTACCTAATCATTCACTTAAATGTTTCTATAATTTGTAAAATTTCTTTGAAATTGGCACATGTCCTTACAAAAAAAAAAAGAAAAATCTAGCTTCATCCAAAGCAGTATCATGAAACTGTTTGATGTAATACTTATGTTTATTTTTTAATGCACATTAAAACAATATGTAGTATTAGAATAAAAAAGTTAAATTACCATATTACCCTTTAGAAAACCCTGGTTGAGCTCATCAAGCATTTTAATTTTGTGAGCAGCATGAATTTACTCCTTAGTAGAATTAGCTTTGAGCATCTCTAACAGAGCAGTGATTCTTTTTTTTTCTTTTTAAGATTTTATTTAACAGAGAAAGTGGCTGCCAGAGAGCACAAGCAGGAGGAATAGCAAAGGGAAAGGGAAAAAGCAGGCCCCCCACTGAGCAGGGAGTCTGATCCCAGGATTCTGAGATCAGGACCTGAGCTGAAGGGAGACGCCTAACTGACTGAGCCACTGAGACGCCCCTGGAGAGTGATTCTTCATCCTGGTTATACAACAGCAGAGCTTATGTGGAGTGTTTTTTAAAATTCTCAATGTGGGGGACCTGGGTGGCGTGGTCAACTTGGGTTCGGTTGGTTTCGGCTCAGGTGGTGATCTCAGGGTTGTGAGATCAAACTCCGTGTCAGGCTCCATGCTCAGCATGGAATCTGCCTGAGACTTCCTCTCCCTCTCCCTCTGCCCTTCCTCCACCACTCTCTCTATATAATAAATAAATAAATATAAACAAACAAACAAACAAATAAATAAATCTCTCAATGCCGGGACCCTCTCTGGGTAGGAGGTCTGGCTCGCAGTATTTTTTTTTTTAAATACCTCCAGGTAATTCCAACATTGTATGCCAGAATTGAGAATCACTGCTTTAACAGAAAATGTGATTTAAACCACCACTCACCCTAAATTCATTCAAATATGATTATACTTTTGTATTTATGGTAGCAGGTCAAGTAACATGTTTCTTCTTCAGATGCTTTCTTTTGGCTTATAAAATGTCAAGGCTCCTTAAAGCCATAAATTAAAATGGAATTGCAAAAGTGGAAAAGAAATCTGATAAACCTAAAGAGAAGTCTGGACTAAGATTAACAGAGCTAATTGCAAAGGTTCAAAGTAGATTCAGTTCGAAATAAACAGGTTTATTTAGTCATTTCTGATAGGTAATTTTCAAGTTTTACATGCAGGTATTTTTTTTTTTATAATTCAAGTAATGCTGCCAAAGGATACTGTCCGTTCACAGTCAGACTAGTGATTTTACCCTCACTTTATGAATCTAGGCAAAATGATGCAAGTAAACCTCTAACATCTTGCTTAAACAGTAGACCAAGTCAATTAGATACAAAGAACAACTTAAGTACATGGAAAAATTAATTGGTTAAATCAGAAAGAGGAAATTGCTACATTTATATTTATGTCATTTCAAATTAATAAAACCAATTTTTGTCTTTCACAAGTGAAAACTGCCATTTAGGACTGTATTTTTTTAAAATTAGAGACTTCATAAAGAAAAAGATTATTTTTGTTTAAAGTTTCATGAGGTTACTGGTACATTCTGTGTGTGAAGAGAAACAAGGCAGCAAAAGACTATTTGGTAAATATGTGATTTTATTGAAGAGTTCTTCTACTACATAAGCTACTGAAACTAGCTGTCTTTATTTGTCTGAATACCAAAACCACTGGACTTTCAAAATTACCATAGGAAAAAAAAAACAAAAAAAAAACAAAATTACCATAGGAAAAAAATTGGAAAAGGTATTTTTACATATAAAATATATTACCTTTTTTATTTAAAAATTTTTAATTTAAGCATGATTTCAATTATGGAAGTTATATACTGAGCAATTTCACTGCTAGTTATTAAAGCTGTATGTACACAAATTCATATAGATATGTGAAAGGATGTTCACAGCAGCAAACAAACAAAAAAAAATAACCCACACAATTTAAATGTCCATCAATAGAGTATTAAAGAAAATTGCATGCCACTGTACAATGGAATACTAATGATAATAATCATTGAGTATTCACTGAGGGAGAGGGAGAGAAATAGTTACACACAGCAGCACCATCTGTTCAGGACAGGCAGCTGGATGGCGAGGAAGTCAGAGATAAGCCAGAACAGGCTATTAAGATATAAGACATGTAAAAATTGGAAATATACAACATGTTTGCTATATCCATATAATCCAAAGAAATGTTTTCTTCAAAAAAATATCTTCACCACAAATATTTGACTTTCTGAATTAAACTTATATCAAACCAAATGCTGTATATAATATTAATTTAGCTACAGATTGAATGGTGTCATAACAGCTACTAATTTTTAAAAAGTCATTTTAGATAATTTTCATTAGAAAGAGTGACGGCAAATTGGAACCCTACTGGCTACTGAGCGGTCTCTGAAGTCCATGAAGTAAGAACGCCTGTAAGGGAAACTACCTTAGAAAAGATATTTCAGTAACTAATTCCCAAAACAAAGTCCCAAATTCTCTAGTTTATGATTAATTCTGAGAAATACTGTGGCTCTGGTATAGTTTCATTAGAAAATAAGTCAATATTCTGACAAAATCTCCCAACACCTCAATCAAATATATCTAATTGCAAAATAGTCAAGGCAGGTTGGCTTATAAATTTTTTAGAAGATCATTAAATAGTAAGAGAGAAAGTAATTTCATAGCCTCTTTGTCTCTATGAGAGATTAGAATTACTTCATTTGTTTACCAGCTGGGTTGGAAACAAAGAACATAACCAGAGTAGAAAATAAACTGGGAAAATATCTCTATCAACATATAACCCACACACCTGGTTTCTTTTATTCTCCCTAATGGCCTATCTAGTTATATAATCAAAGAAGTACACTCCTAATAACTATAAATAAACACAGTACTACTATCCTTAACTGAAATGCTGTTTTTGCTAATAGACCATTATAGCTAGAATTTCTTTTTCTTTTGCACAAACTCATGTCATTTCAATTTGATTTTTGTATTTTATTATTATTTACTTTTCTTCCACACTAGATTTTTCCCTTTACCTCCTTAATTTTGGTTTCTTGTATTCACTGCATACCAATGAAAGCAAAAAAGGATTAAAACCTCAATGCTAACATCATTTTAAAAGATTTACTACAGATTATGTAGTAATCTGTAGTAAATTTGATCCTCCCCTCAAAGGGTTTACATACTATTCAAGAATAAACAATGGAACTGAGAACTCCAGATTCAAAACAAGAGTGCTCTGCATTTTCTCCATTTTGCTGTCTTCTGTGGCTGTCAAATCTCTTTTTACAGACCTTAGCTCCCTCTACTTTCAGTGGGTTCTAATCTGGCATGGGTCTTTCCCATTATCAATCCTATCCCCCACAAACAATTTTTATCCACCTAATTTACCACATATATCTAGTTATTCTAGTTTACTTTGTGAGAGGGAAAGCCGTGTGAATTTATTTTTATTTAGATTTGAATTTTGATTGGTAACTTTGTTTTGTTTTTTGTTTTTTTAAGATTTCATTTATTTATTCATGAGAGACACAGAGAGAGGCAGAGACATAGGCAGAGGGAGAAGCAGGCTCCATGCAGGGAGCCTGATGTGGGACTCAATCCCAGAACCCCAGGATCATACCCTGAACCTAAGGCAGACGCTCAACCGCTGAGCCACCCAGGCATCCCCTGGTAACTTAGTTTTAAAAGTGATTTTACTACATATTATATCAAATTTAACACTCAATATAACCCTCTGAGATAGGAATTATTATAGAAGAGGAAAATGATGCTCAGATAGGTTGAATGACCTATTAAAATCATATGATTACAAAGATGAGAAAATGAAATCCTGTCTTTGTCACCAAATCCAATGCTATTTCCACCATTCTGCATTACCTCAAATTATTCTTCAGGAAAGAATATTAACAACTACATTTACCTAGCAAAATGAAGAATTCAACAACAAAATTGTATTCCTTTACAACTTATGTGCAATAGTCTAATTTTTACAATATGAAAGTACTGAAGTGTTTATTATTCATAGTAACAAGTATGAACAAAGACTTTTTAAAAGAAATATAAAACTAGAGGAACTAGTTTGATAATGAACCTGATATATCCATTTTTCAACATCAACAATACCAATATATACTATTACCAGTGTATTTTAGCTCTACTTCCATCCTCACTCTCCAACCCCAGATTTTTTTGAAGTACATTTCAGAAAGCATATTTCACTTGTAAATATTTTAGCATGTATCTCTAAAAGAGAGCAGTTTCAAAAAAATTTAATATTATGCCTAAAAAATTAATAATTATTATAAAATGAATCATATGCCATTTTAAAGTTTAGAAACTAATTTCACTTTACTATCAGTCTCCATTTCTCTCTACCTCCACAAATAGATCACAAAATATAGCATTCTGGTATCCATCAGGAGCTTCCTTAATGTCTGAAGGATTATTCCATTTCAAAATTACAAACTCAGTGTGCCACAGAAACTCCTCCAGGGATGACTGTTTGCCACAGTCATCATATGGAAAAGACCATATGGATACCACATTACATGCTACCTGTTTGCCACAATCAAAGAACCATATGGATACCACATAACATGCTACCTGTTTAATAGAGGAGAAGAATAATTTATACTAGGCCAGGACTCCTAACATAAAAGATACAAAATATTACCTGCAATTATATAACAATCCAGTCATTATTCAGAATGCTGATCTGAGAGCACTGATGTAGTCAGAGTTTGGCATATTCTTACTAAAAATAGTTACAGAGTTTAAAGTTCCTTTTGGTGAAGTCCTATACCAATATATAAACTATGTTTTATATAGTTTTGACCTATCAGGTTAAAAGGACAAATCTAAGACCCTCCTACAGGCAGAGGTAAAATCCACTCCTCCTTACCTGCTGCTCTTACAGTATTAAGGAGTATATCACTCTTAAAAATGTTTAGTAAGACAGATAAAATGTTACTAGACTTATCTGATAGTTATGTCCAATGGAATTACATGGACATTCCATCAAACATGTACTATGAGTCAGACAACATGCTAGGCATCGTGGCTGCCCTAAGGAAATTAATAGTCAAGGAAGGGAGTAGTCAAGGAGACAAACATATAAAGAAATACAATGAATTTTAATATAGTTGATGCAAAGGAAGAAATACGCAAAAGATGTTACGTGAGCACAGGGAGGGCACACAGTCAAACAATCACATTTAGAAATGGTTTCCAGGAGTAGATAATACAAGTCCTAGGGTACAACATGAGCAAAAGCACAGAGACATTGAACAGCAAGACATGTACAGGGAAGCAGAGCTCAAAGTACAACGTGAAGACTGGAGAAAGTAAGGACAAAGGAATATATAGAGGCTAGAAAATGGAAGATCTTGTATATATGATAAGCCTGGCTCTGCCCTACCGATGACAATGAGCCACCATAGCGATAAAGCAGAATTTGCACAGTTGGCTCTGTGTTTTTAGACTAAGCCCTCTAGCGGCAAATTAAAAACATGGATTCTAAAAGACAAGAATGGAGAATGGAGGGAGTCTACAGGGAAGATGATGGGGGCCTAAACTATACCAGTGATAGGGAGGATCCAGATGGATAGGTCAATCTGAGCAACATTTAGGAGGTAAAACTGGCAAGGCTTCACACTGGATACAGAGAGTAAGTGGGGAAGAAAAGCACATAAGATAACTTCCAGGTTTCTGGAACTATGCCCAAGAGAGTAGAGAGAGGGCCTTTAAAAGCTCATTTTAATTATGTTGAATATCTTCCATTTCTTCTATTCAAAACTTTTTTTTTTAAAGATTTTTATTTATTTATTTAGTCATGAGAGACACAGAGAGAGCTAGGCAGAGAAAGGCAGAGGGAGAAGCAGGCTCCATGCAGGGAACCCAATGCAGAACTTGATCTCAGGACCCCAGGATCATGACCTGAGCCAAAGGCAGACGCTCAACCACTGAGCCACCCAGGTGCCCCCTTCTTTTTTTAATAGAAATACCCTTATCTTACCTATATAGACTTCTGTGGTGGCACCTTGCCCTAACATGAATCATGTGCTCCAACAAATCTACTTCCTAAACATGTGTTAAAATATCTAAGATTTGGCAACCAACACCTTCAACTTATTAGAGATGCTGAATACTACTCGTTGCTGCAAGTTCTGATGTTTATTTAATATTAATTTATAACAGTTTTGATAAAGAATCTATTAGTATCAATTAGTATTCTAATCACCTTAGTAACAATCACATGCCTTTCATCCCAATATTTAGGTTTATGCTCATTTTACAGTTTAGTGCAATGACCAGAACTTCTAGAATAAATGTTAAATAATGATGCTAAGGGCAGCCCCGGTGGCGCAGCGGTTTAGCGCTGCCTGCAGCCCAAGGCATGATCCTGGAGACCCTGGATCGAGTCCCACATCAGGCTCTCTGCATGGAGTCTGCTTCTTCTGCCTGTGTCTCTGCCTCTCTCTCTCTCTCTGCATCTCTATGAATAAATAAATAAAAAATCTTAAAAAATTAGAAAAAGATAATGATGCTGATATCAATGCTTTGTTCCTTTTTTTTTTTTAAAGATTTTATTTATTTATTCATGAGAGACACACAGAGAGAGACAGAGACACAGGCAGAGGAAAAATCGATCCTAGGATCCTGGGATCACGACCTGAGCCAAAGGCAGATGCTCAATCAATGAGCCACCCAGGCGCCCCAATGCTTTGTTCCTAAATGTATACAAACGGCCATTAACATTTTATCACTAAATATTAAACTGGCTATTAGTTTATGTTTAGAAAGTATCCACCCATTTCAATGTTACTCACTTTTTAAAAAGCTTATTTATAAAAGATCACCATTAAAAACTGAAACACAAAAATTAGGTCATTCATCTGACATATTACAGTCCGTCTTTTACCCCAAACATTTAGAAATATATTTTTTATATTTGCATTACAACAGTTACAAAATATAAATTATCCATAAACTTTTCCATAAAACATTAATAAACTATAACACATAATTAGTTTTTACCACCATTTTCCTATAGAAAGGATATAAAAACTTACAACCACCACAACAAAAAGAAAATATCGTATACAGGAGATATTAAGGCTAGTTTATTTTGAATATATTCAAATTTAAATTTGAAATGATCAGAGCTACATACATGTTTATATAAGGATTAAAAGCTACCAAGAAAGCAGTAGTCTTACCTGTAACGAACATGAAAAGAATGGTCTTCCCTCATGCTTATCAAATTTTCCTCCATCGAGTCATATTATAAGTTGAGTAAAATTGAAATTATTTTATTTTGTGCCAATCCAGTTCTTTACAATGTAGAATTGTTGCAGAACATTGTCCAGTTAGTATATTAATGAGTTGGTGTTAATACATCCTAAGCTCCTGCTTCTTCTTTATTAATAATGAAAGGAGGTCAATGTCAGACAGCTTAAAGGTTCAAAATGTGTCCCAAATCCTTGCATCTCTGGCCCTTTCAGCAGCACTTCAGCAAAATTTCTGCAAAAGGAATACAAGATGCCTTGCTTGAAGTCCTATTTTCAAATAATAACCTAAAGTAATTCCAAGCTGTAGTACATAATCTCACAGCTAACTCCACAGACTGCTGTCATATCAATCACAGAAGAAAAACAGCAGAGGGCTTAACTGTCACCACAAAGCTTCTAAATAAGGATGTGAATACATTACATTTATTTGGGACCTGTACCTTATTTTTAAAATCGTTTTAAAATACAATAATTTATGTAATGTTTTCTATTATAAACCAATATAGAAGAATGTGTTAGGGTATCTAAAGAGAAAATTATTATTCTTTAAGCTTTTAAAAATTGCTATTATAAGAGGTAAAATGAGAATTCAGTAATGATTTGAACAAGCCAATTCCAAACTTTAAACTTATTCCTTCAAAGGTATCTGTGCTGATAATTAGGTTATACTTTGTATTCATTTGCTCTCAGTATATTCTATTCTTACTTTTCTTTTTAAAGATTTTATTTATTCATGACAGACAGAGAAAGAGAGAGAGAGAGAGAGAGGCAGAGACACAGGCAGAGGGAGAAGCAGGCTCCATGCAGGGAGCTCGACATGGGACTCGATCCTGGGACTCCAGGATCACGCCCGGGCTGAAGGCAGGCGCTAAACCGCTGAACTACCAGGGCTGCCCTTATTCTTACTTTTTAAGGTCTTTAAAATGTTTTTATTAATATTGAGTAGGTAAAAAAGAAATTTAGAAAATATGTGTATAGTAGAATGACACAACAAACATTTATATAACACCACCCAGTGTAAGATAAAAAACATTATCACTGCCTCTGAAGTCTCCTGGGTGCCTCAACCTAATCAATCACACCTTCCTTTCCCCTCTAAGGTAGTCTCTAAACTGAATTTTGTTCATTATTCCATTGCTAATTATGGTACAATCCATCGGCCTAAAAATTATATGATTTAGTGTTGTATGGCTTTGCTTAACATGATGTTTTCGAGATTCATCTCACTTGTTGCACATAGCTACAGTTTGCATATTTTCACTACTGTGTCATATCCCATTAAATACCAAGTATTTTTTATTCTGTTGATGGGCATTTGGATTGTAGTTTTTTGGATTTTTTTACTACTATTAAAAAAGTGATGGTATGAACATTGGTATTAATAACCTGCTAAAGAGAGAATGTGTGAATTAGAAGAATATCTGAAGAAATTATCCAGACCTTCACAAAGAGATAAGAGATGAAAAATACTAGAGCAGTTCAGAGAAAAGGAAGACAAAATGAGAGGCTCTGACAGAGGTCTGATTACAGTACTTGAAGGAAAACAGAAAAGTAAAAATATCTTCAGTGATAAAGAGAATTTTTCAGAAGTGAAGATGGACTTAAATTAGCAGACTGAAGCAGCACACACTAAGTCCTAAACAGGAAAAATGAAAATGAATCCCATACCCAGGTATATTACAAAGAAACTATAGGCCATCAGATATAAACTATAACTTCTAAGGTAACAGTTGAGAGAAACAAATAAGGTAAAATATATGTATGTGTGTATATAAATAAATAGATACAGTTTACACACACACACACACACACACACACACACACAATTATTAAGTCCTAGAATCTCAGTGTTATAAACAACCCTACAGGTCAGTTAGTCTAACATTTTACTACAGCATTCCCAGAAGGGTCCCAAACTGGCTAATCCTAATTTTGAATAGTCCTTTTAGAAATCTGTTCCATGCTTTGAGCAATCTTTCCATTTCTCCCATTTTTCCCTTCTGCTGCCATCCAATAAGCCTAATTCCTTTGCCATATAACCATCCTTTTAAATACTTCAGCTAAAACATAAACTAGACTCTAAATCACACACACCCACTACTTTGTTAATCAAGTACAGTTAGAGAGAGGTTAGTAAGGAACAGAACATAAAGGACCTGTGAGGAGGAGGAAGGTGGAAAGGACCAGCCTCAGGAATATCGACAAGCTTCCCAGGGCAAATGAGATTTTCATATTAATAACCAGTTTGACACATAAAAAACAGAAAACATCCCTTTATCTCTTCCCTTGTCCAACAAAGGAAGTAGTGTCTTAAGAAAGGCTGAAAAGATAGGGTAGCAGCTATTAATCCAACAAATCTTTTTCTATTACTCAGAATTCTATTGTGTCTCCTTCATAAATACAACACTATAAGGAGAATTAGTGTAGATATTAATAGCAGTACCTTCAAAGTACATCTAGATTATACAACAGCTAAACTGTCAACCGAAGGTCTTCCCCTACCCATGCCGAGGTTTAGGCTGTTATTTATAAAATGGGGTAGACGGTGAAATATTAAAATCAATTTAACTTTGAATTAAATTAAGTTACAATTTAACTGAAATATTTTTTCATCCAGATCATAATGAAATTCTAAATTTTACCAATCAATAAAAAATATGCTAACTCCATACTGATTAAAATGTAAATATGGAGTAAAATTAACAAATGTCTATCACTGGAGTTGTGAAATAACCTTACCTAAAACTGCGTAGAGAAACATTTTAAAAATAATTAAAACGAGCAAGAAGATATATTACTATCCACCATTACAATAAGGGCAATTTGTAATATGGTTTTACAGTTCTCAGAAGAAGTGTATCCCAAAAAGTCACTCTTACATTACAATCTCCATAACAAAGTAGCATTTCTTATAATTATTCACTGAACTAACAAGCGATTCTTGATCCAATGATTAATTCTGCAAGAATTCTCTAAACAATTCAGTAACCACTGTTCATTCATGTACCACATCACAGAGTTAACAAACCCAATTCATATTTAACATATAGTTTATATATTACCAGTGTAACACTAATAAAATCTGCAATAAATATTAAATTATGTTTGCTAGGATAAGAAAATTTAACAAGACCAGGAAATGGAAGTTATAGGTTTGAAAGAACGTTAAGAGGTCATCAAATTAAAAAAAAAAAAAAAAAAAAAGGAGGTCATCAAATTTAATCTCCAATCTCCATTAACACTTATAACTAGTAATTTACAAGGAAATATATGTCCTTAATAACACCTTCCAAGTTTTAAAAAACAGTGCTCCCAAAACCTCACTGCTAACAAAAACTCTCAGCATCTTTCGGTCTAATCACAGAGAAATAAGGAGAAAGAAGTAATTTTTTTCAACATGCTAGAAACTGATAAAAGCATATAGAAAAATAAAGTGGTATATCACTAACTGCCTCACATTTAATTACCTGATTAGGAAGTCAAAATAGGTGGACTAGGCACTGTCCAAGGTATGGAATCAGAGTAAATAAATCCTAGCCTTGCTTTACTCCACTGGCAGTAAAATATTTGCAAACTAAGTGATGGTAGATACACAGTTACATGTAAATCTTTTGTCTTTTCAATTTATCCAAACTATCCAAATTAAGTGCCAATAATCTCTGGTCTTATTCTTTAAGTATCTCCATAAACTGGCAACACTCATCACACAATAAATATAACTTACTTTTCTTGTGTATAGATTAGATGATCTAAATTCTTTAAGCTTTTCTTATCTTAATAATTCCCTTTAAGGTACAACAAATTCCCCAAATCCCTTTCAGTTGTAGTGTTTCAAGTCAGATACAATAGCCCTTTATCAATGTGAGCAGGGATAAATATGGAGGAAGAATCAAGAACATATTTTAAATGAAGATCTTTTATATTAGAGTAGAGGTTATAACAACAAATACACATTGTAGTAATAATGGGAGTCATAAAGAAGGATGCCACAACAAAGTCCAACAGGGAGAAAAGTTCGGAGCTTGGTTTTAGTGTGGCAGGTGTTAAGGAGCCAACTAAAAGCAAGAAAAATTATTTTGATATCAGAGTATATAACTGATGTCGGAAATTAGTGCTTGAAGCAAGGGAAATCAGACTCAAAAATGGCAGGGTCCTTAAGTAAGGAGTTTCTTTAGAAACTCTAGCTAGGAGTTTCTAAAGAAAAATGAAAAACAACACCCACTCACTAGATGTGAGAGGCAAAGGTCAAGCAGTTAACAGAGAACTTAAAAGATTTCCAATTTTCAAGATAGATGGAACAGCAGTAGTACACAGTGACCGACAAACTGGATTGCAAGAGGGATAATTCCAAGAGGAGAGGGATCCCTGGGTGGCGCAGTGGTTTAGCGCCTGCCTTTGGCCCAGGGTGCGATCCTGGAGACCCAGGATCGAATCCCACGTCAGGCTCCCTATATGGAGCCTGCTTCTCCCTCTGCCTATGTCTCTGCCTCTCTCTCTCTGTGGGTGTGACTATCATGAAAAAATAAATAAAATTAAAAAAAAATTCCAAGAGGAGAAAATAAAGCTATTCCTTCAAATGGGAAAAAGCAGAATCCTTCTATTAAACTTGTACTTGGTAAAGTGCTATATTCACAAATAATAGCTGAAAAAAATAAAGATATCAGACTTGAGATCATTTGAAATCATATAAAATTTGATAAGTGGGAAAGAATCTGAGGGGTAAAAAAAAAAAAGTAGAATTGAGTGACTGACATTTCTCAATTTTTGTGCATCTTTAAATTAAAATTTTCTTATAGTACCAATAAGTCAGTGGCAAAATTAAGAAACAAGTACAATGAAAGAAAAAATTAAAGCAATGCATGACAGTTTTGATCTTTTCAACATACTCAATCTCTAAACCAGTAATATAACCAAATTTTTACATAATACTCTGAACTAAAGATAGATCAAGCCTATGTATGTGTGTGTGTATATCCATGAATACTCACGTATAATGCTGAACATGAAGTTAGTATCCTCTAACAACTGTCATACATAGCAAATGTAAATTACTTTCCATAGTCCCAAAATAATAAAATAAACAATCATAGTGCTTAGTTAAGCAGATTATTCTATTCTCTATCATTCTGGAGAAATGCAAATTTACCAAGTTATGCTATAAAAACTGTATGAATAGGCAACCCGGGTGGCTCAGCGGTTTAGCGCCGCCTTGGGCCCAAGGCCTGATCCTGGAGACCTGGGATCCAGTCCCCTGTCAGGCTCCCTGCATGGAGCCTGCTTCTCCCTCTGCCTGTGTCTCTGCCTCTCTCTCTGTGTATCTCTCATGAATAAATAAATTAATTAATTTTTAAAAACTGTATAAATAAAGTTTTCCTTAAGCAAATATATAATCCTAAATTATGTACTCCAATTAAGGTTAAGTCTTAATTTATTGCTAATCTTTATGTGTGCAACAATCAAAGGTTAGTCTGTGAGATGTTAGGCCAGGTATGTTTAGAAAAGAAGCATAACTGTGAAACTGCTAACTAAAACACATATTTTATTATAGAAACTTTCTAATAAGCTGTCTGTGACTATTAGCTAAATAGAATAAAATTCAAAGAATAGATTAATGGTTCTAGATTCCAATAAATCTATATCTTAAAAGTATACCACCAGTCAGAAGGGTTTCCAAGTGTATTTGAAATTAATTCTCAAAGGCCAATATGAAAGATATCAAATACATACAAACTAAAGATACTATTAATTTCAAACTCTCATTTTTATTCTTGGCAGATTAAAAAAAATTCAGATCTAGAGCCATGGCCTTTAGAAATGTCAAAACAACAAATGCAACCACTTCAGAGTAGTATGATCCAAACAATTTTAGCAATATACAAGAAAAATTCCTTTTCATGTTTTCAGTTTATACATAAAAGCTTACCACTCTAAACTAAATATGCATGAACTTTTTTTCTTTTGTTTTAATATTTATTTATTTTATTTATTTATGATAGAGAGAGAGAGAGAAAGAGAGGGGCAGAGACACAGGCAGAGGGAAAAAGCAGGCTCCGATGCGGGACTCGATCCCAGGACTCCAGGATCGCGCCCTGGGCCAAAGGCAGGCACCAAACCACTGAGCCACTCAGGGATCCCCGAACTTCTTTTTTTGATGAGAAACATTTATATTTAAGGACTCCAATGAACTATGCTTCCTGAATAACCAGATACAAATAAACCATATATGAAAATTCAAATTAGATAAATACTAAAACAAAATGTAATCTAGAAGAAGAAAAAGATTTGAATATTTCAAGCCTTCACTGTTGTTATACAGTGAGAAAGGATCAGTATGAGTCTACTTATATAAGAAATGCTGAATGTAGGTCACCAGTAGTTTCCAAAAGTCTCTACACAAAGTACTATGGATATAATAATTATTGCATGAACTCTTAGTGTCTTTGGTTTGGCAGCCCATGATAAAGAAGATTTTTCATAGGGGGAGGTGTGTGTTATAAACAAGAGAGGGGCTCTATTTTTAGGTTATACATGGAGTGAATTTGAATTATGCCAGTGACTACACTAATCACCAAAACTTTTGTTTTGTAATTATAATCCTCCATGATTATAATTCAAGAGGATGAAGCAGTTGCTTAAAAATTTCAAGGAGAAAAGGGAGATTGCTTTTATGTAACATCCCTAATCTTGGTTTCCTTTTTCCCTACAAAGCAGTTATCAAAAGTCCTGCTCCAACAAATTACTATTTTTTTTCAGTAGGCGCTACACCCAATGTGGGACTCAAACTTACAACCCCGAAATCAAATCACATGCTCTACCAACTGAGCCAGCCATGTACCCCAAGATTACTTATGTATATTTACAAATATGAATGTAAACATAAATATATTTACAAATATAAATAAGTAATCAGTGACTCAGTTGGTTAAGCATCCGACTCTTGGTCTCAGCTCAAGTCTTAATCTCAGGGTCATAATTCAAACCCTGCACTGGGCTCCATACTGGGCACGGAGAGAGTGAGTGAGTGAATGTATGTGTGTGTGTGTGTTTGTGTGTGTGTGTTCAACTAAATGAGTGTGTTTATTAGAATAAAATTAGTACTTTTCTCCATTACTTAGTTTTATTTCTCATCAAACCGAAGCCTAGAGTTTAAAAATAATGTTAATTTTCTTCCCTATAAAATGTTAATGGATACGTGTTGTTTTTTTTTAAAGGATTATTTATTTATTTATTCATGAGAGACAGAGAGAGAAAGAGACAGAGAGACAGACAGAGGAAGAAGCAGGCTCCATGCAGGGAGCCCAACATGGGACTCAATCCCAGGGCTCCAGGATCACACCCTGGCCTAAAGGCGGCGCTAAACCACTGAGGCAGTCAGGCTGCCCTAGATACAGATTTTCAATCCATTAGTAAAATTAATAACCTTTTGAAAGAGTTTCAGTTACACTTGTGTAAGAAATATGATTTGTAGTTGATTGTTATAAACACATAAAAACGGATACTTAGAAGTATTACAATACCAAAGTTATAAAAGACCTATTAATGTTTAAAAAAAAAAGACATTCTACATTTTCATCAATCCCAATTACATTTTCAGTGCTTTCCAAATGACTATTCAGGTTACAAAACCAGGAGACCACAAGAGTATGTCTGCAATCCAAAAAGACTGAGGATTCAAACCAAGCCCAATTTCTACCAAAAACACCCCAACCTCTGAATGTATATATATTAGTACTTGCCCCTTCTGATCTATAATCTTTTTGTTAATAAATATGTAGAAGTTTATGGGTTTTTCTTTTTTAGGGCCTATGTACATTATTGGACAAACATGATGCAATTAATAGGGGCTCAAAGAAACAAATTCAAAATAAATATAGCTTTATGAAGACATTATTATGTCAAAAAAAAAGAAAAAAAAAGAAAAACCATAGGGAACACACAAGTTTGACAAAAACTGGTTACCAATCAAGAGAGAATATTGGCCTATATAGCCATTTAGTACCACCAATGTTAGTCGGCCATCGGCTTAAACCAATATATATATGAAAAACTCAGTAGTGAATAGAAGTAGTCCTTTCTATTGGGCATTGTTCTTGAGTTAAGTAAATGACAATAAACCAGTTCTCCTAATTAGAGGCAAAACTGATTTCAAAATTTTAAGCAGAAATAAATCCCAAATGCAAAAGGGTTAAAAATGTCTACAAGAGTCACTGAGAGTTTGAATTCAGAATTCCGTATAGGAAAATATAACTTTGTCTTCTTCCAAAAATTATCACTATCCTGTGGAAAATGTTTTTATTCAGTTCAGTAATGTTATGAGAGGATATGGGAAGAATGATTCTAAATAAAAAGGACCAGGGAAAGCTTTATAGAAGCAAGGATATCTGTACTGCACCTTGAAGGATGGGTAGACCTTATTAGGCAAATGAAGCAAAGGCATTCCAGTCACAGGGAAATGTCTCCAGCAGAAGTAAGGAGGTAGGAATGCACAGAATGTATGCTCAAGACAAGCACACTGGGTTAGGAGGAGGAAAAGAGAAGTCTAAGAAGGCACTAAAGTGTTAGGGATTGTGAATATGTATGTGGCCTTGTATTTAATATTGTAATTTTTTCAACAAAGTAATAGCAAAGTTGGATCTGTGTTAGTAAAATAAACTGGCAGCAACATGTAGGGGAGAGGAGGGAGACAGAAGAAAGATACTTCAAAAACTCCAGGAGCAACTGCTGAAGAGGAAGTTTTCTTTTGTCATCTCAAAACACCAAGCAAATTGCCTTGGACATAATCGATGTGCAACATACTTTTTTATTTTTTTGCCTGGGAAGAAGAACTATGAACCAGCAAAGAATCCTATAATAGTGAGAACACTGGACTTTAAGACATATCTTATATACTATACTTATATATTTGTATTAAAATATTGGGCAGCCCGGGTGGCTCAGCGGTTTAGCACCTGCCTTCTGCCCAGGGCCTGATTCTGAAGACCCGGGATCGAGTCCCACGTCGGGCTCCCCGCATGGAGCCGGCTTCTCTCTGTCCCCGCCCCTCTCCTGAATAAATAAAATATTTAAAAATATATATATATAATATAATATTTGGCGGTGCCTGGGTGGCTCAGTGGTTGAGCGACTGCCTTCAGCTCTGGGTGTGATCCCAGGGGTCCCGGGATCCAGTCCCACATCACGCCTCCCCTCCCCCTCAGGGAGCCTGCTTCTCCCTCTGCATATGTCTCTGCCTCTCTTTATCTTATGAACAAATAAAATCTTTTAAAAAATATATATTTGTAACACTACATGTCTGATTTAATAACACTGGAAAACACACCTAAACTGCTGCTCTTGCCAAAGCTGATTTTGTGGGCAAAGCCTCTGCAACACTTCCTTACAACTTTTTACTTTGTATCTGCTCCACCCCTTCTAGTGCACATGCCCGCCCACGAAGGAGCCTGCCGGTTCACCATAGACGTAGAGCGGGGTAGTCTGGCACTGCCCTCCCGCCCCCCGCCCCCGCCCCCCAGTCCTCACTCTCCTCACACACACCCAGGTCAATCAACAGCGAGCGTCCCTTTGTTCACAAGTGAGCAACAGAAGAACCAACCGAAGCTGCTTCTCGAATAAGGGGCAACCCAAGCAACAGTGGTCTTTATCAGAGGTAATCACAGTGGCGGCTATCACACCGGAAATCTCCGGGCACCCTCCTAGAGTGGCGGCTTGAAAATTCAGCTCGGGTGGCATGCTGAGCCCACACACGCTACCCAGACTCCAACCCAAGTCGACAGAAAGGAAAGCCAAGAAGCGGCTTCGTGCCGCTCTGCGCTGCGCAGAGTTGAATTATGCATCAAGGCAAATAAAATTTCCACCCTTACCCGTTTTCTTTAACGGAGTCCAAGTGATACCAGTTAAAAGGATACGACTGGCAACCATGAAAACAAAGAACTGACAGATTTCCCACTTTTTTTTTTTTTAACTCCTCAAGGATAGTCTATAGATTATGCAGCTTTTCGGACAAGGGCCTTAACGTCCTCTGCTCACCGGGGCGTCTTGCAGCCGCCTACCAGCCCCGTCGGGCGCGGATTCACGAACCGCGACGCGCTGGACGCAGGTGCGCGCCGGCCCGCCAGCTCCGGGGCCAAGCGCGCGGGAACGCCGCCCGCCGCGGCGCGACTCGGCCGGCGCTCGGGGTCTTCGCCCACCGCCGCCGCCCTCAGAAGGCGTGAGGAGTCGCGGTGCCCTATCGGACTTTTTATTTCTGGAAAGTTGGAGCACAGAGCTCTTACGCGGGACCCTCCTGCAAAGCCTCGCCACAGGAAAACAGCTCGCGCCCTCCAGCCGCGGCTCCTCTCCCCGCTTCTGGTTTCCTCAGCCTCCCGGCCGACCCCCGGGACGCCGCCCCGCGCACCGGCCCCGCGCGCACACACGCCCCCCGGCCGGCTCCCCGCGTGGGGCGCCCTCGGACGCCTCCGCACTCACCTCCCGCGGGCCGGCGAGTCCCAGAGCGCGGCGGACGCCACGGGGCTGCAGCGGCGGCCGCCTCGGGCGCCGGACGGTGGCCGCGGCCCCTCCCCCAGGCGGGCCCGCGCGGGGGGCGCGTCTCCGGGCAGGGGCACCAGGGAGGCAGGCGCGCCCCCCCGCCGCTCGCCGTGGGTCACGTGGGCCAGAGCTCGCAGGGCCGTCCTCGCCGCCCGGGGCCCCTCGGCGCCGCCCGCCCCGCCGGTCCCCCTCTGCGCCTGCGCCCCAGCTGCCGTCGCTCCCATTCAAACCGACAACGCCCCGCGTCTTTCGGACCCGCCAATGGCCGGCGCGGGGGGCGGGGCGTGGGCGCGGGGGCGGGGCGGGGGCGGGGCTGCGCGTCCAGCTGCTCGGGATCGGGCGGGGAGGCCCGCCCGCGACCTGACATCAAGTGGGGACGGAGGGGGGACGGCTTTCCTGGCGTCTTTCCGCAGACACCGAGGGGTGCAGCGGTAAATGTCGCGCAGCGTGCGCAGAGGGGCTCTGGCCCAGACCCCGTTAAAAGCTGGTGCTCAGAGCAGATGCGTCCTGCACTTACGGCTCCGTGCCTCCTGGAGAACGAGTTTCCCAAGCGGCATCGGCGGGATGTTTAAGAAAAAAAGAGGGACCCGTGTCAAAGTCTGAACGAGGCAGCCTCCGTTCTTGCGGCCCTGTCCCAATTCTGGCATTTCCAGCTGTGAAGACAGCAAACTTGTGTCGACTGCGGAGTTGCCGGTCCCCGGGAAAATGGGTGGCACTTAGCTCGGCTTCAGGCCAGTGTCCCAGACACAGCGGGGCAAGTCCGGGTGGCATCCGTGCACCTCCTCTCTGTATCAAGTTCAACAAAAACGCGGATTTGATTAGATTATTTCTCCACTGAAACGAAAGTTAAATGTTCCTGCAGGCTTAAGGATGTGTCAGGGAAAACCCCAGATTCAGTATGTCTCTGAATGGTGGCCAAAACCAGCAATCCAAGCAGCATTTCTCTTACTGGGGGAACGTGTTTTGGCAAATTGGTCAGAATAACAGCTTTGGCATCAAACTTGACCTGGATTTGACTCACATCTTTGCCTCCTGTGGGCTGATTGACCTTGAAGGAGTTACTTATCCTCTTTAGCCTCCCTTTCCTCAGCTGCAAAACACAGGTAATGAAGGTGGTGGTTATGCTTCCGTGAAGTAAGTTTTGCTAAGCGGCTAACATAGTGGCTGGCTGCTTAATAAATGGTAGCTCTTACTATTATCAACAACAACCTTTAATATCAGGTACTTATAAACATCAACTGAATTAGATGCCTGTACTGTTTCAGAGGTAGGTATTATAATTCCTTCTCACCCATAAATTCTTTTTTGGGTGTTGATAGGAAAACCACAAAGGAAGTGTAGTGTATCGAATTCAACATGTCCAAAATGAATCATTATTTCTAACCTGGCAATCTTCTCCTACACAAGGGATTTTCTTTCACGGGTGTTAGTTATCTTCATCTTACTCAAGTTGACTTAGTTTTTTAATTCTCCTTTTAAAAGGCATAAATCAGATTATGTCACTCTCCTGTTTGAAAACCTTTAGCGGTTTATCATTTGATTTAAAATAAAATCTAAATTCCCTACCACTGCCCACCAAGCCCTAAGTCATCTTGCCCTACCCACCTCTCTACTCTCCTGTATTTTCCTCTCCTAGCTTACTTCCCTTCCAGTACACAGAACATTCCTCCATCCCTAGAATACACCAAGCCTCAGGGTTCCCTCAAGGCCTTCTCCCTGGCAGTTCTCACTGCCAAGATTTTTTTCCCTCAGGTCCTTTAAATGGCTGGCTCCTTTTCAGCCCTCAGCTTTCAGCTTATTCATTACAGTATTTAGCAAGTATTTATTAGGTTTATACTATGTGTCAGGAACTGTTCTAGGTGGTGGGAATATAGTAAGGAGCAAGACAGAGCACAGCCCCTGCTTTCATGGAGTTCAATAAAAATAAATACTAAGAAAAGTATCAGGTTGTGACAAGTACCGTGCAGAGAATTCAAAGGAGGGTGATGTGAGAGTGAGTGATTGAAAGATACTTTACATTGAGGGTCAAGGTAAGAAAGTCCACTTTGAGAAGGTGGTATTCAAACCAAGACTTTAATTATTATAAGGAGCCAACTTGAAACTTGAGAACAAGCTTTGTGGGTTTGAGAAACTGGAAAAAGACCACTATGGCTTAAGTGAGGTGAGGTAGAGAAGAACTTACAGGGTCAAGTCACACCAGATTATGTAGACGTTTGTAAGCCAGGATAATGAATGTGGGCTTTATTTTCTAAATGTTAGAATAGCCAGAGATTTTAAACACGGGATAACTTCATTTGTTTGTATTTTTAAAGGAACACTCTGAAACAAAACCAAAATTTCAGATATTCTATAAGACAATGAACTCAGACTCTTCATGAACATCATTGTCACGAAAAACAACCAAAGGAGGTACATGAGTCTTGATAGACTCCTAAATCAGAGAGAGATGATGAGAGACTATAAAAAACATTTAAGAAACAATTGGGGAAATTTGAATATAGAGAATATATTAGATAAAAAGGAATTACTGTTAATTTTCCTAGAGATAACATGGAATTATGGTTATATGGAAACTTTTTTATTACTTTTAGGAGATGCAAGCCTGAGGTACTTAAGGATTAAAAAACCATGACTTCCACAACTTACATTCAAATGGTTCACCAAAAGACAGAGAAAGGAGAGAAATACAAACTAAATGCTAACAATTAGACCTGGGTAAAGATATATTTCTTATTCTTGTACTGCACTATTTACATATTATTCTTTTACTTTTTCTAGAAATTTGGAGTTTTTCAGAATAAAAAGTAAGGAAGAAAATCACTCTGTAAACTTCCATGTCTAAGAGTAATAACCCAGATACCCTGTTCAACACTCCCACTGAAAACAACCTAAAATGCTTTCAAATATTTAAAAAATAAAAAGAAAATTTATTATTGACCTAGGATTCAAGTAAACATTATTTGGAAGCTAGGAACTAGTAAAAATCGATAAGCAGATGAACTTGAATTTTAGTTATCATGGTCTCATGAGGCATGGAAAAAAGAGACAAAGGCCAGGTCCTACCATGATGGGAATCTAATAAGAGACTTCACACATAAGCCAGGATTCTCAAAGTTCCCTCCTACCTTTTCCCAGAAGACAGCAGAAGAAAATTGCCTATGATCATCCTTAATATAAAATAGAGGAGGAAATCTCTTCTGATGTTTTTTTGTTTGTTTGTTTGTTTTTTTACCAAAGACAAAATCTGCTCTACCTGGCTCGTCTGAAACTCAAACACATAATTTACTTTAAAGTGGTTTCAGGTTAATGGTACCTCCAGGCAACTGGCAAAGCTAAACCAAATCACCTCTAGAGACTGAATGTTTGTGTCTCCCCAAAATTTATATGTTTAAATTTAATTCCCATTGTGATAGTATTTGTGGATAGGGCTTTTGTAATCAAAAGGTCAAGAGAGTGGAGCACTCATGAATGAGATTAGTGCCCTTATAAAAAAAAGACCTGAAGGGCAGCCTCACACACAAAGACACAGTGAGGTGACAGCCCTCTAAGAACCAAGAAATGGGCCCTCGCCAGACACAATCTGCTGGCACCCTGATTTTGGACTTCCCAGCTTCCAGAACTGTCAGGAATAAATGTTTCATTTAAGCAACCCAGTTTATGATATTTTGTCCGCTTGAGTTGACTAAGACACCAACTTAATCCAAACCCCTAAAATTTACACAGAAGAAATTCCAAGAAATGCAAACTCTTGGTCAAACTATAAATCATACAAAGAAACAAGGCGTCTTATATAAGAATTAGTGGGGGAAAAAAGCAAAATCAAACTCATAAAGACATTGAAATTGGAATTACCAATCATAGAGTCATAAATATGTTTAATAGATTTAAAGCAATTAAATAGAAGATTGAAAATATAAATAATGAGCAAAGTTCTGCCAAAAATGAACAGGCAGGTTTTAAAAAGAATTCAAAAAAACTTCTAGACTTAAAAAAAAAAGGAGGGAGGAGCAAGATGGCGGAAGAGTAGGGTCTCCAAATCACCTGTCTCCACCAAACTACCTAGAAAACCTTCAAATTATCCTGAAAATCTATGAATTCGGCCTGAGATTTAAAGAGAGACCATCTGGAATGCTACAGTGAGAAGAGTTCGCGCATCTATCAAGGTAGGAAGACAGGGAAAAAGAAATAAAGGAACAAAGGCCTCCGAGGGGGAGGGGCCCGCGAGGAGCCGGGCTGAGGCCGGGGCGAGTGTCCCCAGGACAGGAGAGCCCCGTCCCGGAGGAGCAGGAGCTGCACCGACCTTCCCGGGGGAAAGGGGCTCGCGGGGAGGTGGAGCAGGACCCAGGAGGGCGGGGATGCCCTCGGGCTCCCGGGGACAGTAACAGACACCTGCGCCCCAGGAGAGTGCGCCGAGCTCCCTAAGGGCTGCAGCGCGCACGGCGGACCCGGCGGGACCAGGAGCAGCTGAAGGGGCTCGGGCGGCGGCTCCGCGGAGGGGGCTGCGCGGCCCCGGGAGCAGCTCGGAGGGGCTCGGGCAGAGGAAGAGGCTCCGTGCGGAGGGGGCTGCGCGGTTCCAGGAGCAGCTCGGAGGGGCTCGGGCGGCGGCTCCGCGGAGGGGGCTGCGCGGCCCGGGAGCGCGAATCCAACAGCGCAGGCTCCGGAGCACAGGGCGCCGGGACACAGCCCAGGATCCCGCCTCCCCCGGGACAGGCAGAGGCCGGGAGGGCCCAGGACACCAAGGACGCTCCTGCCCCAGCTGAGCAGATCAGCGGCCCCGCCCCGGAGCCTCCAGGCCCTGCAGACGGAGTTCCTGCCCGAGCTGAATCCAGGGCTCCAGAGCTGCCCCGCCACTGGGGCTGTTCCTCCTGCGGCCTCACGGGGTAAACAACCCCCCCTGAGCCCTGCACCCGGCAGGGGCACAGCAGCTCCCCCAACTGCTAACACCTGAGAATCAGCACAACAGGCCCCTCCCCCAGAACACCAGCTAGACGGACAACTTCCAGGAGAAGCCAAGGGACTTAACACAGAATCAGAAGATACTCCCCGGTGGTTCTTTTTTTGTTTGTTTGTTTTTGTTTTGTTTTTGTTTTGTTTTGCTTTTTGATTTGTTTTGCTTTTTGATTTGTTTCCTTCCCCCACCCTCTTTTTTTCTCCTTTTTCTTTCTCTTTTTCTTTTTTTTTTTTTTTTTGTTTTTTTTTTTTTTCTTTTTCTTCCCCTTTTTTTTTCTCTTTCTCTTTTCTTTCCTTCTTTCTCTCCTCTCTTTTTCTCTTTTTCCCAATACAACTTGCTTTTGGCCACTCTGCACTGAGCAAAAAAAAAAGATATATAGGGGCAACTGAGTGGCTCAGTGGTTGAGCATCTGCCTTTAGCTCAGGTCGTGATCCTGGGATTCTGGGTTAGAGTCCCACATCAGGCTCCCCGTGGGGAGCCTGCTTCTCCCTCTGCCTGTGTTTCTGCCTGTCTCTGTGTGTCTCTCATGAATAAATAAGTAAAATCTTTAAAAAAAAAAAAAAGACATATAATAACTAGAATTTAAAAGTCAATAGGCAGGGGGCGCCTGGGTGGCTCAGTCAGTTAAGCATCCAACTCTTGATTTCCACTCAGGTCATGGTCTCAGGGTTGTGAGACTGAGCCCCACTCCAGGCTCTGCACTGGGGATGGAATCTGGAACCTGCTTCAGATTCTCTCTCTCCCTCTGTCCCACCCCCCACTTGCTCTCATGCTTTCTCTCTTAAAAAAAAAAAGAAAAAGAAAGAAAGAAAGTCAGTGGGCAGGTTTAACAGCAGATTAGATATGGTGAAGAGAAAATCAGCAAACTGAAAGATAGAATCAAATTAATTTTTTCATATAAAAGTGAAACATAGAGGATAGAAGATCTAACATGTGTCTAATCAAAATTCTAAAATGAGAAGAAAAATAGACAATAATTTACACAAGATTTTAAAAAGAGAAAAAGAAAAAAGATATTTACACATAAGATAATGAAAATGCAGAGCACCAAAAACAAAGAAGTAGCTTTGTATCAAGTACAAGAGAAAGAGCTGACTACTTCTAATGAAACAACACTTAGCTGGTGACTTTGCAACTGTAAAAATATAAGCCAAAAGAATGTACTGAGAGAAAAATGACTGTCAACCTAGAATTATTTAACCAATGCAGATATCTTCTAAAAATGAGATTGAAATAAAGGCATTTTTAGGTAAACAAAAACTGGTTTTGCCATCACAGACCCTCACTAACTGAAGTTATAAAGGTTATCCTTCAAGAAGGAAAATGATCTTGGATAAAGATGCAGAAAGCAGATGATAACCACAGTAAGTGGCAAATATGTGGATAATACTATAAACCAATGTCATTGCTCTTTCTTGCCTTGTAGATTCTTTCATTCATCTGTTCAAGAACACATGTGTTTAAATACCTATTATGTGCTAAACACTATATTAGGGGCTAGGGACATAGCAGCAATTTTATTGCATTTCCATATGACTTGAAAACCCCTCTGATGTTAACACTGCTGATATTGGCACTTCCTTGATCATTTCCCAGTGCCCTGGAGAAGGGAGAGAGCCTTGAATACACATAGTACTACAATGTGCAAGGTTGTTAAGATAGCCCAAGCTTAGTGTTTTGTTTTGTCTTGTTTTGTTTTAAGATTTTATTTATTTATTTGAGAGACAGAGAAATAACAACAGAAAGAACAACCAGGAAGGAGAGGGAGAAGCAGGTTCTTGATGGAGCAGAGAGAAGCAGGCTCTCAACTGAGCAGAACCCTGGGACACGATCTGAGCTGAAGACAAACACTCTACTGATTTGAGCCACCCAGGTGCCCCTTGTTTTGTTTTTTAAGGTAAAGCTACAGTGGTTGGACGTTCCTCTAAATTATAAAGAACTCCATTGAGTCCAGGCAAATTTGAATAATCCAGGAGAAAACACTTGTTTCTTCCCTTTTCAACAAAGTCTATCAGAGAATAACAGTGCTCCCTTAACAGAAACCAAGAATATTAGATGTAGAAGTTCCTCAGCAAGAATGTGGACTTGGTAGAAGTTCCTCAGCAAGAATGTGGACTTTTGGAATAAAAGAGGGAAAAAATGAGGGGAAAGAGCTTTCCAAAGGAACACCTAAGAAAAGGGGCATGGGAAGGAGACCTCAAAATCCAGGAGAAACAGCCTATTAACAGACTTAATCTTCTATTTGAAATATAGAATGACTTAATAGGGGTGCCTGAGTGGCTCAGTTAGTTAAGCATCCAACTCTTGGTTTTGGCTCAGGTCATGATCTCAGGGCTTTGAGATAGAGCCCCATGTCAGGCTCTATGCTCAGTGGGGAGCCTACTTCTCTCCTTCTCTCTCTAACTCTGCCCCTTTCCTCTCTCTCTCTCCCTGTCTTTCTCTCAAATAAATAAATCTTTAAAAAAAGAATGTAGAATGATTTAATAAATAATAATAACTAAGAATTATTGATGCTAAATATATACCAGCATTGTTCTGAGCACTTAGATATTTGAAGATTATACCTGGACCCTCATTGGTAATAGGAACTAAATGGACTAATACATATAAAGTGTTTAAGACAATGCCTTATGCATAATAAGTATCTTTACAACCATGTGACACAAGTATTAATAGCATATTCATTTTACAGAATCTTAAGTTGATTCCCTAGAAGCAGGTCCTGAAACAAGGATTAAATATGCATGATTTATTGAAGAAGAGCTTTCAGGATGAACCTGTAAGAAAAAGAGTAAAACAGGATAGTGAACAGAAAAGGGTCAAGTAAGAATGGATCTTAGAAAATCTTAGCCTTGGTCTGACTCATACAGGGAAGTCTCTAGAGTCTAGAGCATGAACCATAAAATTAGCCCCCCACTTTACAGAAGAGTGGCAGCTTTTTGTATCTCCATATTGGGATGGGGTGGGGTATAACTTCCCCAGCTCCTTGTAGTGCAAACTCTACAGAGAGAAGGACAGCTATAATCCTTAACAGCCAACCTCACAGGTCTGGGAGATGAAGGTACTGGTGAGTAAAGGGTATCCAGACAGGGCACCTAAGCAGCATACACCACAGCTGGCAAATGGCAGAGCCAGTCTGTCTCAGGGGCTAGGCTTTTAACCTCTCCGTATGTTGCTTCTTATAAAGTCAAAAGGAAGATGACAAATGAGACATGTGATAGACAAAGGGTTAATATTAAATACTTATATTTTAAGAGCTCTTACTATGAAACAACCCAACAGAAAAAATGGCAACAACCCAATAGAAAGGAAAGGCCAAGGACTAACACTTTAGAATGGAATTTTAAGAGCCCACAATAAGCCCACATATGAACTTCAGCATCACTAGGGTTTAAATAAACTCAAAACAATGGGATACTTTTTTTGCCTATCAAATTGTAGATGAAAAAGGGTGATAATACTCAATATGATGAAATTAGTCCTCTCACATATTGCTGTTGGGGCTGGAAATTGATATAATCATTTTGAAGGAAGGTTCTGTAATATATATCAAAAACTTTAGCACCTCTGGACCAATTCCAGAGGTAATAATTCCATTTTTAAGGACTTTACCTACATAAATGATCAGACAAGTGTGCAAAATAAATGTACCAGTGTTCATCACATTCAGCACCCAACCATTTAAATATGGAAAGATTAGACACAATTTATATGCCCAGAGATTAGTGAAAACAGTACTTGTTCACCCATACAATGGAATATTACACAGCCATTAAAAATTATGGCTTAATACACAGTCTACCCAGGGAATGACCATACACAAAACCATTCCTTCAAGTTTAGGAGAAGTAGCTGTTTTGCCTAATTTATAGAAACAAACAGGACATCAAGCAAAATGAAGAGACAGAAGAATATGCTCCAAATAAAAGACAAGACAAAACCTTGAAAAAAGAGCTAAATGAAACAGAGATAACCAATCAACACAAGAGTTCAAAGTAAAGGTCATAAAGATGCTCACTGGACTGGAGAAAGGAGGGATAAATTCAGTGAGAACTTCAACAAAGATTTTTTAAAAAGAACCAATCAGGCATCCCTGTGTGGCACAGCGGTTTAGCGCCTGCCTTTGGCCCAGGGCGTGATCCTGGAGACCTGGGATGGAATCCCACATCGGGCTCCTGGTGCATGGAGCCTGCTTCTCCCTCTGCCTATGTCTCTGCCTCTCTCTCTCTCTCTCTCTGTGTGTGACTATCATAAATAAATAAAAAATTTTAAAAGAACCAATCAGAATTGAATAATACAATAACTGAAATGAAATATACATTAGAGGAAATCAATTGTAGATTGGAAGATGGAGAAGAACAGATCAGTGATCTGGAAGACAGGGTAATGGGAAGTACATAAACTGAACACCAAAAAATGAAAAAGAACAAAAAACAAGAGGTTAGAGGATCTCTTGGATAACATAAAGTGAGCAAGCATTTGCATTATATAGATGCCAGACGGAGAAGAGGGAAAGAACGGGGCAGAAAACTTATCTGAAGAAATAATAGCTTAAAAATTCCCTAAGCTGAGGAAGAGTATAGATATAAGGTTCAGGAAGCACAGAGAGTTCCAAACAAGATGAAGCCAAGGAGAACCATACTACAACATAAAACAATTAAAAAATATATCTACAAAATTAGTTAAAGGGACTCACAAAATAAAAAGATGTGAAATATGACAACATATACATAAAATGTGGTGGGGGGTAAAAATGAAATTCTTTTAGAATATGTTTGACTTTAAGTGGCCATCAATTTAATAGAGACTACTATATACTTAAGATGTTATATATAAACCTCCTGGTAGCCACAAACCCAAAGCCTATAATAGATACCCTAAAAATAAAGAGAAAGAAAGCCAAGTATAACACTAAAGAAACTCATCAATCACAGGGAAAGAGAGCAAGGGGAAAAGGGAACAGGGAACTAAAAAACAACAACAACAAAAAAAACGAGAACAATTAACAAAATGGCAGTAAGTATATACCTATCAATAATTCCTTTACATGTAAATGGTCTAAATAATGGCCTAAATTCTCCAGTCAAAAGATATAGGGTGACAGCAGGGATGAAAAAATAAGACCTACCTACCCACCCATATGCTGCATGCAAGAGATGTCGTTCAGAGACCAAAAGACACCTATAGACTGAAAGTGAAGGAATGGATAAAGATATTCCATGTGAATGAAAACAGGAAAAAAATAAAGAGCCAGGGTAGTAATACTTATACAAAATGAACTTTATTTTTTTCTTTTTACTTTTCTGACATTTAAAATTTTTAATTTCAATTAACATATAAAATGAACTTTAAAACAAAGATTGAGGGACGCCTGGGTGGCTCAGCGGTTGAGCATCTGCCTTGGGCTCAGGGTGTGAACCCGGAGTTCTGGGATCAGGTCCCACATCGGGCTTCCTGCATGGAGCCTGCTTCTCCCTCTGCCTGTGTCTCTGCCTCTCTGTCTGTCTCTCATGAATAAACAAATAAAATATTTAAAATCAATCAAACAAACAAAGATTGAGGGATGCCTGGGTGGCTCAGCGCTTGAGCATCTGCCTTCAGCTCAGGGCATGATCTTGGGTCTGGGGATCAAGTTCCACATCGGGTTCCCTGTGAGGAGCCTGCTTCTCCTTCTGTCTATGTCTCTGCCTCTCTCTCTGTATCTCTCATGAATAAATAAATAAAACAAAGATTGAAGAGGCACCTGGATGTCTCAGTAAGTTAAACACTTAACTCTTGATTTTAGCTCAGTTCATGATTTCAGTATTATGAGATTGAGCCCTGCATTAGGTGCCCTACTCAGAGGTGAATCTGCTTGAGATTCTCTCTCCCCCTCTGCCTTACACCCCACCTCCCCACTCTCTCTCAAATAAATAAATCTTTTTTTTAATATTTTATTTATTTAGTTATTCATGAGAAACACAGTGAGAGAGAGAGGCAGAGACACAGGCAGAGGAAGAAGCAGGCTCCATGCAGGGAGCCTGACATGGGACTTGATCCCGGGACCCCAGGATCACACCCTGGGCTGAAGGCAGGTGCTAAACTGCTGAGCCACCCAGTCGTCCCAATAAATAAATCTTTAAAAAAAAAGATTCTCAAAAAATAAAGATTCTCTCTCTCCCCCCTCCCCCACCTTCTTTCTCTCAAAAAAAAAAAAAAAAGAAAGACTGCAGCAAGAGACAATAAGGGTATTCATAATGATCAATTCCAATAAGAGGATATAACAACTGTAAATATTTATGCACCCAACATTGGAACATCTAAACACATAAAGCAAATATATGTAATGGAAAAATTGACAGTAATACACTAATAAGTAGAGAACTTTAACACCCCACTTAGATCAATGAATAGATTATCCCAGCAGGAAATCAATAAGGAAACTGTGTCTTTGAATGACTAATAGATCAGATGGACTTAAAAAATATATACAGAATATTCCCTTCAAAAACAACAGCATACACAATCTTTTCAAATGCACATGGAAGATTCTCCATGACAAATCACATGTTAGGTGACAAAACAAGTCTTAATACATTTAAGGAGCTTTAAATCATATCAAGTATCTTTTCTGCCCACAATGGTATGAAACTAGAAATCAATCATAAGAGAAAAACTGGAAACAGCACAAACACATGAAGGCTAAACAACATGCTAAACAATCCATGAGTCAGAAGAAATAAAAGGAAATTTAAAAATACAGGAAGACAAATGAAAATGAAAACACAACAGTCCAAAATCTTTGGATGCAGTGAAAGCAGATCAAGAGGGAAATTTATAGTGATACAAGCCTACTTCAAGAGACAAGAAGATCTTAAACAATCTAACCTTATACATAAAAAAAAAAAAATGGAAAAAGAAGACCAAACTCCAAAGTCACTAAAGGAAAGGAAGTAATAAAGATCAGAGCAGAATTAGGGACCCCTGGGCGGCTCTGTTGGTGAGGCATCTGACTCTTGATTTTGACTCAGATCATGATCTCAGGATAGTGAGATTGAGCCCTATGTTGGGCTTTACACTCAGCAGGGAGTCTGCTTAAGATTCTCTCCCTCTACCCTTCCCTCCTCAAATAAATAAAAGTAAATATAGTTTTTAAAATATCAGAATTAAATGAGAGACAAAAAAAAAACCCAGTGAAACCAAGATCTAGCTCTTTGAAAAGAAACAAAATTAATAAACATTTAGCAAGATTCATCAAGAAAAAAAGATAGGACATGAATAAATAAAATCAGAAATGAAAAAGGAGACATAACAACCAGCACAATAGAAGTACAAAAGATTATAAGCAACTACAATGGAACATTATATGCCAATAAATTAAACAACCTAGGAGAAATGGATACACTCCTAGAAGCATACAACCTTCTAAAACTGAATCAGGAAGAGGTAGAAAATCTTAATAGACTGATTACTAGTAATGAAATTAAATTGGTAACAACTCCCAACAAACACAGCTCCAAGATCAGATGAATTCACAGGTGAATAGTATCAACCAATTAAAAAAGACTTAAGATCTATTCATTTCAAACTATTCCAAATAATATAAGAGGAAGGAAAGCTTCCAAATACCATTCTATGAGACCAGTATTACCCTGATACTAAAACCAAAGACACTACAAAACAAACAAACAAACAAACAAAACAAAAAACAAAAAACTACAGGCCAATATTCCTAATTAATATAGATGCAAAAATTCTCAACAAAATATTAGCAACCCACATTCAATAACATGTTAAAAGGGTCATATACCAAGATCAAATAAGATTTATTTTAGAGATGCAAGGATGGTTCAATATCTGCAAATCAATCAGTATAAAAAACACATTAACAAAATGAAAGATCACACAATAATCTCAGGTGCAGAAAAAGCCTTTGACAAAATTCAACATCCATTCATGATAGAAACTCTCAAAAAAGTGTTTTTATTTTAAAGTATATTGTTTCTCCTTTTTTTTTAAAGCTTTCATTTTTATGTAATCTCTATACCCAATGCTGGCCTCTAACTCATGATTCTGAGATCAAGAGTTACCTGCTTCACTGACTGAGCCAGCCAGGTGCCCCCAAATAGTGGGTTTAGAAGAACATATCTCATGCTTGCTTCGGCAGCACATATACCAAAAATTGGAATGATGGACACTTGAGTTCTTTCCATATATTGGCTATTGTAAATAATGCTGCAATAAACATAGGGGTACATATATCTTTTCAAATTAGGGTTTTCATTTTCTTTGGGTAAATAACCAGTAGTGGGAATACTGGAGCATATGATATTTCTATTTTTAATTTTTTTGAGAAATCACCATACTGTTTTCCACAGTGACTGCACCACTTTGCATTCCCACCAACAGTGCACAAGTGTTCCTTTTTCTCTGTATCCTCACTAACACTTTTTATCTCTTGTCTTTTTGATACTAGCCATTCTGACTCATGTGAGGTGATATCTCATTGTGGTTTTGATTTGCATTTCCCTGATGATTAGTGACGTTGAGCATTTTTTCATGTGTCTATTTGCCATCTGTATGTCTTCCTTGGAGAAAATTTCTATTCCGTTTCTCTGCTCATTTTTAATTAGATTATTTGTTTTTCTGATGTTGAGTTGTATAAGTTCTTTATGTATTTTAGATATTAATCCCTTATTGGATATATCATTTGCAAATATCTTCTCCCATTCAGTAGGTTGACTTTTTGTTTTGTTGATGGTTCTTTCCTTTGTGCAAAAAGCTTTTCATTTTGGTGTAGTCTCAATAGCTTATTTTTGTTTCCCTTGTCTAAGGTGAGGACATATCTAGAAAAATATTGCTAAGATTTATGTCAAAGACATTATTGTCTATATTTTCTTTTGGGAGTTTTATAGTTTTGGATCTCACATTTAGGTCTTTGACCCATTTTTAGTTTATTTGTATGTATAGTCTAAAAAGGTGATCCAATTTTATTCTTTTGCATGTAGCTGTTCAGTTTTCCCAGAATCATTTATTGAATAGACTGTCTTTTCTCCATTGTATGTAATTGGTGGTTGTCAGAGAGAAGGGGTGGGTGTTATTGAGCAAAACGTGTTTAAGGATAGTGGGAGGTACAGGCTTCCTTTCATGGAATGAATAAGTCACAGGGATGAAAGGTACTGCATAGAGAATATAGTTAATGGTATTATAATAGGGTCATAATGTAACATTTGGTAGTTATACTTGTAGTGAGAATAGCATAATATATAGAGTTGTTGGAATCACTATGTTGTACACTTGAAACGAATGTAACATTGTCAACTATACTTCAAAAAAAAGATGGCTTAGATGTATCCTGGTTGACACAAATACAATATGTTGAATTGAGTTCTTACATTTTCTAACACCTTTCATAATGAACATGTATTATTTTTGTAATAACAAAAAAATAGTCATATTGTGGATAATAGTTAAATGAGCAAAGGACTGAGAGAATTCACAAATGAAAAAATTAAAGAGCTAATAAACATATGAAAAATGTCTAGACTTTCTAGTCATCAAAGTACTGCAAACTGAGACAACACTGAAATACTTTATTTGTTGACAAAGATTTTTTTTAAATGCCACTGTTCAGTGTTACAGAGCATATCAAACTATCATTGCCATGTTGCTGGTGAGAATATATGCTTGTACAGACTTCTTGAAATCATTATTAGGAACATTACAATTTTTATACTTGTCCTAATACTTGCTCACCTAAGAATTTATCCCAAGGAAATAATTTAAAATACAGGTAAAGATAAAAATTTTGAAAACTGGAATCAATCTAAATATCTGTTGTTAGGAAAATGATTAATTACAGTGTAGCCATGTAGTGGACAGAACTATTAAAAATAAACATTTATTTCAAAGTACAATAACATGGGGAAATGTTCTTTATGTTTAGTGAAAAAAAGCATGTTGCAAAATTGCTTAATTTATTATGATCACAACGATGTAAAACATGTTTAATAAACACAAAAGAATTATGCAAAAGCCATCTGAGTCTGGACATTTCTGTACTTTTCTCATTTTATACAATAAGCTAAAAGCATCAAGCAATAAAAAGGTTAAAACTAAGAAAAAATACTATGGATTTGAACATTCCCCCACAAGCGTGCTCTCTGTTACTTCCTTCTGGTGGCTTTCTATAAAAAAAAATACATAGAAAAAATAAAAAATAAAAAAAGACATATATATGAAACAGGCGTAAATTCTTAGGGGTCAGGGGATAACAGTTTAGGAGTTTGGTAGAGTTGAGGGAATCTGCCCTACACTAGGGTGACTAATCATTCTCAGACTGAGGGCATCCCAGGATGCAGAACTTTCTACTTTAAATCCAGGACAGGAATTGGAAAGGGCAAGTGAGCAAGGCAACACTTTAGGATTCGTGGAACAAAGAAAATAGGTTTAAGAAGCCTTTCTGAGAAAGAAAAGCAAGTGGTAGTTCAGGGCTTTAACCAGGAAACACCCTGTGTTCTTTTACTGGGTTAACTTTTGGGGTTCTCTAAAGTTGAAGTGTTCAATATCATGGCTTAACAGTAGATCTGGAGGCTGCCTGTTAGCAAGGCAATCAAGTGCTTTTAATTCACGTGGTGTCATGTACAAAACAAGTTGCACAATGAAACTTACTTACTATCCTGTTATTCCAAATATCACTTAGTAGGATGGATTGCTTAGAAAGGACTATGATGACTACCCTGGCAGTCTCCTGTGTGTTGAACTTCTAAGAGTCTATTTGCCTTTAGGATAATATGCATGCTCAGATGTTCTTCTCTGAAGATTATACCCATTATTTTATGACACTTTTATCAGTCTTAATTATGGGATTGCAGATGTGCCCAGAGGTTCCCTTGACAGCAAATTGCACAAATCTAAATTGTGGTCATTTAGAACTCTTTCTACTTTAGTGGCTAGACTCCACCTCAGTAAGTGTCACAGTTGGTCCTCCCCAACCATTTTTTTTTTCATCAGTAGGACCTCAGTAGGATCCTGATCTCAGAGACATAAAGGACTAAGTAACTTTTTAGAGGTTCCTCACTTCCCAGTTGGCTCAAATTCCTTCTAAGAAACCAGGTATGGTCATCCTACATTTACTTGCTAGCTTGCTAAAAGGATTACGAAGAGTAGGTCTTTCAAAAATAGTGAGCAACATTTCAGATCAGTGTCTATGAATGCCCCTCGTTGCTTCTACTCACAACCCAGCCCTGAACCACAGGCTTTTTAAAAGACATTTTTGAGTTCTCAGAGTTTCCAAAACCCATTTAAAAGGCTTATAGAAGTTCTTTCCATCAAGCTAGGCATAAGGGTTTTTTCAGTCCAGCTTCCTCAACTAAACTTCTACATGTACCTGCCCTTCACTTAGGGGAAAAGGAGGAAGAGGGGGAAAGAAGATTTGATATTTATTGAACACCCTCCATGTGTCAGACGCTGAGCAAGATACTCTATGTACTTCTGTCATCAAATTCCTATAAGCACCCTTTATCCTCATTTTGTGGATGAGGAAACTGAGGTGTAAATCACTTAGATAACTTATTCAAGTTCTCAATTAATAAGGAATAGAGAGCTAAGAGTCTGTTTTATAGAAATGTGTGCTCTTTCCACCTTCCTCAAACAGCCAAATGGGTCTTCCTTTCTGCTTGCCTTCCTCCTCCTTCCGTCTTCTCTCTCTTCTTCATTCCACCAACATTTTAGAATTGTAATAAAGGCTATTAGAGAGATACGCAGAATGCTCTGAAAGCTTCTTAGGGGAAGCAGGCCTAATAAAGGAGATGAGGGAAGGTTCTAGGAAATGACATACTGAGGGATATGTAAGAAATAACCAGGCAAAGGGAGGAAGGTGGAGCAGTCACTCTGGGCAGAGTGAACAGCATGAAGTGAAGGTCCCACAGTGGGAAGGAGACCAGGTATCTGAGGAATATGAGATGAAGGGGAGACAGTAAGAGGGAAGAGTGACACTTGCCTAGTGAGAGAGATAGGGACAAGGAGAGCGAGTGTTTGCAGCTGGGGGAGAGGACTTTGGCCCTTCCCTGAATGCACCTCCACTCACCTGAAGCACTGAAGAAAAGTATTTTTAGTCTTTACAGAGAAAATACTTTTTATCTTTACAGTAGTATTTTTAAAAATTAAAGCCTTATTGGCACGCTGGAGGTGATCATTCTTTGTACGGGGCTGCTCTGTACCTAGCTTCCCTCTTGGTCTCCAGGTACTAAATACCAGGAGCACCTTCCGAGTCAGGCAGCACTGTGGTAACCAGAAACACCCTACAGTTTCTGAACCCCTCTGCAATGGTCCTGCCTCCTGCTGAGAACCATTGCTCTCCTTGGGGCTGCAGTTGCGTCATTGCCACCAAGGTCATGACCATGTTTTATCCCTTCATCTACCAATAGCCAAACTCCTCTTTTCGTGGATGTCCTTCCCTACATACACCCTAATGATGGAGTTTGTTCTATGACATACTGGGAGCATTTCTAATTCCATGAAATAACTGTTGAGTCTCTGCTATATGCCAAGGTCAGGAGTACAGGTAGGCCAGTGACAGAAACAGAAGTGAAACGATTAGTTATAATATGGTGGGGAAAGTGTAGCCGAGAATGGTTATCTAGGAACTGGAGGTGGCGGAGGAGGAGGTGATGGCTTCCCCTGGCCAAGGAAGCTGAGAGGAGGGCAGTACATTTTATGGAGACATAAAACACCAGGTGAGCTTGGACAACTATAAATAGTTTGGCATTGTTGAAGCATGAATTTCAAGTCCAGGTGTAGTAGGAAGACAGGTTGGAGAGGCAAGAGGCCCACACAGTTCACAAAGGGCTTCATATGCCAAGCTAAGATAAGCTTAGATAATATGCAAAATAAACTCCCAAATGTATTATACTTGCAAATCTTCAATCATCCTGAAATGATAACATCTGGATGAGGTGTGTAAGAATTTTCTGCAGAGCTATATAGATCAGGTTATTTTGCAGGGTGACACAAGTTTTTCTTTAGCTCTTTCACCTCATTATGAAGTCCTTGTGAGCCTTGGAGGTTTTGAAGTTTCTTTTCATGTATTTTTTAACAGCTTTATTGAGCTGCAATTGACATATAATAAATAGCACATAAAGTACACAATTTTTCAAGTTTGACATTTGTATGACATATTTATACATCTGTGAAACCAACACCACAATCAATATATCCATCAATCCAAAGGAGGTGGATGGGGGATGCGGTAGCTAGGTGATGGGGATTAAGGAGGGCACTTGTGATGAGCACTGGGTGTTGCATGTAAGTGATGAATCACTGACTTTTTTTAAAGATTTTATTTATTTATTCATGAGAGACACAGAGAAATGCAGACACATAGGTAGAGGGAGAGGCGGCTCCCTCTGGGGAGCTTGATGCAAGACTCGATCTCAGGACCCCGGGATCACCACTTGAGCCAAAGGCAGATGTTCAACTCCTGAGCCACCCAGGTTTCCCTGAATCACTGGCTTCTACTCCTGAAACCAATATTGCACTATGTATTAACCTGATAGGAACAGATACTACACTTGATCTTAGCCAAAAGACCAAGAAGCAATTACACTGTGCATTAACCAACTAGAATTTAAATAAAACTGAAAAAGTTGCTGAGTGAAGTAAGTCAATCGGAGAAAGACAAACATTATATGTTCTCATTCATTTGGGGAATATAAATAATAGTGAAAGGGAATATAAGGGAAGGGAGAAGAAATGTGTGGGAAATATCAGAAAGGGAGACAGAACGTAAAGACTGCTAACTCTGGGAAACGAACTAGGGGTGGTAGAAGGGGAGGAGGGCGGGGGGTGGGAGTGAATGGGTGAAGGGCACTGGGGGTTATTCTGTAAATTGAACACCAATAAAAAATAAATAAATAAAAATTAAAACAAAACAAAACAAAACAAAAAAAACTGAAAAAGTAAATTAAAAAACTATATATATTCATCAATACTAAAAATGTTCTTATGTCCCTTGGTAATCCTTCTCCGGGCCTGCATCCCAACCCCAGACAACCAGTGATTTGCTTTCTGTCACTGTATACTACTTTGCATTTTTTGAATTTTATATAAACATGTACTCTCTTTTGGCTTATTTCAAATGGCATAATTATTTTGAGATGCATCCAGGTGGTTGCATGCATAAATAGCTATAATTTATGGTTTTTTATTTTTAAAATTATTAATTAATTAATTTATTTATTTAGGTGGGCAGCAAAGCAAAGTTTATTGAGCGATTGTACAAAGCTCCCGTAGAGGGAGGGGACCCAAGAGGGTTGCCCAATTTTTTATTTTTTATTTTATTTTTAAAGATTTTATTTATTTATTCATGAGAGACACACAGAGAGAGAGGCAGAGACACAGGCAGAAGGAGAAGCAGGCTCCATGCAGGGAGCCCAATGCTGAACTTGATCCCAGGACCCTGGGATCATGCCCTGAGCCAAAGGCAGACGCTCAACCACTGAGCCACCCAGGTGCCCCAATTTTTTTTTATTTTTTAAAATACATTTTATTTGTTTACTTATCTGAGAGAGAAAGAGAGAGTGCACACTCATGAGTAAGAGGGGAGGGGGAAGGGCAGAAGGAAGAGAGGGAGAAAGACAAGCAGATTCTGCACTGAGCATGAGCACACAGGGTTTGATCTCATAACCCTGAGACCAGGACTCTGAATCCAAGAGTCAGTCACCTAACCAACTGAACCACCCAGGTGTGCCAATCATTTACTGTTTTTTTTTTTTAACTTTATACTTTTGAGATATGTCCTCCTAAAGTATTTACTGTATCTCAAAAAGTTTGCTCCATGAGATGACAAAGCTCTATTTTAGGAGTGGCTTTGTGGGTAACAGGTACAAGAGAAGAAATGATGAGGCATAGATCCTGGTTTTCTAAGAACTCTCCAAAATATAAAATATAGTACTGTGATAAGCAAAATAATGGCCCCCAAAGATGCCTACATTTTAATCCGTGGAACCTTTGAATATGTCACTTTACAGGTCAAAAGAGGTTTTGCAGATGTGGTCCAGTTAGGGACTTTGAGGGGACGAGAGCATCTTGGATTATCTAGGTGGACCCATTTTTGTAATCACAGGGGTCCTGTGAAGTTAAAGGGAGGTATGAGGGTCAGAGTCAAAATGAGATTTGAAGATGCTATGATGTTGGCTTTGAAGATGAAGAAAGTGGCCACCACTCAAGGAATGCAAATCACCTTTAGAAGCTGGAAAAAGCAAGGGAATGGATTCTCCACTAGAGCCTTCAGAAGGAATGCAGGCTGCTGACACCTTGATTTTAGCCCACTGAGACTCATTTTTGTACTTCTGACCTCCAGAACTGAAAGATAATGAATTTGTGTTGTTTTAAGCCACTAGGTTTGGGATAATTAGCTACAGCAGGAATAGAAATTAGTTACCAATCCTGTTTTTTTTAAAAAAAAAAAAGCTCTGGTGAATCTGACCACTATTTCTTTTTCCACTTTGTGACATGTGGTCTAATAGGAGCAGAAACAAATTGTCTTTAGAATCAGTCTGAGCTGTCCTAGCTGCATTTCTGAGCTCATTTCCTTAGCCCATAGCAGGGATGATAGAGTATTTATCTCAGGGGCCATGGAGAGAATTGATGAGATGAAATACACAGAGGGCCCAGCACATAGTGAGTCCTCCATAAACCTTTGCTTTCTTCACTTTCCACCTAATACTGGAATCCAAGGGACTAAATCTTTGCTGCTAGTGACCCTCTGTGTAATTCTGGCTAATTTGCTTTCTCTCCTTCAATCTGTTGAGGTTAAGGGGAAATACTTATTAACCCTCTGAGACTGTTTAATTAGAGTTTGTAATGTGGCTGGATACTCTTGGTTGGAAAGTGTTACTTAGAAGCAAAGCACGGCTATCTTTTGAGCAGGTAATTATTTCCTGGCCTAAATTGTTTAGCACTGTACTGAGTTTCCATTTCTGAGATGACGGTATTGCTTGAGTGGGTGAAGAAATACCTCCTCTGGGTATTGTGTGCCTTAATTAATGTTTATTAAGCCTACACAAGCCCAACATAATAGGCTGAATGCTGAACCTTATTTTCCTTTTGTATGGTTGTCGCTTCTAGGATCTTAATATAGCAAGTAAAATTGATAAAAATTGGCATTTTAGCATTGGATTAGGTAATATTTACTTCATAGTCATGTTGGGAAGAGTCTAACTGATTACTAAAGTGCCTTGAGCTTTTTATAAGAAAGGGGCTAATGAAGTAGTGCTATTATTTTTCTATAAGGACATAATTTATATTCTGGCCCCTCTTATCTCTAAGAGTTGCCAAACTTAAGCTAGAAAGTTTAGGGAAAGGAAAAGGTTTTGTTTTGTTTTGTTTTTAGATTATAGGGATGCCTGGGTGGCTCAGTGATTGAGCGTCTGCCTTTGGCTCAGGTCATGATCTCAGGGTCCTGGGATCAAGTTCCATATTGGACTCCCTGCAGGGAGCCTGTTTCTTCTTCTGCCTGTGTGTCTCTGCCTCTCTCTGTGTGTCTCTCATAAATAAATAAATAAATAAATAAATAAATAAATAAATAAATAAAATCTTTCAAAAATTACACTTCTTTAAATCAATGTTCTTTAAAATTTGTGATTAGAATTGTTTGTAGAAAATCAGTTGGCAAGAGTTTTCGAACTGTTTCCAAAGCACAGCAAAGGTCTATGGTTCATAGCACAAATTAGACAATCCAAGATAACTACATGGTTATGTCAATGGGAAAATTGGATAAAGAGACAGCACTGACTCCCAAAAGGCAGGTATACCAAACAAAGGCTGCTGATAAAACACAGGGAGGAAGCTTCTCCAAATACTAGTTCACTCACAGTTTCAAAAGCCTTTTGCTCAGATTTTTCAAATAGTTTCAGGATAGATAATTTGTAACAGGTGGTCATCAGATTCATGCACATTTACCAAGGGTCTGGGTCTGTATCTCCAAGATGGGCTGTAAATAATATACCCAGATGGCTCTCGAGGGAGCACTGGGTTGATTTGTTGCTCCAACAGAGTGTCTCCCTTCTGCCATTCAATGACAGGAGGAAACCAGACGGCCATACTGCAAGGTATATGGTTGCAGCTATATAGACCCTATTTGTGTGCACCCACATTTCTGAGATAAAGTTAGCTGATAGCATTACCAGCACGTAATCAAATGCAGTCATTGCAGAGGGAGCCTGTATCATATTGCCTTTGAAAATACTTGAATCTAAAACACCATACACTGGAGACAAAATCCATGAATACCTGGCCTTTGGGCATAGCCTACGACATATTATTCTAAACCATCTCCTATTTGCCTTCATGGGTAAATAGAAATCTTGAGCTAGAAACAGAGAGAGAGAATTTGAAAATTCAAAGAGTCAAACTAAGTATTTTTGCATGCACCTAAAAGACCACACACACACACACACACACACACACACGGACAAGTTTAGATCACATCAGAAGTTCCTTAGGTAGTTTTCAAAGTTAATTTCTTGCAATTGAAGGAACATGGAAGGAGCAGGCCACCATGGTTTGGATGCTCGGTTTTTGTTCTATTACTTAATTGCAGCCAAATTCCTACTATTGAAAACAAGGAAGATGATTTAGAATTAAAGGATTTCTCATCTGTGCTGAAAGGTTCATGGCTTCACTCCATGAGGTGCAGAGATCCCAGGATGGAGGGGAGTCTCTATTGCTACCACTGTCATTTTACCTCTTTGTGTTGACGGTGGTGTGTGTTGGTCGAAGACTTAGAGCTTTAGGTGGTAGAAAAAACCGTAGCAGGGGCACCTGGCTCCATCAGTAGACTCCTGCCCCTCTTGATCTCAGCGTTGGGAGATTGAGCCTCATGCTGGGTGTAGAGATGACTTAAAAATTTTAAAATATATATATTTTTAAAAGATTTTATTTCTTTACTTGAGAGAGAGAGCAAGAGGAGGGGCAGAGGGGGAGGGAAAGAAAGAACCAAGCAGACTCTGCAGGGAGTGCAGAGCCCAACGTCGGGCTCAATCTCTCAACCCCTAGATTGTGATCTGAGCCAAAACCAAGAGTTAGATGCTTAACTGACTGAGCCACCCAAGCGCCCCCAAAATAAAAGTCTTTTTAAAAAGATTTCATTTATTTGAGAGACAGTGAGAACACCCAAGTGGGGGTGGAGGGGCAAAGGGAGAGGGAGGAGCAGACTCCCCGTTGAGCAGGGAGCCCGACTTGGGACTAGATCCCAGTACCCTGAGATCATGACCTGAGCCAAAGGCAGATGCTTAATGGACTGAGCTATCAAGGTGCCCCAATACAAAAAAACCAACCAAACCAACAAAAATAAAACTTATATAATTGGATCATGCACTTAAAGTTTCTAACTGTGACATATATGACATATAAAGAAGGAAGAAGAATTTGGATCTAACTGTAAACTGCTTTTATTACACTTCATAGGGTTGATCTTAAAAGAGTAGGGTTCAGGACCTGAGTGTTAAGTGGCTTAATTTACGGAGGAAGTCTTGAAGGGTGGGTAGAAACAATGTCTGCTTTCTCCCCTGCCTCTGCGTCATAACCTGTCTGGAGACTAGCAAAGGTCTAAACACAATGGTAGGTATTCGAAATGAAGTTAAGTGAGTGTCACAGGCACATGGCCCCACAGTTTTCCTTTGAAGATGGGAATAATCCTCCAATATAAAACATAATACATAACGTCTTATTACCACTAAATGGGCTTAGTGAATAAAACAAACATCACCTACTACCCAGAAACAATGATTCACTGACCATCTTTGATCTCTAACCACTAAGGAGTTTTTGTTTTCCCTTCTTTAGACATTCTTAATTGATTCCATCAGATTCCTAATCATCCTAGCCATGGTTACCTTCTCTTAAACTGGGCAAATTACTAAGCACAAGTCACCACTTCAACACCAAATTCAGACTTTATAAAAAAGTAAACCACACAGGGGATATATGTCAGCATGGTGAACACCTGTTACTTAGGTCCCAGACTGAAGTGTTTTCACAGGGCTGGTCACTGGGGTGTGCTAGCCTTATTTGCTCTAAGTGTTCATGCTCAGGGTGATTTGTGAGCTATTGCTGAGCACATAATGGTCAGTTAGCTACATAAGCAGTCATGGCCTTAGATGTGTTCACGTGAACTCAGTAAACCAAATTGGGTCTATACAAAGGTTCTGTTAAGTTCTGACCAGAACCTCTTCAGATTCACCTTTGGATTCCGAGATTGAGCTGGTTTCGACCTGAGAAGATGTTCCAGTTCCTTACAGCTACCTGTAAGACGTCCATTAAAATGCTAAGGGTGTAGATTATTTTGGTAGTCTCTCTCTTTTTCTTTTTCTTGGCAAAAATTAAATGGTATCAGTTTAAGTGGGATGATATTTGAGTAACTAGGATCCCGCTAACAAAAGGTCTTTTCTTTCTTAAGCAAAAAGGGCTTAGAGGTGGGGCACCTGGATTGCTCAGTGGTTGAGCATCTGCCTTGGGCTCAGGGCGTGATCCTGGGGTCCTGAGATTGAGTCCTGCATCAGGCTCCCCACAGAGAGCCTGCTTCCTCCTCTGCCTATGTCTCTGCCCCTCTCTCTGTGTCTCTCATGAATAAATGAATACAATCTTTAAAAAAGCGGGGGGGCCTCGGGGTCAGCAAGGAGCATCTCAAGATACAAAGAAGGCATGAGGATGAGTTTTGGGGCTGTAGCTTGGGTTACTAAAGTCCTGCAAAGCTAGACTTCATCTCTCTTTTCTCTTTTCTCTGCAGGCGCTTAAAGATACTCTTTTTTTCTCTCAGAAATCAGACTTTTTATTTATTTATTTTTTGAAATCAGCCTTTAAAAAATTTATTTATTTATTCATGAGAGACACAGAGAGAGAGGCAGAGACACAGGCAGAGGAAGAAGCAGGCTCCATGCAGGGATCCCCATGTGGGACTCGATTCCAGGAACCCAGGATCACGCCCTGGGCCAAAGGCAGATGCTCAGCTGCTGAGCCGCCCAGGCGTCCCAAAATCAGACTTTTAAAATGAAGTATATTTGACATGTGGAATTATGTAATTTTGAAGTATACACATGTTAATTTGATACATTTATATATTATAATATGACTGCCTTTGCAGTGATAATTAGTACCTCTATCATATTACATAATTGCATTTCTTTCTAGTGGTTGGAATAATTAAGTTCTAGTCTCTCAGCAAGTTTTATGATTATAATACAATGTTATTGTCTATATTCATGATGCTGTGTATTAGAGCTCTAACACTTATTTACTATTCATTGAAAGTTTATATCCTTAAACTACATCTGTTCAACCCCCCACCCCCATTCCCCGGTAATCACCTTTTTACTCTCTGTTTTTAGGAGTTTGGCTCTTTTAGAGTCTACATCTAGGTGATACCATTCACGTACTTGTCTCTCTGATTGACTTATTTCACTTAGTATAATGTGCTCAAGGTCCATTCGTGTTGTTGTAGATGTAAGGATGTCCTTCTTTCTCATTTTCTTTATCCACACATTCATTGATGGGCACTTAGGTTGTTTCCATATCTTGGTGATTGTGAATAATGCTGCAATAAACATGGAAGTGCATATATCTCTTTGATATTCTGTTTGCATTTTCTTTGTGTATATACCCAGAAGTAGAATTGTTGGATCATATGGTAGATCTATTTTTAATTTTTTGAAGAAACTCCATATTGTTTTTCATAGTGGCTGAATCAATTTACATTCCCACCAACAGTGTTACAAGGGTTCTCTTCTCTCCACATCCTTGCCAACATTTGTTGTTGTCTTCTTGATGATTGCCATTCTAACAGGTGTGAGGTGATATCTCATTGTTATTTTGATTTGCATTTCCTGATGATGAGTGATGTTGAATATTTCTTCATGTACCTGTTGGCCATTTGGATATCTTAGACACATTCTATTTAAATTTATTTAGTGATAGTTTCACCATCAAACAATATATTCATTTACAGGTAGATTTTAAAAATAGTTTTAAAACTCTTATACAGATCATGTCTTATATACACCATTTTTTCCTTTATCCTTTAAATATCCGCACAGAGTACCTAGCCTTCTGTATCTGAGCATTCTTCAGTATTTCAACACTGAGACTCTTTTTTCATTTTTAAACTACCCTTAATTGAATGCTTACTCTGTGCCAAGAGCTTTACTCTGTGCCAAGAGCTTCTTCTAGCAACCCTATGAACTAGATATTATTATTCTATTTTTTCAGAAAAGGAAACTAGGACTCAGGAAAATTAAGTAACTTGCCTGATGGCATATAGCTAATAGGTAGAGAAGCTGGAATTCACATCTATATCTCTCAATTCTTGCTTTTCCACCATGCTTTTTTGACTTTTCTGGAAAGCATTTTCCCTTGTTCTTCAATTTGGGTTGGAGTAGCCTACAATTCTGTTTATGAAGATATACCTCACTTTATAGTAAATATTAGGCTCTAAATAATTTAAATTAATCCTACAGTGATTCTTCTTCTTCTCCTTCTCCCATCCTCCTACTCTCCCTATTCCCTCCTCCCCCTCTTCTTCTTCCTCTTCCCCTTCTTCCCTTCTTCTCCCTCCCTCCATTCCCCCTTCCTGCCCCTTCACTTTAAACAAATTATCTTTTTGATTTGAGTTCTCTAACATCGGAGCATATCTATAAATTAAGATTTTTGAACAATGTTCTGTAAATGTCTTTACCACATTTAGTTTATACTACCCTTTTTCTTGGAGAATTAGCTCATTTTGGGGGGGTTAAACATATTATTTTAGATTTTCAGATTATCTAATAAACCACAAGTTCACAGACTCATAAAAATTTAAAGGAGGAGACAGTTTCAGAGATCCACTCATTCAACCCTGTCATTATATGAGCAAAGGAGGGAGCTGGTGGCTTCAGATCCCCTGGTTGAGTCAGAGCTTCAATTACTCCATTTAAAACTGGAGGAAATCTTACTGCTTCTAAGGAGTTGTTCCAAAAGTTTGCAAGTCAAAAAGAGATATCTAAATGGATGTTTTCGAGTTTGTTTAAAAAAAAAAAAAAGAGAAAGAAATACCGATATCAAATGGCAGATAGTTTTGCTCTGACCATTTTCTGAAGTGCCCCTAAGATACACTGCTACAACCAGGCTGTGGCAACCAGGTGGGACTGCTCAGAGCAAAGTAGCCTCTCCTCTCTGGGTTCTGCCCAGGTTTTAATTAGAAAAGGGAGGCTGGCGTTCAAAAGCACTTTTTGTTCCTTGGTCCTATTTCTATTAGTCCTCTGCCTTTCTTTAACATACAGGAGAAAGGGGGAAAAGGACAGGGACCAGAACGTCTGGAGGGACAGATGGAAAAAAACAACAACACCAAAGCAGAGAAGGCTGGTGCTTATATTTGAGCTGAGCCAGCTTTCAGTACCATGCAATCCCTGGCACTTTATTTTATTTTACTGATTTATTTTATTTATTTATTTATTTATTTATTTATTTATTTATTTATTGAGGAGGGGAAGGCCCAGGCCTGCTGCCCCCTCCCCGCCCTCTGGCACTTTTTTTTTTTTTTTTTTTTCCTCTGGCACTTTAAAATAACAATCTTTCACTTGCTTCCTAAGCTCCTATTTGGGTAGAATAAATTCCAAATAGCATTTCTAAGGAGAAATTGATAAATATTTGGGAGACCAGAGGCCAAATTCTCCCCCAAAATTCAATAAATAAAAAATTTTAAATATCCTCCCAAACTTTTTTTTTCTTGCTTTTTTTAAAAAAAATATTTATTTATTTATTTATTTATTTATTTATTTATTTATTTATGATAGACATAGAGAGAGAGAGAAAGGCAGAGACACAGGAGGAGGGAGAGGCAGGCCAGGAGCCTGACGTGGGACTCGATCCTGGGACTCTAGGATCGCATCCTGGGCCAAAGGCAGGCGCTAAACCACTGAGCCACCCAGGGATCCCCCTTCCTTGCTTATATATCACTTGGCTGAGCATTCTGCATACATGGTCGTAACAGGATTTCCCTAAATGAAAAGCATCCATTTTGTTCTGGCATAAATAGCAACATAAGCATAGTTTCATACCTTATTCCAGTATATTTAACAATGAGGTTCTTCTCATTTTGCACAGAATAGGACATGCAATGAAGACAATCAATGAAAACCAGAAGATCTACTATTACAATTAACATCAAGAACAGGCAACAAAGGACAAAGGAGGTCAGGCTGCATATACATGGACAAAGCCAATTTCTCAGAAGCTACAACTTCTAAGCAACCAGAAGATTTGCCTTATGATGGGGATTTCTCCCAAACTAAGATATACAATGATTATAATTTTACCTCAAAAAATGACATCCTTGATGTCTTAAATCAAATTAGTTTAACAGTAGATGACCCTCAAGGAAAGGCTACATATAAAGGGACTTGCAGAAATGCAGACATAACCATGACTCTGGGTAAAATGACTAAAAGTGTTATCAACAAAAACTATGATACAGAGAAGCAATCTACCACAAATCTTGACATTCTGACTAATGAAAGAGACCCTTCAAAGTCAAACATTTCTGATATTTTACTCCATCACCTTTCCAATGAGGAATTCTTAAAAGGTCAAGGCATTAATTGTGAAACTCTCCCAGAGATTGCTGATGCTGACAGTTCTGATGAAGCTATTATTAAAAACATTATTTTGTGCCATGTTAAGAATTCTTGGCCAAAAGAACAAACCCCAGAACTCACAGACCAACTGAGCCCCAAAAGGGATGGTGAACACAGCAATGTGCCCTGTTGTTCTCTAACTATGACAGAAGAAAACACCTCTGATATACAGGCTGCTGGAGAGAGCAGCCATCAAGAAACTTTAAATTTTCTAACTAAAATCAGGAGTCCACATGATAAACCAAAAAGTTGCCAAGGGCAGCCACCCCAGAAACTGCAGACTGAAAAAGCAGTTTCAGGCAATGTGTTCAAACATGGCCATGGTCAGGTTCATTACCAGTTATCTGATTTCTCTAAAGTTGCACCCAAAGTGAAAACCCCTAAAAACAACATAATTAATAAACCCCTTACAACAGATAAACAAGCCAGCTTTTCTCCTAAATTGAGAGATAAGTCAGTTATTGTGCAAGTTATTTTAGAAAGCATGTCTAGGTCAAACTGTATTGAAAAACAAGAGCAGAAAAGGAAAAGTGCTGAATCTTCACAACAGGTAGAGGTAAGTGAAAGCAATCTCTAGGAAATGCATACTTGGGGCCACTGCTCATCCATATCTGTGTGAGTCTTTGTGAGGCACATGGAAAGGACTTCTAGTCTTTGACCTGGTCAGAAGCTCAGAAGGTGTCTTCCTGAGAAGAATCAGGGGCTAGACAAAAAACAACACCATCAGAGAATAAACTCCAAATTCTTTGACCTAGAATTTGAGTTTCTCCATGTTTTTGGCTCCATCCTACCCTTATAAACTTAGTTCTCGTCCCCCAGGAGTCATCCTCAGTGACCTAGCTGGTCCCCAAGCTCTCTGGCCCTGTACCCTCTGAGTTCCTGCCCCACGTGGAACATCCCACCCCTGCTTATCAAAAACCTCCTTGTTTTCATGGCCTCCTTCAATTGCCAGTTGACTGCGTGACTTTCCTGACACTCATTCCCATCCCCAGTTAGTCCTTCATATCCTCTGTTGTTTAGGTTTCTTTTTTTTTTTTTTAGATTTATTTATTTATTTATGAGAGAGAGAGAGAGAGAGAGAGAGAGAGGCAGAGACACAAGAGGAGGGAGAAGCAGGCTCCATGCCGGGAGCCTGACGTGGGACTCGATCCCGGGACTCCAGGATCGTGCCCTGGGCCAAAGGCAGGCGCCAAACCGTTGAGCAACCCAGGGATCCCCTGTTGTTTAGGTTTCTGTCAGAACATTTATCTCAGCCTGCTTTGGATCATAGTAATTTGGGAATATCTGTTTCTTCCACTAGACTTGAGTACTCTGGAGGGCAGCAACCTTGTTTTCATCTTTCCATTGCCTAATTCCCCCAGGGGCCTGGCCTTCTGTCTTCCATACATTACACCCTTATTATTATTAAATCAAATCAAATTAAGACCTTTAAGAACTTATTCCAAGCTTGCTATATTGGTAACTATTTAGTACCACATTTTTTTAACACTTACATTGGGATTTGATTTTATTTTTTAAATAATCTCGAACCTAACATGGGGCTCAAACTCACAACCCCAAGATAAAGAGCTTCATGCTCTACCGATTGAGCCAGCCAGGTGTCCCCGAAGACCAAATTTTGTTAAGGTTTAATTTATACTATTTCTCCTTTCCTCATCTTCCCATCCCCCCATCCAACTTCCCAACACATTGGGGCTTGGGATCTCATTGATTATTTGAGGTTCAATTGCTAGCATTTTAGTTTTCTGGCACTTTGCCATCAAAGGATGATCTTTCCCTTAAGCTTTGTATGAAGGCACTTTGGACTGAACACTCTCTGCCTGTTTCCATTTCCACCCCTTCATGTTTCAACTCCCTTCTCTTTTGGTTGAATGCTCTGGGAAGCTTGAGCAGAACACTCAAACTCACCCGCTCTCCCCCCCACACACACACACACCTGAAGCTGGCAGCCCACCTGGCCTTGACTCATAATGTTTGTGTCTGACACTGGCAAGTCTCAGAGGTTCTCATTCTGCTTGCAGAAAAACACCCCTGGGTGTGCAAGTCCTCAGTGTAGGAGCAGAATGGATGTTAGGCACCCCTCCCTGGCAGTGGCAGTCCAAAGTCAGGTGTCTGATTTTTCTCTAGTCTTGTCAGTTTAGGTTGAGGAACTAGACTATCCATCATACAATTGAGATATTCATAATAACCAAAGTCTAGTTTGACCACCACTGTTGAGTTCTCGGGTACTAGCATGTTTCTGAGCTTTTATGTCTTGAGAATAGTGGGAAGACCCTCAAGGTGGGTCACTCTAGAATTTAAGCTCCTGTCCTGTTTGTCTGTGGTGAGTAAACAATCACTATCTTGACTCACATTTTGGAACTTAATGCGTATTTTTTTATGTTATTTTCCAACGAATGGTTACCGTGCATGATATTAGTGATAGCAGAAGCAACAGAGCTGGTGACAACAGTTTTAGGAAAAATGTTTCAGTATTTCCCATAATAGCATCAAACATGGTAGTAGTAACAACTGGCATGTTAGGAATGCTTACCATGTACTGGATATTATTTCATTTCATCCTCATAACAACCTTAGGAGGTAGGTTCTATTTCTATCCTCATTGTTGAGGAATTTGAGGTTCACGGAGTAATTGCCTTGAGTCACCCAGCAGATAAGTGTCAGAGTAGAATTCAACCTTGGCACCAGGGACTCAGCTCTTGACACAACTCTGGGATGCCCCCATGATGACCACAACACTTTGGATTGCTTGGAATAATGGCGTCATTGACCAGTTTCATCAACAATAAATAATGTTTCTTATCCTTTGTACAGATGGAACCCACAATACATATTCACCAAGAATATCTCACAGGTACTAACATTTAAATTTTATTTTTTTATTTTTTTTGGGGGGGGGGGCAGAGGAGATGGATGGAGGGGCAAAGGGAGAGGTAGAGAGAGAGAATCTTAAGCAGGCTCCACGCCCATCATGGAACCAGATGCCGGGCTTTGCTCTCTTGACCCTGAGATCATGACCTGAGCCAAAATCAAAATCAGATGCTTAACCAACTGAGTCACCCAGGCGCCCCTAGGTACTAACATTTTTAAACCTTTTTGATTTAGATATACATTTTGAAAACTTTTTTTTAATAGCAAATGGTGGTGGTTGCTACAGACTTCTATTTTTAGTACTTAATAAGTCTGCGGTGAGGTTGAGACAAATGGAAGCCAAAACTTATTCTTTCTTATACAGGAATAGAATCTGAGGCCAGTCTCTTTAAGGTGTCATCAACCTCTCAGAAAGACCCTTCCCCAAGTTCTTCGTACATATTTCAAAAGATAACCCGAGGGAAACAGATGTGCCAGAAGTTAAAAGAACAGACTGATCAACTGAAGATTAAAGTAATATTTTTAAAGCTAATTATGGCCAATAGAAGACCAAATTCAGACATAAGACATCATGCCATTAACGAATCATTGCATTTTTCCACTGCAGGTACAAGAATTTTCCAAAAGCATAGCACAGGACGTTCCCTATCATTTGCAAGACAAGAAACTGGTAATAAATTTTATTCAGTTTTAAACATCTTTGTTAAGGAACTTGACATGAGTAAATATAAATGACTTTATAGCACCATGTTTTCTCTACATTGGTGGGGGTGGAAATGCTTTGCTGAAGATTAAGGGCAGTAACCTCAAGAGGCCTGGCTTTGTGTCTTACATATATTATGTCCTTAATTATTAATGCTGACTTAAATTAAGATTTAAAAACATATTTCAAAAATAAATAAATAAAAAATAAAAACATATTTCAAGCTTGATATATTTGGTAACCAGTACAAAATGTTGTCAGTGTTTAATTTACATTTTTTCCCTTTCCCCATCTTCCCATCTGCCCCCACCCAACTTCCCAACATGCTGAGGCTGAGTATCTCATTGGTTATTTGAGGCTCAAGAGCTTTGTGTTACTGGGGCTGAAAGAGCTTAAAACTCTATTTCTATAGTTATTTAGCCCTCTCTCATTCTTAGGTGAATCTGTTACTTATGGCTATTATTTCTTAGCAGTCACCCCACAATAAATCTGAGACCATAGTAGCCTTAAAAGAATAACATGTCAGTTATTATAAAGGGCAAACTCATCCAGAGTTGTTGGGTCTTGGGGGATACGTTTATAAAATGTGACAGTATCTGAAAACTCAGTATATAAACCTTTGAAAACTTAAACTGATCTTAAAGCTATGCTTTTCAGATCAAAATCTGTGACTTTCCCATCCTTACTTGTTGTTGCATTTCATCAAATCACTAATTTATATTGTAACCACACAGCCTTGTTCTTCAGTGCCAGGGTTGTGGGAAGTGGGGGGTGGAGCATGGCAACGGGGTAAAAAGCTGAGATTACTAGAGCCAGAAATGTGCAAGGTCAAATATGTCGCTCAGGCCATTAGGTCAGCAACAGGTGGTCAGAAGGCAGGTGGTCAGAAGTCCTGATGTGAAGAACCAAAACAAAACTCAGGGTAGGCTATGCAGTAGAAACCAGACAGCATAGACAAAAACTAGGAAGACTCCAATGTTAAGAGACACAGTGCATTATTCATTCACTCATTGAATTAATTAAATAACTCATTCATTCATTCAACACACACTTATCAGGTACTTCCTATGTCCCAGACTTTGTACTAGGTGTTAGGGATTTGGAGATGAAAGAGCAATTTCAAGTGGCTGACAGTCTCCTAGGAACAACAGATTGGTAAATAGACAAACAGCATGAAGCTCAAGAAATGTTACATACGATGCTAATAGCAGCCTCGGAGAAGCTCACCCTTGCCAATTAGAGGGCACTTTGGAAAGCTCCCTAGAAGTAATTGACCTCTGAGCTTGATAGTGTAGGATGAATATGTGTGAGACTGGCAAAGTAGGGGTAAGGGGGTGCTCCAAGAAAAGGAATCAGCAGCTACAGTGGCACAGGGGACAGAAAGTGCTGATAGTTTAAGGAACTGTATGGCATTTTAATTGGCCAGATGGAGCTCAGGGTACATGTGGTGAAGAGAAAAGGAGGAAACTAGAGGGAGAGTTAGGACTACATCATGCAAGACCTTTACACACATGATAAGGAGCTTAGATTTGGTCCTGAGATTGAGTGATGGGGCAACATTGGAGTATTGAAAGCCAAGGATTGGCGAGCCCCTGGGGACAAGGCTATAGCTAGGAAGTCATACTCCAGGTAACAAGTTATGAGGGCCTGAAACAAAATTGGCAATGAGTATAGAGAGGGGAACAAATCTAAGAGTTTAACAAAGTGGTGGCAAATTAAGACCGGTGAATAAACGAAGGGAGAGGCTTGGATGAGTTTCAGATTTCTAGCTTGGGCAACCAAGGTCAGGACTAAAAATGGAAGATCCAGTTCCTAATGGGTGTGGGAGGCAAGCAGGAGACAAGGTGTCAAGTTCATGCTGAGGTCCCTATAGGACATCCAACTGGAGAGATCCAGTAGGCAATTAAATCAGTGGATCTAGGCCTTAGAGGAGTTGTTCGGGCCAGAAAGGTGAATTTGGGTCTAGCTGTGGGTTGAAGCTATGAAGTCTATGAGATTGCCCAGGCAACATGCAAAGTAAGCAGTAAAGAAGTGAAAGGAAAGAATCCGCAAACAGAGGCAGGTTAAAGAAGAGGGGTCCTCAACGGAGACCGACGAGGAGTGGCCTGAAAGGTCAAGGTGGACCTACAGGGGGCAGAGCTGTTAAAGCCAAAAGAAGGGATGTCTGGGTGGCTCAGAGGCTGAGCATCTGCCTTGGGCCCCGGGCCTGATCCCGGGGTCCTCGAATCAAGTCCCACATCGGGCTCCCTGCATGGAGCCTCCTTCTCCCTCTGCCTGTGTCTCTGCCACTCTGTCTCTCATGAATAAATAAATACAATCTGACAAAAAAAAAAAAAAGAAAGAAAGAAAGAGAAAGAAAGAAAAGAAAGAAAGAAGAAAGAAAGAAAGAAAGAAAGAAAGAAAGAAAGAAAGAAAGAAAGAAAACAAAGGGAAATGTCAAATCAAGGAGTGCATAGGATTCAGCAACCACGAGATCACGAGGGACCTTGGCAAACCTGGTTTCAATAAAATGGTAGGTCTGTAGAAGCCAGATTGCAGGAGTTGAGGAGTGAATGATAAAGGAGAGAGCAAAAAACCCTGGGCTTTCAGGAACTGGGGGAACGCAGATTTTCAAAGGGCTGAACAAAGCAGAGGGAACTGGTTCCAGGCACCTGCCTTCTGCGGCTTTGATCCAGGAAGTTTCTCCTTGATGCTAGAGGACATGTGGGGATTCATGCTAGGAGAAAGAGTCAAGGTGACTCCGCACAGCGTCAGCCTTGGCCTGAGAGTTCCAGATCCATTTGGTTCAGTGCTGGAAGAAGGTCAGCAGAGCTAAAACTAACGTCAGCATGAGCAGCACCACAGGATGGAAAGCAGTTGGATGTTGGAGCAGATACGCTGGCTCTATGCATTGGTGGTTATGACCTAAAGCATGTGGTGTGTCTCCCCATCTCAGAGTTCCTGTGAGAATTATAGGAGGTAATTTATGGCTAGAAAACCATGCCTTCTCTTCTGAGAGAGAACACAATTTAAATCCCAAGATCTTAAGTTACAACTTGTGACTGGCTTTCTCTCTTTTCTCTTTCCCTTGAACACCTAATTCCTTCTCAAGGTTTTCACTGCCATTCCCATCTACCAATTCTTAAATTACTGGTCCTAACTTCTCATCCACAGCTCCAAATGCTTGTGGGTATCTCCACTTGGTTCTCCTGCTCTCACTGAAAATTCTACTGGTCTAATGTTGACAGCTTCATTCAGATCCATTAGCTTTTTCAAATTCCTCATTTTAAGTCGGGTTTCTCATTTTTTCTGCCTCCCGAGTTGGAAGCCTGAGCTTTGTCTGTGAGATTTACAGTGTCAGTCAGGGTCCTCACAAGACCCTGGTGGTTTACTCCAGTGGAGCAACCGAGGAGAGTTTACTAAGGCATCATTTTACAACAGTGCTGGTAAGAACAGTGGGGCAGAGGGGAGGAGGAAGAGCAGATTTTGGAGCCCAGGGAGAGTAGCTATAGCTACAGGAGTAGCTGATACAGACAGGAGGACATCAGGGACATAGAGACCCCTCCCTCATCCTTCTGCATTTCTCTCTTCTCCTGTTGCCTTCCATTGGCTGAAACCAATGCCGGGGCGAGGGAGCCTGTAGAGGTGGTCCACTGAAGGTCAGCCTCCCGGCTGGCTCGCAGAAAAGGCAGAGGATGAATCTGGGGGTAGGGGACATGGAAAACATCGACCACACCTGCCATTTTTTATGTCCTTTGGCCAATATGTTTCCAAACTTGTTTTTTTTTCATTTTTAGAAATCAGAATTAAAATCAGAAATCTGATTTTAGAAATCAGAAATCCTGGCACTCAGCATGAACTCATTTAATTTTCACAGTATGAGGTGAAGGCTATTTTTATCTCAGATGACAAAACTGAAGTTCAGAGTTCAAGCTGACTAACATCACACAATTATTAGGTGAAAGAGTCTGAACTTGAACCCTGGAATGTCTGATCCCGTAACCCCATTGTGTTATATGCAATATCTCGCCAGTCATTTCTTGCTTTCCATGTTCATGAACACTGCCTGGTCCAGGCCCTCCTGAGCATTCTTCAAGCCTGACTTAGGTCTCACTTCTTCTACTGAACCGTGGCAAAATCCTCAAATCCAGTCTCTTATCCCAACTGGAATAAAATCTCTGAGACCAGGTATTGTTGTGCCTGATATAACTTTTCTTTCTCATACTTTGGCTGAGGGCCACACCCAGGCAGTGCTCAGATTGCTGAAGCTTCTACACATCAAGACCAGACCTTAACTTGCATGGTGTAAGTATTCATCTGCCCAAAGCTGTGTGTATGGATGTCTCAAAGACCCATTCGAAACTCTGGCTAAACTTCCTGATGTCCCTTCCCCGTCTCACACTCCACATGCCATAGACTTAAACTCGCGTCCTCTCACATCAGTCCCTTTTAAGGTCTACGTAGCTTCAGACATCACTCCTAGAGCTCCGATTTCCTCCTGTATGCAACTGAGATAATAAAATCTATTTTGCAACATTGACAACATTGATGTGTGGATTAACTAAGATAATGCACAGGAAAGTGCTCTATAAGCTAAAACTCGTTCTGCAAAAGCGCAGATTATTGACATCCTATTAGGGGAGTTCAGAAGCCCTTGATGGGGTTCTGCGAGAGAAATCAGGTCAGCGTGCTGAAAAGGCTGTGTGCTAAGAGGATGTTGTAAACATGGAGGTGGCTTTTCGGATTGTCTGCATTTTAGAGGCCAGACTCTGAAACAAAACAATTGCCAGGAGAAGGATGGTGACTTCATTTTGAACCGATTGTAGAGTACACCCTCCTTGTATTTTGGGGGGAAACAACCACATGCAGAGGCTTACATGTGTATGATTCTGATGACTTCACTGCTGCAGGTCCTGGAGAAGCTACAGGGACACCTTGAACTGCTGGAGCAGGAGTTTCTGGACAACAAGGAGAAGCATCTGACTTTGAAGCAAGTTCACAGGCATGAATCCCCAGCTGTCGGTGACTTTGATCCAGAAAGGTCAGGCTTAAACTGTGTGAGGTGGAGGGGGCAGAGGCAACCTCCTTCAGGTGGGATTCTGATGTGGCTGCTGGCTTCGTGCCTGCACAGCCCCTGATCTAGGATCAGCTAAAAGTGTGCCACCAGTGCCACTGTCACCCCCTGGCGACACACAGCGCAGAATTCCTGCTACATATGAGGTCCTGTGCTGGGCACTGACCCGGATGGAGGCCTAGAGAAGAACGGCTGTCTCCTGGGGGACAGATTTTGTACCACAATCTTGTCCTTTGTTGGGTGTCAGAACTGGTTCTGAGACCCGGAACGGCACAAGAAAACCCTAGAAGGGCTCACACGTTCACCCCAGAGAGCCTTCTCTCCAAGCTCCTCATGTCCTGCCTCTATTCCCCCTGGCTGGTTCTTCTGTCCCCCTCTTTCCCATCCACAGACAATTCCAGAGGGGCAGTGGGCACAAAAGCACCATTGTTAGGTAGGTTAATGTGGGGCTGAGGGACCCACAGATCCCCATAAAGGGACAATATTAAAGCTTAGAGGGAAAATGACTTCTGAGTTAATTCACATTAGAAACTTGGAAGCAAACTCACTGAAGTTTCCAACTGGCCATGTTTTCTGGCCCTGTGCTCCTCTCTCTCCAACCCAAATAATTTTAAGATGTATTCCAGGACTTAAGGCTAGGATTGTTTCCATTTAATTTCCTGGTATGGTTTAAAAGAATTCATTCAGGAGGCTTAATCCTTGTAAATTCAGCCCTTTCTATTCATAGCGTTTTAACATGGAATCATTCTTGATGCCAGATTACTTGAATGGTTTATATTTTGGCATTCATGTCCTGAGGTGTTTTTTTCCCCAAAGTACAATTTTACTTTCTTAAGATGAACGGCATCTCTGTCTACTGTTATTTCAACACGGAGTAATTAGACAGCAAGGATGAGGTTTTAATATTGACTTCTTTCCCCCCACCCCAAAGGCTTATTTTGTTTTGTGGGAAAGAAAGGTCTCTACATATTTTCACTATTTATTTAAAAACTAATAGAGGGAGGATATTTCTATTCCAAGGAATCCCACTTGTCTGAGCAGTCATTTTAAAGTCAGGCCTCTGTGTGCAGTAAGACCAAAGTTATGCAACGCCGTATTTATATCCTAGTTACACCCACAGTGTGCTGGACCCAGTATAAATCAAAAGAGTTTCAACTGCAATTATATCCCAGATACAGGAAAAGCTTTCAATACTGGGGCACGGGAAGGACCCAGTCTCTTCTCAAACTGAGTTAAAACCATGTCAGAGCAAGTGAGGCTACCCAGCTTGACACTGGTCCTCTTGTTCTCACATAGGCATAATGTGGCAAGGAGCAGAAACCCATACAATTAATTGTCCAGAACCTTCTAAGTGTTGAGTCCAAAGGCCATTTCAAGGGAAAGAATTCTGTAGATTCACTGACTAATTACTTGCTTAAGTCCACTATGTGCTCTTGTGAAAACCTTATTGTTGCTTTTAAAAGGTAATAAGCAAAAAAAAAAAAAAAAAAGAAAGAAAAGAAAAAAAAAGGTAATAAGCAAAAATAGTTATTTTATTACATGCATCTTGTCAGAAAGCAGTCTGATGGTCATTTCACATGCTAACACCAGAAGCCAGGGGGCCAAGAAATGGGGCCCTGCCTCCACCAATTACTTCTCTCTGATATCAGCTTGTCTTCTGCTTTGCAGAAAAAATCACAAATTCCCTCAAAAATGTCTTTTCCTGGGCGCCTTGCTGGCTCAGTTGGAAAAACAGGTGACTCTTGATCTCAGGGTCTGAGTTCAAGCCCCACGTTGGATGTAGAGATAACTAAAAGATAAATAAACTTTTTTAAAAATGTCTTTTCCCCACCTCCAGAGCTGCATGTTTTCACTTCCTCTTTCTTTCCTCACTCACTTCCAACCCACATGGCCATGGTCCTTAAACCCATTTCTTCCCACGACCTTCAGGCCTTGCTCCACCATTTTACTTCCTTCAGATTTTCAGCCTCTCCTTGTCCTCTGCTCAGTTCTTGTTTACTTGCTAGATTAGAGGATATTTTCCTATTTTTACTTGATGATGAATATAGCTTTCCATGCTGAGATCTTTCTCCTGCTGCTTCCTGAGTAGAGCAGGCTTTTCCACTGGGTAGAAAAGCCACTTTTATCCTATTAAGAAAAAAAAAAACCTCTCCACGGGTAGACGGGACTGGTTCTCTTCTATCCCACTGAGTTACGTTTCTATTTCCACATTAACCACACAGTTTTAAATGACTGCAGTGCAGTGTATATTTTGAAATATTTCTTCTTTAAATTTTATTAGCTGTTCTTGCACTCTTCTTACCCATAAAATTTATAATCAGCTCGCCGAACTTCCTTAATGAAATTCCACTAGAATTTTGTTCAGGATTGTGTTGAATTTACAGATTAAAGAGTTGAAACCTTGCGATGAGTGTTCCCATCCAGGAGTGTGTTTTCTTCATGTAGAGTTCATGTATGTTTTGTTAGACTTATTCCTAGGTATTTTATAGGTTTTCTGAACATGAGTAACAGATGTTTTCCATAATTGTTATACAAGAAACAAAGAAAAATCATATATTCAATTTGTGCTGGGCCACCTTACCCAATTCTGTTCTGTTTGTTGATTGTCTTAGTTTTTAGGTATGACAGTCATAGCATTTGAAAATAATGATAGGTTCCCCTCTCTCCCAGTTCCCTCCTAAATATTTATACTTTATCTTTTCTTCCCTCCAATTCTTATATATCACATTTCTTTTTACTCGTGTATTTTATTTGCTAGGTTTTCTAAAACGATGATAAATAATAGTAGCAAAGCAATCATTCTTATCATGTTCTGAACACTAAGGGGATTTTTTTTTTCCAAGTATGACGCTTGCTGTAGTTTCAAGTAGATAAGCTTTATCAAGAAAGTTTTCTTCTACTCCTAGTTTATTAGGAGTATATTTTTTTAATTTAGGAAAATGTTTAATCAAATGGAGATAGAGATCTATTTAGTTTATTTCCTAAATCTATTAATATAATAACATATATCAATAAATACCCTAATATTTAACAATAAAATGATTTGGGAAATTTTCCCTTTTGTTTTTATGTTCCATAAGTGTTACTTAGGGGATCCCTGGGTGGCTCAGTGGTTTGGCACCTGCCTTTGGCCCAGGGCACGGTCCCGGAGTCCGGGATCAAGTCCCGCATCGGGCTCCCAGCATGGAGCCTGCTTCTCCCTCCTTCTGTGTCTCTGCCTCTCTCTCTCTCTCTCTCTCTCTCTCTCTCTCTCTGTGTCTATCATAAATAATAAATAAATGAATCTTTTAAAAAGAAAACAAAAAGGTTACTTAAAAGTCTTTCTAGAACTCATAATCCTACTTGTATTTGGTGCCTTTTTAGGGGATAGATTCTCAATAATCTTTTCTATTTTTTTTTCTGTTTTTTTTTTTTTTCAGATTTCCTACCTCTTTTTGAGTAGATTTTAATAATTTATGTTTTCTTAGAGACTTGTCCGTTTCACCTAGATTCTAAACTGTGTAGGCATAGAGTTGGTCAATCTTATTTGATTAAAATTTTTTCTTCTGTTTTTTTTCTCATTCTTTTTTTTTTTTAATTATTTATTCCTGAGAGACACAGACAGAGAGACAGAGACATAGGCAGAGGGAGAAGCAGGCTTCATGTGGGGAGCCTGATATGGGATTTGATCTCAGGACCTGGGGATCACGACCTGAGCCAAAGGCAGACAGTCTACCACTGAGTCACCCAGACATCCCTATCTTTCCTTTTTCATTCTTACTATTACTTATGCTTTTCAGTCAGACTTTTTACTGATTTATTTTATAGATATTTTCAAAGAAAATGTTTTGTTTTATTGGTCTCTTTTCAGTTTCATTTATTTCTCCTTTAAGGCGGTTTATCTTGTCGTTCTTTTTCTATCTTCTTGTTTTGAATATTTACATCATTTATTTTGAACATTTCCCCCTAGTAAATGCATTTTAAGCTCTAAGTTTTCCTCAAAGTACTGCACTAGCTATGTTATATTGGTTTTACATGTTGTTTTCTCATCTATTACTCACTTGTAGAGTATCCCTAATCTTTATTTTTATTTCCTAGGAACCCAAGAGTTATTAGTATGAGTGTTAAAATTTCCAATTAGTTTTTTTATTGCTGTTGTTGCCATATTTTTGTTATTACTTTCCAATGATCAAAGAATGTCAGTGGTATAATTTTTTTAGACTTTATTTTTTTTTTATTTTTTATTTTTTTAGACTTTATTTTTTAAGAGCATCTTTACCTTCACAGGAAAATTGAGAGGGAGGTAGAGAGATTTCCCATATATCTCTGCCTGCACACATGCACATAGCCTTTCCCATTATTAGCATCCCCCACCAAAGTGTATGTTTGTTACAACTGATAAACCTACACAGATAAATCATAATTATCCAAAGGCCATAGTCTGCATTGGGGTTTACTGTTGGTGCTGTACATTCTATGGTTTTGAACACATGTATAATGACTTGCATCCATCTTTGTGGCACCATACAGAGAATTTTCACTGTCCTGAAAATCCTTTGTACTTCACCTATTCATCCCTCCCCCCACCCCAACCGAGGCAATCACTGATCTTTTTACTGTTGCTATAGTTTTGCGTTTTCCAGAGTGTGCCACACAGCTGGAATCATGCAATATGTAGACTTTTCAGATTGGGCTTCTTCCAGTTAGTAATATGTGTTTAAGGTTCCTACATGTCTTTTCATGACTTGATAACTCATTTGTTTTTAGTGATGAATAATATTCCAGTCTAGATGTACCAGTTTACTTATCCATTCACTTACTGAAGGACATCTTGGTTGCCACCAGGTTTTGACAAGTATCAATATAGCTGCTATAAACATCTGTGTGCAAGTTTTTGTGTCGACATAACTTTTAACTCCTTTGGGTAAATACCAAGGAGTATTTGAATGAAATGGTGAGAATATATTTAGTTTTGAAAGAAACTGTCAAACTGTCTTCCAAAGTGGCTGTACCATTTTCAGTTCCCACCAGCAATGAATGAGAGTTCCTATTGTTCCACATCCGTGTCAGCATTTGGTGTTGTTAGCATCCTGTATTCTAGCAATTCTACTAATGTATAGTGGCATCTCATTGTTGTTTAAATTTGCATTTCCCTGATGATGTATGGTGTGGAGCATCTTTTTATAGGCTTATTTCCCATCTGTATATTTTCTTTGGTGAGGTATCTATTAAGGTCTGTAGCACATTAAAATTGGGTTGTTTTCTTATTGTTGAGTTTTAAGAGTTCTTTGTACATTTTGGATAACGGTTCTTTTTTAAAAAATATTTTATTTATTTATTAATGAGAGATAGAGAGAGAGAGAGAGAGAGAGACATAGGCAGAGAGAGAAGCAGGCTCCCCGCAAGGAGCCCAATGCAGGACCTGATCCCAGACCTGGGGATCACACCCTGAGCCGAAGGCAGACACTCAACCGCCAAGCCACCCAGGTGTCCTTGATAATGGTTCTTTATCTTTTTTTTTTTTTTTTGGGTTCTTTATCTTTATCAGTCTTTTGCCAATATTGTCTCTTGGCTCTGTGGCTTATCTTCTTATTTTCTTGACAGAACAGAAGTTTTAATTTTAGTGAAGTCTCGCTTATCATTATTCCTTTCACGGATGGTGTCTGATTTTGTATCTCAAAAGTCATCACCATACCCAAAATTATCAGATAATTCTACTATGTCATCTTCTAGGAGTTTTACACTTTTGCATTTTACATTAGGTCTGTAATGCATTTTGAGTTAATTTTTATGAAGGGTATAAGGTCTGTGTCTAGATTCATTTTTTTGCACATGGCTATCCAATTGTTCCAGCACCATTTGTGGAAAAGACTGTCTTTTCTCCATTGCACTGCCTTTGCTCTTTTGTCAAAGATAGGGTGACTATAATTACGTGGGTCTGTTTCTGGGTTCTCTATTCTGTTCCACTGATTGATCTATTTGTATGGTCTTTTGCCAATACCACACTGCCTTGATTATTGTGGCTTTATAGTAGGTCTCGAAGTTGGGTAATCAGTCCTCCAACTTTGTTCTTGTCTTTCAATATTGTGTTGGCTATTCTGAGTCTTTTGTTTCTTCATATAGACTTTAGAGTCATTTTGTCAATATCCACAAAAGAACTAGCCAAGATTTTGATGAGGGTTGCATTGAATCTACAGATTGAGTTGGGAAGCACTGACATCTTGACAATATTGAATCTTCCTATCCACAAACATGGAATATCTCTCCATTTATTTAGTTATTTGATTTCATTCATCAGAGTTTTATAGTTTTCCTTATATAGAGCTTGTACATATTTTGTTAAATTTATACCTAAGTATTTCATTTTTTTGGATCTTAATGTAAATGATATTTTTAATTTGAAATTCCACTTGTTCATTCATAATATATAGCTAAATGATTCACTTTTATATATTAACCTTGTATCCTGCAACCTCACTATAGTTGCCTGTTAGTTCTAGTTTTTCAGTTCTTTTGGATTTTCATCTGTGAACAAAGACACTTTTATTTCTTCCTTTCCAATCTGTGTACCTTACATTTTCTTTTCTTGTCTTATTACATTAGATAGGACTTCCAGTACAATGTTGAAAAGGAGTGGTGTCTTTTCCTGATCTTAGTGAGAAAGCAGTGGTATAATTTTTAATGTTTTGGAATTTGTTGAGATTTTTCTTTGTGGATTAATATGAGGTAAATTTTTGTAAATGTAGTGGCTCGGGGAAATTAGGTATTTATATTTATGTGTATATTTATACATATACATATACATATACATGTACATATATGTACATATGCCTATAGATCAAGCTTTTAATCAGATTATTCAGATATTTCATGTTCTTCCTCTTTTCATTTGATATAAATCATTATTTCCATAGAATCATAGCACTTAAAACTGTAAGGGACCTCAAAATAATTAGATCCAGATGGGCAGAGTATTGTTATCCCATGTTATAGTTGAGACATTGGAGGCATAGTAAGATTAAGTGATTTTCCCCAAGGATACACAGCTAATGAATAATGAAATAAGGATTAGAGCCCAGGCCTTTGGAGTGAGACTATAAACAGGATGCGTGTCAGGGCGGGTGTCCATTATCCTTCCTGTCTGAAGCCAAACCACATTAATAATATAGATCAATGCTATATTCACAAACTGTTGCTACTAATTAGAATGTTGACTGCATACCCAATACGATGCCTGTTTATGTCTATTAGAGAAGTGGAAGGTGAAATCTTCAAGTTGGAGATGCTACTTGAAGATGTTAAAGAGAAAATTAATAAGGGCAAATGTACGTCAGCCGTCTCTCTTCCCGTGAGTTCTCCAATCATCCCGGATGACTTGGCATCCACAACCTCTCCACCCTCAAATGAGGTAATACAGCAACCTACAGCCTACTTTTATGCCAGGAAAAATGTTTTTGATGCATTTATGGAATCCTAATTCATGAAATCATGAATTCTATTTTAATATTTCATGAAAATTTAACTTTCCAAAGTCCCATGAATCATACAATTTAAAATAGAAGCAGCTTTTACAAATTAGAAGCAATTTGAAGTGTTGGTGTTTGAAATATCTTACTAGTTTAAGATGTAACAATGCAGTTTAAACTGATGAACCACTGAAAAGCTATTTCTTCAGTGGTTCATCAGCAACATTTTTGGGATTGTGCCTGGGAGAAATAATTTTTATTAATAGTCTATTCCCTCTTCTACGTAAAAAATAACACACTCTATGGGAAGAACTATTTCCCATGGGCCCACTCTGCATTTTCCTACTCTCAAGTTAAATTCTTTTGGATTGTCCACATATGCAAGATTAGGAATTCAAATCAATCACTACTGTCTTTCTATGCTTTTTGTTTTTGTAGCCTTAAGTATCAGAACATTTCAGATGAAATTAAAATTCTGAGAAACTGAATAATCTGGATAATTACCTTAAGGTGACTCCTTTTTATTTTTCCAGACAGTATCTGAAGTCACAACCTGTGGCTGATACTCAAAATCTGAATAGATTTTTGTCACAGTTAAGAACAAGATGTTGATAATCATGTAAATACTAGCCCTGCCAAAATGGTGTGTTTGCCCCTTCAAAACACTTAACCCTTCCAGCAAAATTTCATTCATGGCTCAGCTTTCGAGTTAGGCCATTTATATAACTTTGACACACAGTCCCCCACCCTGGGCAGAATTCTTTGCTCAGACGTCTGTGTCCCCAGAGCACTGGGTCTCACTTGTCCTTGTGCCTTTGTACTTATCCTTGTATCCCAAATATTTGACTAAACACCTGGTCTAGCATGAATGCTCAGGATAGTAACCTCTGAGCCCTTGAGGATTTAACAGTTTCAATGCTTCCCAAGTTGTGAACTTGAATTAGCTTGTGGGTAGTATGAGGGAGCCCGGGGAGTGAGCCTAGCCTTCCACCCAGCAGCTCTCTTGGGTCTGGGTTTGCTTTTCTTGACTGGGTCCCAGGTTTGCCAGCAGCTGTTGCACAATAATGAGAACTCTATAACTTTATGATAAGTGGCTCCAGAAAGAGAATCCACTGCTAGGATTATTCATTCATTCAAGTATTTATTGGTAAATGGTAGGCATTTTTCTAGGTATTGGTGTAAAACAAACAAAGCAGACAAATCACCTGCCCTCAAGATGCTTACATTTCTGTGAGGGACACATATGATGAACAAATAAAATTAATGTGTAATTACAGAATGTTAAAAAGCACAATGCACTGAACATAATACATTCCTGTGACTCTGGAGCTGAACTGGGTCTGAGTACTGGCTCTGTCACTCATCAGCTTTGTGACCTTGGGCAAGTTACGTAACGTCTCTCAGTTTCCTCCTGCATAAATTAAAGATAATACTTGCCTAAGCTTCCAACCCCTCTTCTGCAAAAAGTCCTTGCAAACTGTAAAGTTCTAAACCAACAGAATTATTCTTGTTTGATTTTCCTTATAATTTTGCCATTATCATTTTAGACTCACAGATTTTTGTTCCCAGCACTTCCAATAAATTTGTAATGAAATCATCTCAAGTGTGGTCCCCAGACCAAGAGCATTGCTATCACCTGGCAGCTTGTTAGAAATTGTTATGTTGTTATCGTGTCGAGTTAACATAGGTAGAGTGCTTGAAACGGGGCCTGGCTTATAGTAAGCACACTACCTGGGTGTTAGCTTTTGTGACTATTAAGTAATGGCATGTGACCAAAAGTCACTCACTGTGGGAGGGCCAAGTCACTTGGGAGACATGGTCAGGGCAGGTAAGATTTGAACTGAGTTGGGAGGGAGGGATAAGAAGGAGACAGGTAGGTGAAGAGTCAGGCACAGGAACTCCAGGCAGGATGTGATGGTGCCTCAGAGGTGGGGTGGGAATGCTGAACTGATTTGAGTCCCTCCCCGTGGAACTGCAATTCTAAAGGCAGCTCTGGGCAGCCCTGTGGATTCTGAAGGAACACCGGCTGCCCTTTGGGGCAGCAACAGACCCCTTCCTTCACATCTATGCTCCCAAGGGAGGGATGGACAAGTTCTGAGAGGAGAAAGGGAGAGTGGCACATGATGGCCCCACCACCTTCTACCCCAGGTTGTACCTTCCCATCACCCTAGGAATGCTGCAGTTAAATATCTGATGACTCTTAGCCAAGAATCCCACAAAGTGAGGCTCCCACGGAGCTCAAGAACTGATTCTAAATTTAAACTGCCTAAAAAAACAACCACCAAAACCCCCCCACCCAAACCCAACAAACAACAATAACACAGACTAATCTGATTAAATGGCCATGAGGTTGTCCTCTGATTCCAGGTCATGGCCAGCAGCCCAGTCCTGCTCAGTTCAGTTCATTCATTCTGTTGGCTCTCTGACCATAACCAGTGCTCCTTGAGCGTGGCTCTGAAACTGGCATCATTGCGATCACCTAGCTCTTATACTACCTGACACCTTGCATGTTAGTGCTGGCGACAGCTGCTGGGAAGCTAATACTTCCCACTCTTGGTGCTCAGAGACACTCGCCTGAGGTATCTGCTCTAGATCAGACCTTCTGCAACTGCAGTATGCCTTGGAATCGTGTGCAAATCTTACTGTACACAGGCTTTGATTCAGTGGGTCTGAGGTAAGCCTACGAGTCTGCATTTCTAACAAGCTCCCAGGTGATGCCAGTACTGCCGGTCTGGGGGAGCCACACCTTGAGATTATTTCATTATGAATGAGCTGCAAGTACTGGGATTAAAAACCCTTACATCTAAAATGATAGTGACAAAATTATAATAAGCAGTAAACAATACTAGTTCTGTTGGTTCAGAGCTTCACAGTTTGCAAAGACTTGGAGAGAGGAGTTGGAAGGTGAGGAGACTTGCCCAGGACAAATGTTAGGGGACATTAGATCCCAGTTTCAGGAGGAGGGCACCCGCCTACATTCTGCTCATGTAAATCTGCCTTATATGTGAAGGGCAGGGTTACCCCTGTAGCCCTCAAAGTGAGAAGTGATCAAAGGAAACACGGAGGGAAAGCCTTTATTTTTTAAATTATAAAAATAATTTATTCTTATTGCAAAAATAAGTCAGAAGATAGAGAAAAGTACAAAGAAGAACATTTCATGGAGAAAAAATTCTAGCTAATACATTAGAGTATATCTGTACAATCTTCTCTGCAGACACGTGTTTGCAAAAATGGGATCCTATTATGATTTTTTTTTCATTTGGTATTCTACTGTGGGCATCTTAACAATGTCATAGAATAAACCTACAGCTTCATTTTTAAGGACTGCATTGTATTTCATTATGCCAATTCACTTAACCAATCCCTTGCTGGTGGACATTTAGTTTTTTTCTGGTTCTTTGATATTATAAACGTTGCTTTGGTAACATTGTTTTATATGCAGGCTTTCAGCCGTTCTTGATTCTTTCCGTACAATAAAAACCTAGCAGTGCGGTCAATGGTTCAAGAGGCACAGAGTGAAAATTCTGATAAACTGGCCCTGAGCAAGTTGGTGTCATGCCCCAGCTGCACATGGGAAAAGAGATGTGTTCCCCTGAGCCCACCCTTGGGGAATTTTTTTCTTTTTCTTTCCAACTTTGCTGGAATGATAAGTGAAACTGGTATCTCATTGTTTTGAGCTATATTTCTCTGACGATTTGTGACATTCCACTCATTTTCATGTTTCTTGGCCATTGTCATCTCTTCTATAACATCAACATTTTAACTAATATTTACAAAAAAACCGCAGCCACTTTTTTTAAAGGCAGACAAGTTGAAAAATGTTAAGAACAAATAACATTCAATAGAGATATTTATTGTACAAAGTGCTCTGGCAAGTGCACAGAGGAGCAGTAAAATTGTGGTTAAGAACACAAGCATACGGGTAAAGGTCCAATCCCAGTTCTGCCACTTACTGTGACCTTGTCACGTTGCCGAAATTCTGAGCCTCAGTTGATTAAAATGGGCATTCAAATGGGTACAACATGCCAGGATGGCGAGGAGGAACAGACGAGGCTGTATGAGAAGCACGTGGCACAATGAGCAATCAACAAATGATCAATTTTATCAATCAGGAAATACTGAAACCCTCCAAAGCTGTAAAGGGCATGAACTAGAATATGGAATATGAACTAGGAAACATAGCCAATAAATAAGCACATGGGGAAATGTTTATCTTCTTTAATAACAGAGGAAATGCTAATTACCCACAAGATGCCACCTCCCCCCTTTTTAAATTAACAAAAACATTTTCAAGGATGATTCCTGATGCGGAGGAAGGTGTGGTCAAGTTGCACTGCCCACATTGTTGGCGGCTGTGTAATTCTTCCAACGTTTGCGGAAGGCAGTTTGGCAATATGTATCATCACGCAAACATGTTCACAACCTTTGACCTAGACATTTCCTAAGGAAGTAATTCAAAATGTGGAAGAAGCTATCTGTACAACGATGCTTATGCCGGCAGTGTTTATAATGGTGAGAAAAGCACCTTTTCTGTTTACAGAAAGGATTAAAAAAAAAAAAAAACAGAAAAAGAAAATACACGCTGGGTGGTGTCAGGCCCTTCAGTGAGGTAGTGTAATTTTTCTGTGTTAAAAAGGGACATATAAACAATAATTTAAGGCTCTAAATAGTCCCTACACCCTGTTTTAATTCATAGTTGAATGCATTTCTTTGGAGAAGCTTGTAGAGCTCTACGAAGAGCAGTCAGATTGATGGATTTAAAATTATCTGCCTAAATCTGTTCATTTAGCTCCAGTGGAGCTTCAGGTAATTTGACACTAAGGAAAGAAATAAAGGGGAAACATATTCTCTTATCTGTAAACTAAATTTTTAAATATCGGGAGGAGAGAAGCGGGGCCAGGGCCGCAGCCTCTGCAGCGGCTGGCCGTCCTCCCCCTCCTCCCGCCAGGCGGGTCCCCCTGAGCCAGCCCCCGCCAACCAGGTGGCCCCCTCCAGTGGCCGCCCCCCCCCCCCCCGTGGCCGCCCCCCTCCCGCCAGGCCGCCACCCCCTGCCAGTGGCCGCCTCCCCCAGGCCGGACCCCCCAGCCAGGCCGCCCCCTCCCAGCCAGGCCGTCACCACCCCCCCCCCGTGGCCCCCCACAGTGGCCGCCCCCCGCCAGGCCCGAGCACACAGCCAGGAGGTTGGAGCAAGGAGTCGGCAGGCCCAGGGTGCGGGCGGCAGGCCCGAGGACCCTCCTGGCCCCGTCCCCGTCCCGGGCCCCATCCCCGTCCACGGCCCCGTCCCGGGCCCCGTCCACGGCCCCGTCCCAGTCCCAGTCCCCGTCCCCGTCCACGGCCCCGGGCCCCGTCCACGGCCCCGTCCCGGGCCCCGGCCCCGTCCCAGTCCCCGTCCCCGTCCACGGCCCCATGGAGTGTGCTTTGCGGTGCAGGAGCAGCCGGAGCGCAGCGCGGGGAGGCAGGACCGGGCGGAGCCGAGCAGCCCCGGCCGTGCGGGTGGCCGCCGGGCCCTGGAACGGTGAGCGCCCCTCGCCGCCCACCCGCGGTGGGGGGGGGGGGGGACTCCGCGGGGTCGGGGCGGGGGGCGAACAGGTGCGGGAAGTCGCCGCCTCCCCGATTCCCGAATCCTGCCGCTGTGCCTCGAGGGCTGCGAGCGGCGGCGCCCCGGGGAGATGCGCAAGCGGCGGCCTCACCCCCGTGCGGCCTCCCGGGGCTGCGGCCTCGGCAGGAGCACTTCTAGCCATTTAGTTATTTTAAAGATTGTATTTACTTATCCATGAGAGACGCAGAGACGCAGAGACCCAGGCAGAGTCGGAAGCAGGGCCCCCCCGCGGGGAGCCCCAGGCGAGGCTCGATCCCGGGACCCCGGGGTCACGCCCTGGGCCGAAGGCGGACGCCCCACCGCCGAGCGCGCCCCCCCCACCCCCCCCGAATACTTCTTTTAAATCTGCTCAAGTGATTCTCCCAGGTTCCTCGGTGGAGCCCAGGCCACAGCGCGTCCGGGCCGGGCTGCAGCCGCACCTGGACAGCAGCGTGCCCCGCCCCCTCCTCGCGTCCCCCGAGCAGCTGCCCTGCCCCTCCGTCCGCCCACTGGAATAAACCCAACCCCACATCTCGGGGGATTTTCCAGAGGCGAAGAAGCTATAAATCGTGCAAAAACCTACAGATGTGAAATCCTACGGAGAAACCGTAATGTTCTCGGAAACTTTCGTTTTGTTTTTAAGATTTATTTATTTATTCTTGAGAGACACGGCGAGAGAGAGAGGGAGACAGAGACACAGGCAGAGGGAGAAGCAGGCCCGGAGCGGGGACCCCGGGACCCCGGGGTCACGCCCTGGGCGGAAGGCGGCGCTCAACAGCTGAGCCACCCAGGGCTCCCGGAAACTTTCTTGGGATCCGCTGCCAGCCCATGTGGATTCGGAATCATTTGGAGCTTCTGTTGCGCCCTCAGGAGGCGCTGTGGACGGGACCAAAGCTTGGCTCACTTCCCTTGGAGAGGTCAGGGGTCAGGAGGCAGGGCCGCTCCGCCACAATCGTCCCGCACAGAATGGGCTCTAGTAGGCGCAGGTGACGAGGTCTGAGGTTGGAGCGCGATCCACCGCGGGAATGGGCGCTTGTCCTAAGTGTTGGTATTGCTGAGTTTCCTCCCCCTAAAAAAGGAAACAGCTCCGTGTTTGTGCTAAAAATGACCGTGCGGCGTCGGCTGTGGACCGTGGCTTGGAACTGACCTGCCAACCACAGGCTTTGATTCTCCTTTAAATATAAGAGGCAATGATGATGCCGACTCCCTGAGCCGCCCCAGGCCCACTGTTACTATCAATTGAATTAAACCCAGGTTTGGGAATTTTTTTTAGATTGTATTCAGTATAATAAAAACAGTTTTACATTTAAAACACATTCTGATTAAGCATTCAAGGTATTAAATGCTTCTTTTCCAAATTCCTAGTCTAGACCTCACAGGTACTCTGTAGTACCAAGGCAGGGATCGATATTCCAGACTAAAATTTCTCTTTAATGATGGACAAGAGGGCAGGAAAAGCACAACCAAGTGTGAAATCAGATCTAACAATGAATGTACTGATGGGGTGTGAAGTAGAGATACACATGCTTTATAAATTAAAATCTTGGTAAACTACATAACACCTGAGGGACTAATTGAACAAAGGACTCTATATACTCTTTCCTCTTCTAGAAGATTAGATATCTCTGTTAGGACATGTGCTTTATGACATTTGCTGACATTTGGAGGGTATTTATATGCACATAAAGGATATATATGCTGCATATAAAATGCTTATCCCTTTGTGCTGTGCCTGATGCAGGATTCTGGATTAAGAACACCCTTTAGTTACTTTATCTTCTTGGAAAACTGTCTCCTCAAGTAGAATGGCTCTTGGTTTTTGCATTTGGCAAGAAGATTTTAGTGTTCAAAGAAGTTTTAAAGAGGCAGAAAAAGAAAGTCATGTGTGGGCCTGAACTCACTTGAAAGAAATCCAGGTTTTCCACTTTGGAGAGCAGATGTTCAAATGCCCCAAAGGCGGAGGGTGGAGACAGAAAATGAGGTGTGAGAAAATATGTGAGTCAGGAAGAAAGCATGTTTTTCCGAAGGGAAGGGCCCAGCTTCTCAGCCCCCAGCCCCACCAACTCCAGCCACAGTGCTTCTCTCCACGGGCAGCAGGCCTAGCACAGTTGGGTGTGCTGCATTTGCCAGGGAATGCCTAGGGCTTGTCCCCCATCCCCCAGGGAATGCATCTCATTCCGCCCACCAGCGATGTCCAGGATATCATGGGCAAAGTGCCTTCCACACTAAGAACGAGCAACTTTCCTGGAGGCTATTACTGTATCTCAGGGGCTCAGCAAGGGCTTTATTAGGAATTGTGATTAATCAGAATTTCTCTGAAGGAGTTAGAATTTCTGTGAAGAAGGAGGCTGAAGCTACAGACAGGTCACAGAAAGTGTCCTGGTAAATGACAACTGTAAGGTATCTTTCTTGATGCCCCCTGGTGGCCTTGTACAGCTAAAACTAACCCTGTCTGCTCCCATAGCTTTTAGCCCCATACACACTGGACAAAATCCATCTTGCTGGATTCATTGGGTGCATTCAGCTTGCACTTTATGGAGCCAAAGCCACAAAGGCTCCTATGTGACCTAGTACTGATAAAGAATTGATTTTAAGGGGCGCGGGGGGGCTCAGTGGTTGAGCCTTTGGCTCAGAGCATGATCCCAGGCTCATGGGGATCGAGTCCCACATTGGGCTCCCCGCAGGGAGCCTGCTTCTCCCTCTGCCTGTGTCTCTGCCTCTCTCTCTCTGTCTCTCATGAATAAAGAAATAAAATCTTTATTAAAAAAAGAATTGATTTGGAGACATGAATAAAAGAAAACTCCAAATTTTATAATTCCATACAAATACAATGATATAATTCCATACAAATTTGTACAGAATTTTATAATTCTGTACAAATTTCTGTATTGCATCTATATTTCTATATTGCATGATGATTAGATGCTATCCTCTGGGGAACAAAGCAGATTTACTTTTAACATTTAGCATACACATTCTTACCAGGCCACCTGGTGCTGGGGCGAAGTTTCTTATAGAAAGACAGGCAGAAGGGATCTCTGTTATGAGGACAACATGCCACTCCCATTATCGCCCCAGGCTCTGATACAAGAAATTGAACATTTCAGTTTTATTTTTTTTTTATTTTTATTTATTTATGATAGTCACAGAGAGAGAGAGAGAGGCAGAGACACAGGCAGAGGGAGAAGCAGGCTCCATGCACCGGGAGCCCGACGTGGGATTTGATCCCGGGTCTCCAGGATCGCGCCCTGGGCCAAAGGCAGGCGCCAAACTGCTGCGCCACCCAGGGATCCCGAACATTTCAGTTTTACCAGTACTCTCATGATCTCTGTGAGAAGTGTACAAAAAGTTTATGGGATCTTATGCACCTCTTATAGGAAGGAAAACATGGAGAAGAAAGGGCACAGAAGGACCAACAGCAGAAAGTGTCCCACTGCCATTCAAGAAGAGGCGCTGCGTGCAGATTCTGTTGTCAGTAAGTTGAGGGGCCCCAGGGCTGTGGGTGTTCCAGTCTCCACGGTCCGCTCACTGCAGACAGACCACCTGCCACACCAAACAGCTTTACCTAGACTAGGGTGTTGCATATTGTATTTTTGGAGGCAATATGTAAAAAATTAATAACTGAATAGATTCAAATAGATCAAATGTGGTCAGACAGGGTGAAAATGCCCATGTCTGTTTCTGTGGGAATCAGAGGACTCCATGCACTGGGTCATGAGGTGGCCTCAGCTCTGTGTGTCACCCTTCCAGCGTGACCCATAATCTGCACCTGGTGAGCTTACTGGCCGTGGGAGAATTGCTGCTGTCTCGTCCACACACATTTCACAGAAGCAAAGAAAATGAGAGCTGGGAGGAGGCCAGGAGAGCACCAGGGCAGGGCATGGGATTCAGTGATTTTTTTTTTTTTGGTCATAGCCGCCTTCCTCCAAAGGTAGTTGAAGTAGAAAAACATCCCCTGGCAGAAACACACTGGTGAGGAAGAGGTGAGGCCGAGGCCTGCCTGTCCAGGCGACTCCCGAGCCTGAGAGTCACCCCTGAGCCTAGTCCACCCTGTTTGTACCCGAGAAACTGGGGCCAGAGTGCTAACAAGGCTTGTGGATGTTGATACAGACTGGTAGCCCAGAGTCTTTCCTTCAACTCGGTGTTCTTTCTGTTCTGTCCCATGTAGTCCTACTTCTTCTCTGTAGATAATTCATTTGCTAACAGTAACAGTAATGTTTCATCGATTGAACACCTACTATACCAGATATGCTGTAACAGTACAGGGTTTCAAAGTGTGGTCGGAAGGCCCTGGGGTCCCTGAGACCCTTTCAAGGAGGGCGGTGAAGTCCTCTCTCTCCCAGCTACGTATCCATGCAAGGCCAATACTGCAACAGATTGAATGGAATCCAGCTGCCTTCTATTAAGCCAGATCCTCAAGACGCTTGCCAAAACATAAAACACTGCCACTCGTCTCATACTTTTCTTTTAAATTAAAGCCCATTACTTTGGGGCACCTGGTTGGCTCAGTTATTGAGCGCTGGACTCTTGGTTTCAGCTCAGGTTGTGATCTTGGGATGGTGGGATCCAGCCTTGCATCGAGTCCCATGCTCAACATGGGGTCTGCTTGTCTCTCTCCCTCCCCCTCTGCTCCTCCCCTTTCTCTCTCTAAAATAAATAAATGAATAAAATGTTTCTGAAAAATTAAAAATAAAAACCTGGTATTTTGTCAGCATGAAATGAATTACTATTGGTTCTAAATGTCAAAATAAATAAAATATTTTTAAATCCCTCAGTTTAGAATTCTATTTAAAAAAAAAAAAGCCCTTAGGACTGTCCATTCAGTCTTGGAAAGATTTGAATGATCCTGCAGAAGCAAAAATGACTTGAAATTTATAATACCAGTCCATATTCAACTGACTGAATGTACTATAATAGCTCTTCTCCAATGCAGGGTGAGATTTTTCACCACAGGCATAAAAAAATGGCACAAATTATGATATATGGTAGATAAAAACTATAAGGAAAAGCTCTTTAGGGTCCTCAATTAGGGTCCTCAATTTTAAGAATATAAAAAGGGTTCTGACATAAAGAATTTGAGAACTGCTGATATAGTATATAACATATCTACCCTACACTCCTGTAAGCAGGAATTATCTTTATTTTACAGATAAGGAAATGGAGACTCAGAGAAATTTAGTGACTTGCCAAAGAGCTGATGTATTTCTACTGCTGTATAGTGAAGTATCCCAAAAGTTAATGGTTCACAACCACAGATGTTTTCTATCTCGTTATTTTTTTCTTTTTCTTTTTTTTTTAGATTTTATGTATTTATTTGAGAGAGAGAGAGAGAACAAGCAGTGGAGAGGGAGAAGCAGGTTCCCCGCTGAGCAGCAAGCCCAATATGGGGCTAGATCCATATGATCAAGATTTGTGTCGAAGTCAGAAGTTTAACTGACTGAGCCACCCAGGCATCCCTCTATCTTGTAATTTCTATGGGTCAGGAATTTGGGAGCAGCTTAGCTCGGTGATGCAGGCTCAAGTTCTCTCATGAGGCTGTAGTCAGATGTTGGTCAGTACTGCCATCATCTGAAGACTTGCCTGGGACTGGAGAATCTGCTTCTAAGAAGGTTCACTCACAAGGCCATTGGGAGGAGGTCTTAGTTCCTCTACATGTGGGCCTCTCCAGTAAGCTGCTTGAGTGTCATTATGACATGGCAGCCATGTGATCCAAGACCAAGTCCAAAATGGAAGCTTCAGAGTCTTTTATGACCTAGTTTTGGAATTTATTTATTTTTTATTTTTTTTATTTTTTTTTAGTTTTGGAATTTATACGTCATCCCTACCACTTTGTGATTAAATTCAGTCACTAAATCCAGCCCACACTCAAGGAGAGAAGAATTAGGCTCTACATTCTGAAGAACATATCAAAAAATTTTTGGACATATTTTTAACCATCACCACTAACTAGTGGCAGAACCAGACTTTAAACTCGGGTCTATCTGAACCTCATTCTCTTTCTACTATGCAACCTTCCCAGGGTAGGCCCATGATCCTCTATTGTAATTTCCTTCAGTTATAGATTGAGAAGAGATTCAATAATTTTATTTATTTATTTATTTGAGAGAGAGAGAGACAGCAAGCTCACATGAATGGGGGGAGGGGACAAAGGGGGAGGGAGACAATCTCCAGCAGACTCCACACTGAGATGGAGCCCGACCTCAAGATCAAAACCTGAGCCAAAACCAAGAGTCAGATGCTCCATCAACTGAACCACCCAGGAGCCCCTCAATGACTACTGACTGAGATATGGAAGAGAAAAAACATCCCCAGAGCTCATTCCATTGTGACTTACTCTTAGAAAGATAATGTTACAAATGAGCATAATACTGGGTGCACAAGGCAGGTAGCACTGGCAGTCTGTCCTCTGGCCTCATCACTCCTGGAGCTGAGATGCTGCTTGGACCCCAAGCCTGTTGTGCTTGCTTGTCTGGCCCAGGCTCTCACACTCCAGCCTTATCTGGAAGGCTCCATTGCCCACAACCTGCCAGATTCTAGACCTGCACTAGTCATACACACTCTCTACTACCAGCCCCTCTTTGGTGCAGATAAGGGCAAAGCTATAATTCAGTTTCCTGTATCAGCTCATGGATTTGATGTAGAGTAAAACATCTAGGTGAAAAAACACAAGCTCTTGGCCACAATAAGATCTAAGAAAAGAACATGCGTGTATCAGGGCAAATCAGGAAAAATACCAATCTTGCATATGTTGTTAATTCAGTGGACCGAATTCTCACAGACCTCTCTCATCGATTCAACAGACCTCTAAGCCCCTACCTGTGCGAGGAAAAGCTTGAGGCTAAGATCTACTACTTACCAAAACATCTCTCAGTTGTCATAATGGGATTCCAAATGTCATCCCTAGGCTGGCAGCTCCCTTTGGGAACACAGCTGGGGAAATTGAACACTTTGGCGCCTACGGCATACCTTGCACGGTTAGAACTGTACTCTCCACACCGCATTTTAGGACTCTAATGAAGAAACTCTTCCTCTGTGTAACTTGGGCTTTTTCAGGTTCTGATACCAGCCCCAGCTGCCATTCTGCTTCCAGGACTGGATTGCAGAGTAATAAATGTGAAAACTATGGCACTGAGAATCACAATTCCAGAAGAGTCTGTCGCAAAGAGCCACTCAAAGGTGAGTGCGGCTCAGAGGACTTGCAAAGAGCTCGTGAGTGGGGACAGCTGTTGTTTGCAGGTAACGAGTTGTATTTTTCATCTTTTCTTTTTAGAATTTCATTATAGGTACAACAGCCCAGGACAGAATTACTTAAATCCTAACGAAAGAAGTGCCTTTGTCAAGCTCTGCTTTTTAAATGACAATAAAAATTCTTCACCTTGTAAGTATATCTGCTGCATGATCTCATCTTTGTAAACAGGCTGGTCTCCTGGGCGTGCGGGACCCATATCACACAGCCTACTGCTTCCCTTTGGGGAGCCCTTGCCCTCTCCAGTCTGCTGCTTGGCTCTCCAGTACTCATCTGATGCTTTTACATCCTGGATGGCAAGAGACTGGGCCAGGGCTGGGAGATAGGAGATCCTAGCAATAAAGTTATCAAGTGCTAACTCAGTGTAAGTGGGTAACAAATTGTAAATATTTGCTAAACAAATGACCAACTGAATAATTACCACTAGTATTGCTATTATTCAGGTGAAAGCTTTAAACATATCTCTACTAAAAGTCGTCATGTAAAGAAACAGACTATTTTTATACTCCTTAAACATCATATTGCTAATTTCAATATAAAATTTTGCTGTCTTTGGAAAAAATTAAAATCCCACAAACATTTATTTATAAAGATGAATAAGACATGGCTCCTCCCTCCCAAGGAGTTCATAATCTATTGAAAGGAATTCATACCCAAATAAGGAAAATTCATGGCAAAATGTGATGTTACAATGAGCAAAGGGTGTGCTAAGAGAACAAAAGGGAGAGAAGGAAATACTCCTTGTTTTGCTTCTGAACAACAGCCATAGCTGCTCTTTGACATCCTCTGCCTGAGGGAAAAATTCATACCACCAGAGCACTTTTTCTCCCTATCTGGGACAGGGCATCCAGGGGAATGTTTCTTATCTTTCCCAACTGCCAATTTCCAAGATGAAAGAATGCCATCTACCTCATTGAACTCAGCTGTGCGTCCCTTACACCCCCAGCTGCCAAATCCTTCAAATGGATGTATGCTTTCAAGATGACAGCCATTAAAACTCTGCAGAAGCAACAGGGCAGATTTCTTTACTGTCTCCTTGGCCTTTGGGTCTATAGCCCATGAGACTTGTTATTCCAATATATGAAGGAATGAGGGGTCAACTGAGTCATCTGAAGTGTGACTTTGAACTGCATTAGTAAATGTATGTGGCCAAGAGGGTAGAAGTCATAGAGAGGCATTGTTCAATGTTGATAAGAATCTTCCAGAAATTGGAATGGAGTGGGTTGCTGTGGGAGGTCATGAGTCCTATCTGTAGAGATGTCTCTACAGATCCCATCCGGAGACAATATACTCCATCAGGATATTGCAAATCTATAGACCAGACTAGAACTGGACCAGATGACCCTATGGTCCTTCCCAACTCTGAGTTATGATGTTTCAAATAAAATCCAAAATTATATTTGGAGAGCAAAGAATTAAGACTGAACTCATTAGTATCTCTGCTCATCATGACTTAAGTTTGGGTGGTCAGCATGACTAATTTGAGCTTTCTGGCTTCTGCTCTGCCTTCCATGTCTGAGAGACAATGTCTCCTAGTTCCTTGTCAAATAGAACCCTCCTCAGGGGGTGTGAAGCCTAGCTATGAGAGACGGACGAATAAGACAGGAGACCTGGAAGGAGAACCAGAAACAGAGAAAGCAGATTTTAGGCCATTGATTCTTCTCTCTTCCTTTCCCTGACTTTCTTCTTATCTTCCATGGTGCCTTTCCTATATTTATCTTCTTTTCAGTTTAGTCTCAATTTTCTGGAATTGTCTTAGTAACATAATTTAGTTTCTGACTCCTAGAAGCCTTGCTCTTGTGTTTGGAGAGGACTTCAGGAATCCATTTGGTCCATGCTATGGAAGGGATTATCCCTTCACTTGTCAGATGAAGTAGTTGAGTCCACAGAGGTTGGACAGATGCTCAAGAAGCACACAGCTAGCACCCCAGAAACCTAAATCTAGACTCTTGGTCTCTTGGGTACTGAGAAAACTCTTTTTAAAAGTTGGATTTCTTAAAATAAATAAATAAGTTGAATTTCTTTTCGTGAATTCAGAATACTTGAAAGTTCTTTGTTTTCTATGTTCCCTAATCTTCTTATTCATTAAAATTGCATGAAATATTTCATTCATACAGAAAAGTTCGGGAAATGATACCCATATATCCACCATTTGGGGATCATTTTTGATGCTCTGAATTTAATCATAGCTAACATTTTTCAGCTTGTTCAAAACCAGAATGGATCTGTTCCCAGACATCGAATCCAAAATCCTCTCATGATGAACATGAGACCATACCAGGAAAGTAAGTATTATTTTATTATTAATGATAATAAAAATGACTACCCATTAACTGGTTACATACAATATGCTTAGTGCATTAAATTATTGGCCCAAGATCACCTAGATCATAAGTAGTAGAGCCAAAATTCAAACCAAAGTATGACTAATACTTCAAACATTTGTTTATTCATTCAACAAATATTTGAATGTCAGTAGCAGTGTCCCATGCCAGGGGTCACCCCCATCGTTTCTAGTGAGAGATTGCATGACAAGAGTGCCACATGGGAGGGGGATTATGGTCATAGAAGGACTCCCAGCCCCAAGAAGGCCACCAGGCATGCACCATGCACCAAGAAGGCCCCGCATGCACCTGCTTGGGGAGGACACAGTGAAAAATTAAACTACTGTTCCTGCCCTCATGGAAGTTACTTTTTTGGTAGAAGGGCCAGTCTTTGTAAGTGCCACAAAGGGAGTGTACTGAGTACTAATACCTAATTTGGGGGTTCAGGGAAGCTGAACACCAAAAGATAAGTGTGAGTCAACTAGCAAGAGGATGTAGAGGCTAACAGTGAGGACATTCTAGTCTGAGAGCTTGCTGGAGTGGGAAGGGCCCTTGGCAAGTTCAGGAACAGTGTAGAGCGTGTGGCTGTGGGGCAAGATGGGGCTGGTGAAGGGATGGGCAGGGCAGACCATGTAGGGGCTTGTCAGCCACAGGAAGGATTTCAAACTCTTGAGTATAACAAGCCAATGAAGTTTTAAACCAGAGTGTTTTTAAAGTTTCCTAGTGTTTTAAAAGATCATTCTAACTACTAAAGAAGCAGGAATGGAGTAGAGGAGTCCAGGCGTGAAGCACAGAGGCCAAGTAAGAGGCTGGGGCAATAATCCAGGTGAGATGATGGTAGCCTTCGCCAAGGGTGGTAGAAAAGGAAAGAGAGCGGTCAGGAGGCAGAACCAATAGTGGTGTAGCAGGGTGGTTAACAGTTTAGGCTCGGCACTCACTCAGTCGGAACTCACTAGCTACTATCATAATGCAGTGTGGTGTTCAAGAATGTGGCCTCTGGGGTTATTTTGGGTTTGCATCTTGGTTCAGTGTTCTTGAGATCTCTGTGCTTTGCTTTCCCCACTCTGTTTGCCCATTATTCCCCAAGTAGGAATAACAATAGTGCCAAATTCATTGAGGATTGAGCCAATACATATAAAGTACTTGGAAAGGTACCTGGCATTCAGCAAGTGATGGCTGTTATTGTAGATAAGGTGACTGATTGGATGTGGGGAGACAGTGGACTCTGAAGCCTATGCCCTTCCCACTGCACCACACTGCCCTGCCCTGTCCTGTCTGGAGATTTCTATTAGCTAGGGGCTCCTGATGCTGATGGTCTCTGATGCTGTCAACCGGATGATAGATCCAATGTGTTCAACTAACCTGCGGAACCAACTCATGTGAATGTGGTAGGGGAGGGAGATGAAGGGACACATTGGGTCACAAGCATTTGAGGTCGGACTTTCTGGAGATGACTGCCACAAGTGTTTTATGTACCAAAGAAGTAATGCTTAACAGAAGGAATCCCAAGCCAGGGGGTTGTGAGGATGGCTCCATAGCTCACCTGTCAACAGGCAAGGTCTTGTGGCATCCATTAAGGCCACTACTCATGGTTGTGCAAAGCAGAACACCAGGCAGTGCCCTTCACATAGTCTTTGTGAATGAAACCTCCCAGAGCCATGCAGTGCACAACCAGGAGGACTGTACATAGTGATGCCGGCCCCTCTTATTCACCCAGACCATCAACAGATGTAGTCATACTTACAGTGTAGTAGTTGAGGGGTGCCTGTTTAAAGAGGTGCTGCTTCTATCTTCCTACTGCTGCTGCCTCCTTGCTGTGTTAAGCTTACCAGTGATAGAATGAACTCAAGTCAAAGTGCCTGCAATTGGCAGATTTGTGTGCATTTGCTTTATAAATATGTTGGGTAAAAGGTTGGTCCAAAAAGAATAAAAACTGAATAAAAATTGGAGTCTCGCCTCTTTCTGTGGCAACAGAAGTAGAGACAGATTCTGAGAGGAAATGCCCTTCGTGGTCGTGGAACAACTCATTTCTGTGGTCAACCACAACAGGGCTATGAGAGCTACAAAAGGCAGAGAGTGCATAAACTCCTCAGTCCCAACACACACACACACACACACACACACACACACACGGCCATTACTGAAGTACCACAGAGCAAGGGGGAGAGGAGAGATTGATACAAATATGCTTTTGCCTTCTAGAAAGAATCTTAGGGTTTTCATGACCTACAATTCAGACCTTGCTACACCCTCACTCCATTTCTACTCCTGCAGGATTTCTGGAAGCAAATCCTTAAGAAACTTTGGCAGTACCAAAGAAACAAAATCTGAGGTGAGGACTCGGGAAAAAAAAATCTAGAATCCTTGCAGCTTTTAAGTATGGGCTTGACCAGAAAACTGATGGCTTTTAAATTATTACAGCGTGGGGGCACCAGAAAATTGGCTCTGCTAAAAACAATGTGTGCTCAGCACTAACATAAGGACACACAGCCTGAGCAGCCACATGGTTTGTATTATTCCTAAATTGGTTCCAAGGGAAATTTCCTGGAGAAAGTGTTTTGTGGGTGGTGCCTCAGCCACAGGATCCCCTGAGCCAGGACTGAAGGCAGCAGCGACTGTTTCCAGCCACTCACAAGTCTGTTCGAGTGACACTGGGGTTAGAGCTGCCAGCAGTTCCCTATTTTCAAATCAAATCCCAGGCCACTTTCAAAGGCTTCCAATGCAATCACTAATACCCCTCGGTGCCCCCTCTGGGGTTATGACCCCCTAAATCCCCTTCGATGACTCCCAAGAGCTTTCCTTCTTTCTCACGGACCTCTTCCTCTGAAGCAGGGCAACAGCCCAGCAGGTTGCTGACCTCACCCTCTGATTCACACTCATCAGTCACGTGTTGGGTGTTTTTTCTGTCCCTTTCCCTAAAAAATATATTCCATCTCAGATTGGTTTCCTAGGAAACTAACCGTCAAAAACAGGAATAGACTGGGTGGGAAAAGAATGCTCCAAAAATTCCATCTTGCAATGTTAATAATGAGATAACCCAATTAACAGAAACAGTAACTTTTAACGTGTGGACTTTTCCTCTGTAGATATTAAACTCATCTTTGGATCATGCCCTAAGGACAGCAACCATTTTGAAAGAAACTACTGATCGAATGATTAGAATTATTGCAGAAGATCTTGCCAAAGCACAGAGATGGAGGAAGCAAATGAAATACTAGTTCGACCCAAGGCAACTGAGGACTTAAAAAAAAGAAAAATGCTAAGAAAACTTGATCTTCCCCCCAAAAGTATCTTACTATACAATTTAGGAAGGTGACTTTCTAGAGAAAATACCAAAACCATATGAAATGGGGGGCACCAAGTGCTTAAAAGGAAAAAAAAAATGGACCCTTGATTCTTAAAATTAATATTTATTTTAAAATAAATATGTTTTTCCTAACTCATAATAAAAGAAATCAAAACAATAAACTAGGAGTGCCTGGCTGACTCAGTGGGAAGAGCATGCAACCCTTGATCTCAGGGTCAGGAGTTCAAGTCCCATGTTGGGTGTAGAGATTACTAAAAAAAAAAAAAAAAAAAAAAAAAAAAAAGAACAAAACAATAAACTATACTTTTGTCTATTCGTATGGCAAAAACTAAAGTTTAGAAAAGCCAGTGTCAGGGAGGCTGGGGGTGACAGGTGCTTTTGTATCCTGAGGGTGGAAGTGTAAATTGGTGCAACCTGGTGGGAAGGCAACTTGGTATCAAATTCCACAAATGTAAAAGCACTAACCTTCTGAGCAGTGATTACTTCATAGTAACTCCCACATTCCCACATAGGCCATGGGATCGCACATGGATGGGCACTGGAGCACTGATGAGAAGAGCCCCGAGATGGAATTAATTAATACCCTACATGGTGATTCATAAATACCAACAGTCATGCAGCTAGTGCTCTGCAGCCACTGAAGAAAATGAGGTGGATTATCTTACAAGATAGCAAAAAAAAGCAAGATGACTCATACTATATGTAGTGTGACCTCATTTGCGTGTTTTTCAAAGGGCATGCCTATTTTCTGGAACAATACACAAAAATATTCAGTGGATCTCTAGGAAATGGAATTGGGAGTCATTCAGGGAAGGAAGACTCTATACTCTTCACTCACTTTCTGTACGGTATGAGAATTCTTCCAATATGTTTGTTATAAATTACGTGAAGATCTCTTGAAGTCAGATGCAAAAGTGTTAGTCCTAGATTAATGAATTTGGGACAAAAGTGAAGATAATTCACTAAAACTATGTACCAGGGATTAACTAAATTTATAGTATTTCGTGTAGAATGCCAGGACAAGATTTTGATTTGCTTCAAGACTGATTTATAACCTCTCGAATGACAGAGCAGCACATTATTGGCTCTTTCTCTGCTTCCTGAGGCCTCTATTCACTCCAAACAGTCAACAAAGGGTTTCCCAACCCCCAGAGCTTTGCTCTGTGGAGGGAGAATTGAATCTATTCCCACTTTGAAGATTTTTTGTGGCCAAGGCAGTTGCTATTTGTCCATCTGGCTGGAGAATGGACTATTTTTAACTTTGGGACTTGGAAATTGGTTTAGGGTGCCTTACAAGAGATAAAGCAGAGGCCACCCTGAAGATACGTCTGATTTTGTGGCTAATGGTACTTTAAGCTGGGGTACTGTAAGGATGAGAGCAAAGACTGGAAGTAGCATTTTATTTTATTTTAAATTTTTATTTATTTATGATAGTCACACAGAGAGAGAGAGACACACACACAGAGAGAGAGAGAGGCAGAGACATAGGCAGAGGGAGAAGCAGGCTCCATGCACCGGGAGCCCGACGTGGGATTCGATCCCAGGTCTCCAGGATCGCGCCCTGGGCCAAAGGCAGGCGCCAAACTGCTGCGCCACCCAGGGATCCCTGGAAGTAGCATTTTAAGAGGAAAAGAAGGGAGCTTAAACTGTGTATATGCTAAGAGGCTTCTAGTCATCACTTACCTAAATTTAATCACAACTTGATAACCTGGTTTTGTGTGCCAAGCATCACTATCCTGTCTCCAAGTTTAAAATTACACTTCTCTGCCTTGAAGGGCTCTCATACGATTCATTAGTTCTTAACCATTTTTGGGCTCAACCGTCTTTGAGAATCTGATGAAAGGTATGGAGTCTCCCTCCTTTATGCTCCACTCTTCAAGGAAAAGGGATATACGCACACACAATTTTGCACACAATTTTTTAAAATATTTTTTTTCTTAATTTATTTATGATAGTCACACACACAGAGAGAGAGAGAGGCAGAGACACAGGCAGAGGGAGAAGCAGGCTCCATGCACCGGGAGCCCGACGTGGGATTCGATCCCGGGTCTCTAGGATCGCGCCCTGGGCCAAAGGCAGGCGCCAAACCACTGCGCCACCCAGGGATCCCCTGCACACAATTTTTAAAAGTTCAGGGACACCTAGAGCAAATCCATGGAGCCCAGGTTAGAAAGGACCACCATAAATGAATGTTCTTAAAGCCTCAATTAACCTTTGTAGAAACTTAACTATTATAATCATGTATTTAAAAATATAGCCCATCTCTGCTTTATTAAACTATATTCTAAATGTAATTTTACACTTCCTTGATGACTGAGGGTCATTATGATACAATCACTGCAATGTGTTTAATCCAAGAACCAGAAACAGAGCCATGTCCTTAAGAAGTTCTGGGAGTGCTAGGCCCTGGGTGCCTGGATGGCTCAGTGGGAAGTGTCCGCCTTCAGCTCAGGTCAAGAGCCCAGGGTCCTGATCCTGAGCCCTGTGTGGGCCTCTGCTCAGCAGGGAGTCTGCTGCTCTCTCCCACCCTGTTCGTACTCGCTCGCTCGCTGGCACTCTCTCGCTCATCTTTTTTTAAAATAATGTGCCAGGTTCTGATTTACAAAGGTTATTTTATATTTACCAATTATGTAGCCTTGGGCGTCTCCTCCCGTCTTTGTGCAAATTCTGACAGATCTGTCTTCTAACTCTGCTGCAGGAACAGACCAGAAAAACAAGCTCATTAACTGAACATAATTGTATTTTGAGATTCAAGGGCTCACCATTGCGAGGGCAGCCATATGGGAAGCCAACACCGGGCAGTTTCCACTGTTCAGAGGCCTCTTTATGTTTATTTCCAACGTGTGGCTGTGCCCTGGTGGCTTGAGGCTGCCAGGAGCAAGAAGCAGGATGAGGGAGGGGGGATGTTTTTAACTCTTCAATAAAGAAATTCTAGCCATGCACTTTAACTATTAGATTATACAAGTGAAAAGTCCTCTTATCACTCCTTTCAACTGTAAACTTATGGCTAGGGATTTAAAATAGACCTAATTCCTACTGAATTTGAATACGTTTATATTTAATACTCAAAATGTTGCTTTGGTAGTAGAAATTTTACTGTGGGATGAAGACTTTTTTGCTCCTTTGATTCTAAAAGAAACCTGCTTGCATGCAATTTGACAGCCTTCACAAAGGGTTACAAATACCTAGAGAACTGAGTTAGGGACGCATCACATCTTAAAAAATAAACTGTCAAGATCTGGATCTTTGGAGCTCACATGCAAGAATTTTTTTGTGTCTTCACCAACAGCCGGTAATTTCCTTACTTTTTTGTGAATATGGCAGAACAATGTGAATCCACTATACTTTACAAATGAAGCACATATTAACAGGAAGCAAACGTGGGCTTCCGAGATAGCGAATAAATGGTTTCAGTTAGTTTTAAGAGCAAAGTATCTTTTTCAGGGTCTTATCAGAATCGGTAACTGCTAATTCTGGAGGTGGGATCAGTTTATACAAGGAATTTATGTGAGATGACAACCTATGTCTTTGAATTCAGTAAATTTAGGAAACAGGGTCTCCCCAATTTTAAGCCTAAAATATACATAAATTGGAGGCCTCAAAGGATCTCACATCACTGACAGGACAAAGTCATCACTGAGGTGTTAAGTGACTGAATGATTGGGCCAGTGTTTGCTGTCATCACACTCTTGGTTCCATCTGTCCCAGGGCACTGGATCAGTGTAAGTCTCTGTTCCACATGTATTAACTCTGGACAGACAGTAACCAAGGTACACAAGGGCCTCAGATAGAACAAAGACACCAAAAACTAACCCTTTCACTGGCAGTGAACCGTTCCCATGTTCCATGCACGAAGAGAGCTGTGTACCAACATGCACGCCCAGGTGACATGACATCATGTGCTCCAGTTTTCTCAGCTTTCAAATGGAGATGATAATAATAGTGCCTATTCTCACAGGATTAAATGAGAAGATTAAATGAGGTAATATAAGCACTTTGAAACAGCGCCTGGCATGTATAAAGCTCTAAGTAAGCACTTCCATGTTATTATTTTGCTATCACTAATAAAATAGCCAAGTTATGAAATTAACATATCAAACCAATAATGTTCCTATATAAAGATGTTTGAAAATATAAAAAATCTAATATACATGGAACACAATATAAAGGTATTATGGCAACTACAGTACCTATATGAAGAAAAATAAAGTTTTTTTTTTAAAGATTTTATTTATTTATTCATGAGAGACAGAGATAGAGAGAGAGAGAGAGGCAGAGACACAGGCAGAGGGAGAAGCAGGCTCCACGCAGGGAGCCCGATGCAGGACTCGATCCTGGAACCCCGGAATCACACCCTGAGCCAAAGACGCTCAACCGCTGAGCCACCCAGGCATCCTGAAAATAAAGGTTTTGAAGGTCATAAAGATTTAGGTAAATAAAAAGACATTCCATATTCCTGAATCTCAAGTTTCAATATTCTAGAGCTGTCAATTCTTCTTAAATTAACCTATAAATTTACTGCAAACCTAATGAAAATCCAAAATAACTTGGTATTAACAAAATGATACTGAAGTTTATTTAGAAAAATGTAATAGCTAGAAAATCTCTGAAAAATAACAGTGATTTAGATGTGGGTGGAGTAGAAATTGTATCTGTCATACATTAAAATACAGCACAAATTAGGGGTGTCTGGCTGGCTTAGTCAATAAAGCATGCCACTCTTGATCTCAGGGTCATGAGTTCAAGCCCCACGTGTGGCATGGAGTTTAAAAAAATTTTTTTAATAAAATATAGCACAGGGCAGCCCGGGTGGCTCAGCGGTTTAGTGCCTGCCTTCAGCCCAGGGCCTGATCCTGAATACCTAGGATCGAGTCCCACGTCAGGCTCCCTGCATGGAGCCTGCTCCTCTCTCTCATGAATAAATAAAGTCTTTAAAAAAAATAAAAATAAAGTATAGCACAAATTAAAACAGGGAAAAACAACATTATGAACTCTAAGTCAATAAAAGAGAATTCAGAAACAGACCAAAATACAAATATAGTGTATGATAAAGATAGTATTTCAGACTCAATGAGGAGAGATTACCCAGTACATTGTACAATACCTGACTGTTTAGGAAGAAAGCTGGATTCCTGTTACATACTGCTTGTGTCAGGGTTCACATAGAACAGAAATTCCACAAGGTATTTCAAAGAATAGAATACAGATCCTTAAAAATCAGAGGAAAGAGGCGCCTGGATGGCTCAGTCGGTTAAACGTCTGTCTGCCTTCTGCTGAGGTCATGATTTTGGGGTCTTGGGACTGAGCTCTGTGTTGAGCTCTGCATTCAGGAGGTGCCTGCTTCTCCCTTGCTCTCTCCTCCACCACCATCTCCCCGCTTGCTTGTGCTCTCTCAAATAAATAAATAAATAAACAAACAAACAAATAAATAATTTTTTGAAAAATCAAAGAAAAAGCTGAAGGGGCAGAAACTGGGGGCCAACATACTTTTAGACTCAAGGTTCTATCATCTTCTGTGATCCAGGGAACAGGAAGCCAGTGCTGTTGGTGGCAGAAGCTTGCTTGTCCCACTAGTACAGTCATGGTACATAATCTCCACCTTCTAAATCTTGACGAAATGCAAATCATTGGCAGAACCTAAACTGTCCGGAACCCTGCTATCTTTAAGTCTGCAAAACTGCATTTTTAGCCTTTCATCCCCTGTGGTATGAGATGGGGAGGCATGAGACCTAATGCCAAGTGCTAAGAGACAATACCTAGCATACATTCTCACATTAAAGTCAATTCTAGATGGATGAAAGAATTGCCTGTAAAAATAAAATGAAACCTATGGAAATGTTCTAGAAGAAAAAATGAGTGAATTTATAATCTTAGTTGTAAAAGGTATTTCTAGGTTTGTTTTTTTTAAATTTAATTTAATTTTTAAATTTTTTATTTATTTATGATAGTCACACAGAGAGAGAGAGAGAGAGGCAGACACAGGCAGAGGGAGAAGCAGGCTCTATGCACCGGGAGCCCGACGTGGGATTCGATCCCGGGTCTCCAGGATTGTGCCCTGGGCCAAAGGCAGGCGCCAAACCGCTGCGCCACCCAGGGATCCCATCTAGGTTTAACATATAATTCAGAAATCAAAAAGGAAAAGTAATAGGTTTACCTACATGAAAATTTAAAATGGTAGTATCAGCACAGTTGATTCTTGGACAACACAAGTTACACAAGTTTGCACAGGCCCACCTAAACATAGATTTTATGGATAAATATAGTAGAGTATTGTAAATGTATTCTCTTATGATTTTAACATTTTCCTTTATTGTAAGAATACAGTATACAATACATAAAGTACAAAATTTGTGTTTATCGACCACTTATGTTTTTGGTAGGCTTCTGGTCAACAGTAGGCTACTAGTAAAGTTTCTGAGGAGTAAACAGTTTTTCAACAGATTTTCAACTGCATGGTTTGGAGGCAAGGGTCAGCACCCATAAACGATGTTCAAAAGTCAACTACATTTTAAATGCACAAATACTTTGGCCAGCTATACCATTGCTAGAAATTTATATCATAAAAGTATTTGTGTAGGGGGCACCTGGGCACCTCGGTAACTCAGTTGGTTAAGCGTCTGCCTTCAGCTCAGGTACCAATCCAAGTTCCCTGCTCAGCAGGGAGTCTGCTTCTCTCTCTCCCTCTGCCTCTGCCCAACTGTGCTCTCTTTCAAATAAATGAATAAAAATCTTAAAAAAAAAAAAAAAAATAGGGGACACCTGGGTGGCTCAGGGGTTGAGTGCCTGCCTTTGGCCCAAGGCGTGATCCTGGAGACCTGGGATCGAGTCCCATATCAGGCTCCCTGTGTGGATGGAGCCTGGTTCTCTCTCTGCCTATTTCTCTGCCTCTCTCTCTGTGTGTCTCTCATGAATAAATAAAAATTCTTTAAAAAAAAAAAAAAGTATTTGTGTTTGCAAAGGTATGTACCCTAACAATGCTGCATTATATGTAAGAGCAAAACTCTGAAGATGAGTAGTATATTAAACTATGAGGCCACTATGAGGTCGGGTAAAGAGAGATTTGAAATAAAGACACACCCTTTGCTTAACACATGTGTATACGTATCTTTATATTATCCAACCTTATACAAATATGACATTATTTTTATAAAAAGTCAACAGGATCTATCATGGTGGGAAGATTATGGCGCATTTTCTTTTTTGTAACTTTCTGATTTAGAACTTTTAAACTTCCCAACTTCTCCTTCTTCCCTTGCCCCCCAAAAGATAAATTTTTGTAACTATACATTTACTTTCTCTTAGAATATCAGACTTATTTTTGGTCTTCTACTTTAAACATATATGATTTTGAAATTATATAAAATTGTGTTCTTTAGAAGTATTTGGGTAGACAGTATACACTGTGAAATTATTCTATTAATGACAGAATTAATTTACACATAAATGAATTTCAAATGAAAAAAACTATTTATAGAAAATCATTCTATCATACAGTTTTACTTTTATAACCTTCTCATTTAAAATCATTCTTTCCCAAAAAACTATATTTGATAGGTAATCTGATAAGTAATTAGTATGTACATAGGTAGTTGTGAAAAATTACCCATAATTCTAATATATTCAGTTGCAAAAGTGAAAAATTTCCTCTTAGAAAGCATTTTAACAAAAAAAAAAAAAAGAAAGCATTTTAACATTTCTTCTCATCATCTACAAAGCAGCAACACTATTTAAATTATTAAAAATGGCAAATTTATGATATGTAATCATAAAGTCCCTTATGAAATATATTTGAAAAATCATTATTCCATAAAATATTTACATTGTTTAAATGACATAACAACTTTGTCTTGATTTTAGTTGAACATGTTAGTAAGAATCTCCAAAAGAAATGAAAATCATTATTCATCCTTAGTAAAGGAGACTTTATCCTTGGGTTTATTCAGCATCTTTATATCATCCAAAAGTTTCCTGGGTGTCAAAACATGTGTAGAACCTGGCAGGATAGAAGATACATTTTCAGAGTCCAGCAGTTACATATTCTTCTTGACTAATTATATTGCCCTCTTCCTCAAATTTGCAAAGTGTCATAGCTTGGGAGCAATTTAACAAAATTTCTATAGGACACATTCCTGAAATCTGCCTATACCTCAATATTTCAGTCCTTCCCCTTCATTGAACAGCAGCATGCTCAGTAAACCACTCCTAGTACTTTGTCTACTTTGTGCTATGCATTGATATGCTGAAGATCAAACTGGAGGTTATCGTATCCTTGTGACAGAACAGAATAGTCACTGTTCAATCACAGGATCATTAAGCAGAGCTGTAGATTTAGACCTGGTACACAACTGTGCATGAGGAGAGCTTCTGTATCAGTGGCTTTGACTGAAAAAAAAAATTTTTTTTAAAGATTTATTTCAGAGAGCGAGCGAGCGAGCGAGGGAGCAGGAGCAGGGGGACAGGCAAAGGGATCAATCCCTGGAAGGGTCTGACTCCTGCTCAGAGGGGAACCTGCTTGTTTCTCCCTCTTCCCCTGAGTGTGCTCTCTGTCAAATAAATAAATAAAATCTTAAAAACAAAACACCTAAATTCCATTCAGGACTTGCCAATGTCAAGTCCACACGCACAAAAACATTCAAAAGTATTTCTGTAGTAGAAACGTATTTATGTCTTAAAACTTATTTAATATTAAGGGCAAGTAGAGAACATAATATTTTAAAAGACATATTTAATAATATCTAAGTAATATAATATTTTGAAGCTTATTCCTCTGAAAATAGAATATTTAAAAATCAAATTATCAGAAAGGTCAATCAGGAAAGAACTGTGGCACATTAGATAAAACACTATGATTAGTAAGTTCTTCTGTATTCAACAATTTAGTCCGCTATGTAACTTAGAATATAACGGTTTGCATTGTTTAAAACAAAACTGAAAAGAGGAAAATGTCTTACCAATAATAACCTCACAGGATTTATGGGCCTGAGAAACTTCATAAGCACAACGCATTTCAGAGTATGTAATTCCTCCAATTACAAAAATAATCAGCTTTGACCCATTTTTTCGGTCCTCTAAATAATTAGTTCTAGGTTTCTGGCGAGCACTAAAAAATAAATACCCACACGTTAAAAATATTTCCAAAGCCACAGTGCTTGCAGAGTTTTTAAAAAGCCTAACTCAAACAAACTCAAATTTGACACCAATTATACTTATTTTATGGAAATGACTTAACAATGGTATGAATGGAGAACCAAGACAGGTTAGGTAGGACAGCCCCATTTTAAGTTTAATTTTGGTCTAACAGAGTTTGGACAAATCGCTCATAACCTAGTTCAGCATTTTTACACATAAAATAGAGCTGACACTATATACCTGAAAAGTCTAGGACTTTTTTTTTTTTTTTTTTTTAAGATTTGAGAGAGAGAGAGAGAGTGAGCGAGCAAGTGCAGGGGAAAGGAGCAGAGGGAGGAGGAGAAAGAAACTCAAGCAGACTCCATGCTGAGCACAGAGCCTGACATGGGGCTCGATCCCAGGACCCTGAGATCACCCGAGCTGAAACCAAGAGTCAGATGCTTAACTGAGTCACCCAGACACCCGAAAATATATGACTTTCTTTCTTTCTTTTTTTAAGATTGTATTTATTTATTCATGAGACACACACACACACAGAGGCAGAGACATAGGCAGAAAGAGGTAGGCTTCATGCAGGGAGCCCAATGTGGAACTCTGTCCTGGGAGTCTAGGATCACACCCTGGGCCAAAGGCAGGCGCGCTCAACCACTGAGCCACCCAGGCATTCCAAAATCTATGACTTTCTGAAGTCTTTAAAATCCTCTTGTTTCAGTGCCACTCCCTTCATTTTTTTAAACTTTAGGAAGTCATAGACTTCTCAGATATATTATTTCTTCATATGAAGCAAATCAGAGAGTGTCAGCTCTATTTTATAGCACAGGGAGGGATGCACAGGTACAGATCTGGAGCTGATGTGGTACAGGGAAATCCCATGCTGAACTCAGTAAGGTATGATGGTAGGAGTTTATCAAGGACATATCTGCACTTCTGTGTTTACTGCAGCATTATTTGTAATAGCCAAGACACAGAACACTTAAATATCTGTTGATGGAGAAATGGATTAAGAAAATGTAGTGTGAAAAAAAAAAAAAAAAAAAGGAAAATGTAGTGTGTGTGTATGTGTGTATATATATATATGCATGCATGCAGTGGAATATTATTCAGCTTTATTTATTTATTTTTTTTAATTTTTATTTATTTATGATAGTCACAGAGAGAAAGAGGCGCAGAGACACAGGCAGAGGGAGAAGCAGGCTCCATGCACCGGGAGCCCGACGTGGGATTCGATCCCGGGTCTCCAGGATCGCGCCCTGGGCCAAAGGCAGGTGCCAAACCGCTGCGCCACCCCAGGGATCCCATTATTCAGCTTTAAAAAAAAAAAAAGAAGAAGAAGGAAATGGGCACCTGGTGGCCCAATGAACCAGGTAAGCATCTGCCCTCAGCTCAGATCATGATCTCAGGGTCTTAGGATTGAACCTCACTCATGTCAGGCTCCATGCTCAGCCTTCTTTCTCCCCTTCCCTCTCTCCCTCCCCACCTCCCTGCTTGTGCTCACTTTCTCACTCTCAAATAAAATCTTTAAAAAAAATTAAAATAAAATAAAAACTTAAAAAAAAGAAGGAAATCCTGCCAACTTTAACTACATGAATGAACCTGCAAGACATTATGCTAAGTGAAATTATGTTGGGCTCAAAAAGACAACTACTGCATGATCTCACTTCTATGTGGAATCGGAAACAATTAAATTCATAAAACAGGGACACCTGGGTGGCTCAGCAGCTGAGCATCTGCCTTTGGCTCAGGGCGTGACCCCAAGTCCCAGGATCAATTCCCGCATCAGGCTCCCTGCATGGAGCCTGCTTCTCCCTCTGCCTGTCTCTGCCTCTCTCTCTCTGTGTCTCTCATGAATAAATAAATAAAATCTTAAAAAAAAAAACAACAAAACTATTTCAAGGGATGCCTGAGTGGAGCAGCTGTTAAAGCGTCTGCCCTCGGCTCAGGGCATGATCCTGGATCCTGGGATCGAGTCCCACATCAGGCTCCCCGCAGGGACCCTGCTTCTCCCTCTGCCTCTCTCTCTGTGTGTCTCTCAGGAATAAATAAATACAATCTTTAAAAATAAATAAATAAATACAATTTCTTTTTTTTTTTTTTTAAGATTTTATTTATTCACGAGAGACACAGAGAGAGGCAGAGACATAGGCAGAGGGAGAAGCAGGCTCCATGCAGGGAGCCCGATGTGGGACTTGATTCCAGGTCCCCAGGATCACGTCCTGGGCGAAGGCCGTGCTCAACTGCTGAGCCACCCAGGCTGCCCAATAAAAACTATTTCAAGGGGCAGCTGGGTGCTCAGTAGTTGAGTGTCTGCCTTCCGCTCAGGTTGTGATCCTGGGGTCCTGGGATGGAGTTACGCACTGGACTCCCCGCAGTGAGCCTGCTTCCCCCTCTGCCTATGTCTCAGCCTCTCTCTCTGTGTCTCTCATGAATAAAAAACAAAAGCTTAAAGAAAAAATTTTTTATAAAAAAAAAAAGACTATTTCAAAAGTGCCTGGGTGACTGAGTTAGTTGAGTGTCCAACTCTTGATTTTGGCTCAAGTCATGATCTTAGGGTTTTGAGATCGAGCCCTGTGTTGCTCTTGCTCAGTGGGGAGGTCTGCTTGAGATTCTTTCCCTCTGCCCCACTCTTGTGCGCAGGTGTGCGCGTGCGCACACACACACACTCTAAAATAAAAAAAAATTTTTTCAAAAGAAAAAGCAAAAAAAAAAAAAGAAGAAAGAAAGAAAAGAGAAAAAAGGAGATAATAATGCCCAAAACAATTATGTGATCCCAATAATTTTTAAATTTCTGAATAGCAATTTTAGGACAATGGGATTATAAATATAATCAAACAAAATAAAACAAGTAATTTGTTTTGCATACATGTATAAGGTGTCGTGCTGGTGTTTTACATTCTGATAGATAAAAAATAATAATAATAAAATCCCTAGATCCTGAAATCTCACTCTAGGAAGCACCTAGAAGCTTTGGTTAAAATAAGAGTGAACTCCTTTTTAAAAGCACAGCTGAAAATAAACAAATAAGAGAAATCTCCAAAGGCTAGCAGTAAAGAGGAAGCTAAACACTGGAGTGGTAAACTAAGTTGAGGCTTGTCAGCCTAGTGGAGTGTTAGTCTAATCTTAGCAAACAAGAGACTTGGGTGTTTACCCATTTAATGAACAAAAGAGACAATGGTTTGGTATTATGTAAAGTAGGGTGGGATTGGGAGTTGACACTCCAGTATAAGGTAGGAAACTTTTTTTTTTTTTTAATGATACAGTACATTTTCATACTGCTTACCTGGAATCACTTAAAACAGGTTGAAGTTAAAGAAAACCTGTCTCTTAAGTGACTATGCCTCCAGGAATGTTGCCAATATTAGAGTTACTTCTGTACCATTTCAATTATTAGTCTGCAATATCATATCGACAGTTTCACCGGCTTTCATTGATAGGTTTTACCTTACAGCTCCTGAGCCATTCCATACTGCTGGACACTGGGAACAATATGGCCATTCTTTTGAATCTAATCTATTATCAATGGCATCCTACGGAAGAAAAGAATTAACACCAACAAAAAAATGTAAATTCCAGGATTTTTTATTTGTGCATTTTACATAAAACTCAAAACTTGTGTTTACAAGTCAGGGACCTAAAGGTATGTAAATATTTAATGAAATAAGGTTAGCTTTCTCTCTGATACTTACAAATCTTACTTGCTTCAAAAACTAATGCAATCATTTACTTACTTATTAAACCAATATTTACTGAATGTCTACATTTCTTCACGTGGAGGGTCTCCAATACTGGTATAAGGAATGCAGAGACCTTATCAAAACATTTATCTCTAGAGTGCTAGGGGTTTCTAAATAACATCCTAGTCCTGACATACCTCTTAGGCTACTGGAGAGCCCAGGCCTTGCCCTTCATTGCAGTGGCTCTAAAATAGGATGTGCATCCCTGACCTAAGGGATGAGAGAACTTTTCCTTTTGTTAAAAAAATTTTTTTAGGGTTTGTGATATAGGATTTGCTAGGTATATAGATTATGTTTCTCACCAGCACAGTAATACATAGTTTATAAATAGTCATATACTATAAGCTTATGTTCACAATTTTTATGGTTAAGTTATGCATGATTATAACAATCTGGAGACCACTGCATTACAGCACAGTAATATAAAAGGTATTACTAGTACATGGGCATAAAGAATGAGCAAAAGGTATTCAGTAATCCAAGAATATTTCATTAAAACTATAAGAAGCAAAGAAATCAAGTTTCAGGAGAAATCCTGAAGGTCTTAGAATGCCACTGAGCCAAAACTAAACTTTTTAAATTAACATGCAAATACTTATTACAGGATTCAGGAAGTCAATTCTTATTTTAAATGTACCAGCCAAGAAAAACTACTCAGCTAGATCCTTGTTATGGGTAGGTTATGTTGTAGAAAACAAAGTCTAAATTCTTTAAACTTTTCACCTATGGTTAAGAATGTGTGAATGACAAAATCAGCCAAACAAAACAGGAAAATTATAGTCATAAATTATACACATTTAGTTCCCAAAGCAAAGTTGAAACAGGTTTAAGTCAAAGGAAAATTGGAATAAATGAAACTATAACTGAACAATCAATGTCATGATTTTATTGCTCATAATACAACTTTTATTAGTTCATTTTCTAATTTCCCATAATTGAATATTAGTTTCTAAAAGCAAACAGTACTAAAGGCATAAGCCATCTGTTGGACGGAACAGCAAACTATAATTTACAATTTACAGTTTAATAACACAAATACTTTTCCAAGAATACCAGAGTCTAACTGGTTGTATGCAAACGTTATTTTGTAGAACTTTCATTCAAATAAATTATTTAACCTTCTGCTACATATAGTTATTTAAAACAACAGGGTTTTTTTTTTTTTCCAATAAGGCAGTATGTATGCTTACTTTTATTTATTTTGAGGCAGTTTGTAAGTTTGTTTGAGATCTTTAAAGAATCTTCACATTTCCTTTCCACCCTTGACCCCAGATACAGCCTTCTTTTATGAACCCTCCCAGTACAGCAGAAATTTCTGACCAACAGATATGCTCAGACTGACAGATAAACATAAAAAAGGAAAAAATATTCTACACAAAGGCACTTAGGGTATAAGTAAAATTTAATGAATTTTACCTCCAAAATATCTTTGATAAAAGGTGTCCATCGAGAGAGTTGAAAAGTTTCTTCTGTAGACCTATCCTTTCTTAATGGTTTACTTTGTTGAGACTAATAGAAGAAAAAAATTTTAAACCCGTAATCTTATATAGTAATATTATTACATTTCTTAAAAAGGTATTTAAAGTACAGCAAATACTATGTTGACTGTTTGACTCAATAAAACTAAGAGTGCAGGGGCACCTGGATGGCTCAGTGGGTTAAGCATCTACCTTCGGCTCACATCAGGATCTCAGGGTTCTGGGATTGATCCTTGTGCCCCATGTCAGGCTCTCTGCTTGTGGTGGGTCTACTTCTCCCTTTCCCTCTGCCCCTTACCTTCTGCTGTGAGCATTCTCTCTTGCTCACTCTCTCTCAAATTAATATATTCTTATAAAACAACAACAACAACAACAAAAAAAACAACTAAGAGTAGAAATGCCTACTCAAAAAATCTAAGTAGGAGGAGTCACATAATTTCATAATTTTGTGCTCTGATAAAATATGTATCAGTACCAGAAAATATATTTACTCAAAAGTGCAAAGCTTGATGGGAAAGAGAGATTCTAAACAGAGTTCTTTCAAGATTTACTATAAAAGGAATCAGAGAAAAGCATAAAGAGTAAATTATAACAGAAGACCTAAGATATAAATTCACTAGAAAAATGTATTTGTCCAAATTACTCATATACAGAAAACAAAATGTAAAAATTTTTACTTACCAAATCTATAGAGTAAAATTAAGAAGATTATTTACTTGGATTCCCACATAAGAAAACATATTTAATGCAAACAACCATATACGTACAGATAGGAATATATATTGAACGAAAGATTTCTTACTGGGGGGACAATGGGAACACCAAGGTAACTCCAGTTACGGATCATGTCACTCTCATTTTCTATCTTTACGTTCTGGATCAACCTGTCCAAATTTTCTTCCGTAGTTCCTTAGATAAAAATATGAGTGCACAATCACATAATTGCTACCACAATCATGTCTAGTTTCAGGTAGTACCCATGAATAAAGCTTTTTAAATAAAAGCAAATGTTTAATTATATATCCTTCAATCTTCTCCCAATTTCCAATTTTTCCTTATATTTATCTTACCCAACATAAGCTACTACTTTTGAATTTTCTAAGACTCTCCTATGATCAATAGTAATTACTTATTATAACGTGATTTTAGATTTGAGTATTTTAATATATTCATAAAAATAAAGTCTCTATTACCATTAATACTGAAGATGTAAAGTAGAATTGCTCTTATTTTATCATAATTATCATGACTTTTGTTGAGCAGAACTGGAAGGAGTACTCTCATAGAATCTTTCACTTTCTGTCCTTCTGCATCAGTTCCAAGTGCCAGGTCCTTAATGAAAATTAAATATAGTCAGTGGCCTATAATCCAAGTTCACTTCTCAATTAAAAATCTCTTAAATCCAGGGGTACCTGGCTGGCTCAGTCAGTAGAGTATGTGACTCCTGATTTCAGGATTGTTAAGTTCAAAGCCCCACACTGGGTAGAGATTAAAAATAAAATATTTTTTTAGGGATCCCTGGGTGGCGCAGCGGTTTGGCGCCTGCCTTTGGCCCAGGGCGCGATCCTGGAGACCCGGGATCGAATCCCACATCAGGCTCCCGGTGCATGGAGCCTGCTTCTCCCTCTGCCTATGTCTCTGCCTCTCTCTCTCTCTCTCTGTGACTATCATAAATAAATAAAAATTAAAAAAAAAAAAAAACCTTAAAAAAAATATTTTTTTAAAGATCTTAAATCTTGCTAAATTTTTTTTTTTAAGATTTTATTTTATTTATTCATAGAGACAGAGAGAAAGCGAGAGACAGAGACACAGGCAGAGGGAGAAGCAGGCTCCATGCAGAGAGCCCAACGCGGAACTCGATCCAGGGTCTCCAGGATTACGCCCCGGGCTGCAGGCGGCGCCAAACCGCTGCGCCACCGGGGCTGCGCAAATCTTGCTAAATTTTAATGTAACATTGATGATACTTCAAATACAGGCATTACTTGTAAACTACTGATTGTACAAAATATAAAAAGTCAAAAAAATAATTCAGAGAAAAAAAAAGATTAAACCTATGCTTCTAGGGTAATCCTGAGCCACATGTGGTTAATGAGCACTTGAAATGTGGCTAGCCTGAATTAAGCTGTGTTTATAAATGAAAACACTAGATTTTGAAGACTTGGTGCATAAAAAGGAATGTAAAATATGTCACTAATATTTTTTATATTGATTACATGTTGAAATAATGTTTGGAAAACATTAGATCAAGTCAAATACATTGTTTATTTTTATTTTTTTAAAATACATTGTTTAAATTAACTACCTTTCTTTTTACCTTTTTAACGTGACTACAGTTGACCTTTGAATAGCACGGGTTTGAAGTGTGCGGATCCACTTATCCATGGATTTTTTTCAAAAAAATTTTTTTTTTCATTTATTTATGATAGTCACACAGAGAGAGAGAGAGAGAGGCAGAGACATAGGCAGAGGGAGAAGCAGGCTCCATGCACCAGGAGCCCGATGTGGGATTCGTTCCCGGGTCTCCAGGATCGCGCCCTGGGCCAAAGGCAGGCGCTAAACCGCTGCGCCACCCAGGGATCCCTTTCAATAAATATAACAAAGTGCTTTACATGTATTTTTCTCTTCCTTATGCTTTTCTTAGAAACATTTCCTCTAGCTTGCATTACTGTAAGAATACAGTATATAATACATATAACATACAAAATGTGTGTTAACCAACTGCTTATGTTATCAGTAAGGCTTCTGGTCAAATAGACGGTTATTAGAGTGGGGGAGTCAAGTTTTGCGGGAGTCAAAAGTTATACATGGACTTTTTTACTGTGTGTGTGTGTGGGGGGGGGATCAGCACCCCTGATCCCCATCCAAGAGTCAGCTATACTGTAATATTTAAAATTACATATGGCTTGGGGTGCCTGGGTGGCTCAGTTGGTTAAATGTCTGACTCTTGATTTCAGCTGAGGTAATACATAATCACAAGGTCATGAGATTGAACCCCTGCTTAAGATTCTCTCTCCCTCCCCCATGCCCTTTCCCTGTTCATGCTCTCTCTTGCTCTCAGTGTCTCAAAAAAAATCAAACAAATAAAATTCAATAGCGCTTGCATTCCATTTCTCTTAGCACCGGTCTAAACAGTTTTGGCATTATGGCGGTGGTGGGGGAGGGGGGGCAGGAGGGACTCTTAAAACAAGTTAAATGTGCCAATGTAGTATGCTGCAGGGTGCTGCATTAAATGTTGCACCTATTAAGAAAGGCCTGCCAATAGCATTACTCTGAAATAATGTTCCAAACACTAAAATTATCACATTTAACCCAAAACACACAATTATAGATTAGGAAAGACTGCTTATTATGATACCTATAGCTACCTGATAATGTTGGAGAGGAATGATGTATTTATTTATTAATTTACTTTTATTTTTATTTATTTTATTTTTAATTTTTATTTATTTATGATAGCCAGAGAGAGAGAGAGAGAGAGAGAGAGAGAGAGAGAGAGAGAGGCAGAGACATAGGCAGAGGGAGAAACAGGCTCCATGCACTGGGAGCCCGACGTGGGATTTGATCCCAGGTCTCCAGGATTGCACCCTGGGCCAAAGGCAAGCGCTAAACCTCTGCGCCACCCAGGGATCCCTATTTATTTATTTTTATTTTTTAAGTAGGGTCCATGCCCAAGTGTGGAGCCCAACTCGGTGCCTGAATTCCACCTTGCAGAGATCTACACCTGAGCTGAAATCAAGTCAGATGCTTAAACCGACTAAGCCACCCAGGTAACCGGGGAGTGATGTATTTAAATACTGCCAAGTTGAGCCTCCTTCTAAAAGAGATTCTGTGATTTAGTGCATCTTACAAAGTTTAATCTAGAAGTTTATGATGACATAGGTATTTCTCACTCTGCACATACCTGTTCACTTTTACAGAGTTTTTCTATATTAGGCTTGAATTTACTCATGCAATCTTCTGCTAAGTTAAGATGAACAACTTGCTGAAAAACAAAAGAAATCAATTATTGAATACATTTTAACTTCTTTTTGTACAATTGATAATATTAAACTTGTGAGATGGGCACGAAGGAAATTATGGGCTGAGGTGGAAAGGAGGTACCACGTAAAAAAGGAAAATAGTTCAAGAAAAAAGAGAAGTGAGAATTAACATGGTCCACAGGGGACAATCAAGAGACAGCAAAAAATAAAATGGAAGGGTTGACTATGTGTTTAAGAGTAATGATAAAGGTGGTCAGGGGAAAAAAAAAAAGCTAAGCCCTAAAAGTCCAACAGAAAAAGTTTTTGAATTTATATTATCGGTTCTTGATCAGGGTGCCATATGATAAAAAAAAAAATGTGTTAAGATTATTCTGACAATGACTCATAAGAAGGATTGATACAGCAAAATGAACAGTTTAAATGCTAACACGGCTTAGCTGCTCTTAACTACTAATATATAATTATTAAAGAACCAAGCAGAACCACCACTGGTTAATCCAATGTTGAATTTTCTTTTTAAGTTGATAAACACAAAATTCTCTAGCTGCTGAAGACAAAGATACAAAAAGTTGAAGCTGGATTTGGATGAATTTTAGAGGGTAACTAATACCAAGTATCCCAAGACACCCACTACTAATCCTGACTATAGAACTGGATGGACTAATACACTAAAAATGATAAAGTAATCTCATATACAATACTGCTTACCTTAGTAATCTGTTTACGAAAATGGGGCATCTTTTTCATGAGCTGGGCAAGTGCACTAAGTGATGTCTAGAAAAAAAAAGTCAAACATTTTTAAAACAAACTTATAATGCAGATATCCTGTATAACAATTTTTGCAGTTTCTTAATTTTTTTTATGATTTATTTTTATTTATTTGAGAGAGAGAGTGCACGCACAGAGGGGAGAGACAGAAGGAGAGAGAGAATCTTAAGCAGACTCTGTGCTGAGCCCGGAGCCCAAGGAGGGGCTCAATCTCATGATCCTGAGATCATACCCTGAGCTGAAACCAAGAGTCAGATGCTTAACTGACTGCTCCACCTTGGTACCCTCTATATAATAATTTTTAAATCTTGTAGTTTTATTGTTAATTTTTAAAAAATATTTATTTATTCATGAGAGACAGAGAGAGAAAGAGAGAGAGAGAGAGAGACAGGCAGAGGGAGAAGCAGGCTCCATGCAGGGAGCCCGATTTGGGACTCAATCCTGGGACTCCTGGATCACGCCCTGGGCTGAAGGCAGGTGCCAAACTGCTGAGCCACCTAGGGATCCCCCTATTGTTAATTTTCTAAATATGTGGCAAATTAAAAAAAAAAGCTCAAAAGACTGTAAGTTACAACAAAGTAGTTGGTATCAGAATTAGTCTCCCTCCATAAACAGAATTGGACAAAATACATAAGAGCTCTCAGCCAATGTATGAGAAAAAGAGCTTAAAGCTAAGATACTTGAGCAAAAGAAAGCATAGGTGATCCTTGTACTGACCCTGACGTTTCACTGGGACATTTTCCCAAACATAGGAAAGAAAGCAGAATTCATGTAAAAAGCTCTAGTCTCTCTGGATAGAGGAAAGAGATCAGAGCTGGGGCTCGTGAGGTAGGGTCGGGGCGGCGGGGGGGGGGGGGGGGGGTTGGTGCTACAGAGAAAGAGCTAGTCACAACATAACTCAAAGAAGGGTTGCTTGAGATCCCTAGCCAAAAGCTAAGGTGCACATATAAACAGGAAAACTCTTAAAGGACTGCCACAGAACAACTGCTGGGTGGCTAAATGCTAAACAAAGATTTCAGAGGGATCTTAGTGGTAAGAAAATACTGGTATTCTCTGATCCAAAGAAGAAAGAGCGGGATCCCTGGGTGGCACAGCGGTTTAGCACCTGCCTTTGGCCCAGGGCGCGATCCTGGAGACCCGGGATCGAATCCCACGTTGGGCTTCCTGCATGGAGCCTGCTTCTCCCTCTGCCTATGTCTCTGCCTCTCTCTCTGTGTGTGACTATCATGAATAAATAAATAAATAAAATCTTTAAAAAAAAAAAAAAAAAAAGAAGAAAGAGCTAAGTGAACATACCAGACATTCAGTACTAGGACTATGTCTTTGAACTAAGTACAAAAGGAAATACACTCACCATAACAGCACCTTGTATTAAGTCTCAACAGAATTAAAGTTACTTATCAGCAGATTAAAGGCAGACACTCAACTGCTGAGCTACCCAGCCATCAGAAAAGAACTTAATACTATTTGCAAAAAAAAAAACCAAACAAACATCATTTAGAACCTCTGAAATATGTTATCTGAGATGTCTACCATACACCAAAATACTACTGGACATGTAAAAAAGTGATCAATAGTGAAGCGATAAAATAGTCAATAAACATAGATCTCAGACAAAGAAGATGTGGTATATATACACAATAGAATATTATTCAGAAATAAAAAAGAATGACATCTTGCCATTTGCAACAACATGGATGGATCTAGAGAGTCTAATGCTAATGAAATAAGCCAGTCAGAAAAAGAAATACCATACGATTTCACTCATGTGGAATCTAAGAAACAAAACAAATGAACAAAGAAAAAAAGAAACCAAAAAGCAGACTCTTAACTACAGAGAACAAACTGATGGTACCGGAGGGGGAGTTGCAGGGGGAATGGGTGCAATAGGTGATAAGAGATTAAAAGCACACTTTATGATAAACACCTGAGTAATGTATGGAATTGTTAAATCACTATATTGTACACCTGAAACTTATATAACACTGTATGTTAACTATACTGGAATTTAAAAAAAAAAAAAAAAAAAAAAGGCTGACCTAAGACGATCCAGATGTTGGGGAGTTAGCAAACAAGAAATTCAAAAATTACATATTTATGTTAAAGAAAACAGGAAAAGATGGACTAAATGGATGAAAAAGATACAGTATTTCATCAGAAAATTAGAATTTATTTAAAAAATTCAACAGCTATCTTAAAACTAAATACAGTATTAGAAATTAAAACCACTGTCGGGATACCTGGGTGGCGCAGCGGTTTAGCGCCTGCCTTTGGCCCAGGGCGCGATCCTGGAGACCCAGGATCGAGTCCCACGTCGGGCTCCCGGTGCATGGAGCCTGCTTCTCCCTCTGCCTGTGTCTCTGCCTCTCTCTCTCTCTCTGTGTGACTATCATAAATAAATAAAAATTAAAAAAAAAAAAAAAAAAACACTGTCAAATATGTCTGGGTGGCTGAGTCGGTTAAGAGTCTATCCTCTCCTCAGGTTGTGATCCCAGGGTCCTGGGATTAAGCCCTCCATAAGCCTCCTTGCTCAGTGGGGAGCTGCTTCTCCATCTCCTCCCTATTCGTACTATCACTCTCTCTCTCTCTTTCAAATAAATAAATAAAATCTTAAAATAAATAAAAATAAAACCAAAGTGACTTCCTATAATGGTGGTGGGAGTATAAAATGGTACAGCCACAACAGTTTGGAATTTTCTTATAGTTAAAAAAGCATTTACCATATGACCCAGCAATTTCACTCATTTACCCAAGTGAATGAAAACACCTGTTTATACGAGACCTGAATGTTTTATAGTGGCTTTACTCATAATTACCAACAACCTGAAAAAAAAAATGTTCAACAACTTGAGTAGATAAACTGTGGTATACACAGAAACTGGAACACTACTCAGTATTTAGTTGGTGAAGCCACTGTTACATGCAACATGAATACAAGTGTATTACAATAAATGAGAAGTCCTACTGTATTATAAAGGCTACACTATAGAGACAGAGAACAGAGTAGTGGTTGCCAGATCAGAGCTGAATAGAGGGGTTATCTACAAGGGACAAAAAGGAATTTTGGGAAGGTAATGGAAGTATTCTATATATTGACTGTGGTTATATGATTGTAGGAATTTGTCAAAACACACAGAATTTTATATTATACAGCAAGAACTTTTATAAATCAATGTAAAAAGAACAATATATAGAATGACTTTAACAGGAGAATGGACATCAACAGAGACAGAAATAGGAGACTCGGGTTAATAGAAAACATTCAATTAAAGCAAAGAGGAAAAAAGTATGGGGAAAAAAAAAAAGGAACAGAATGTAAAAGATGTAGAATATGGTAGAAAAAAAAGAAATCTAACTCAAGTAGATGGAGTCCTGGGAGGAAAGGAGAAATAGTAGGATGAAATCAAGACACGAGGAAATAATGGCCAAGAATTTTACAAATATGATGAAAGTTACTAATCCAGTGATTCAAACAGCTCAAGAAATGCAAGGAAGAGACATACCAAGAAAAATATATTACAGTAAGAAACATGATGGCTAAATTGCTAAAAATCAAAAATAAAGGGAAAATCTTTAAAAAGACACTTAAAATTTTTTGATTTATTTATTCATGAGAGACACACAGAGAAAGGCAGAGACATAGGCAGAGGGAGAAGCAGGCTTCTCACAGGGAGCCCAATGCAGGACTTGATCCCAAGACCTGGGATCACGCTCTGAGCCAAAGGCAGACACTCAACTGCTGATCTACCCAGGCGTCCCAAAAGACACTTTATCTTCAGGAAAACAACATGAAAGCTGGCTTCCTTAATATAAACTATGGTAGCCAAAAGGTGATGCATTGAAATCTTCACACTGCTAAAAGGAAAACTGCCAACCTTGAATTTTAAATCTTGCAAAAGTGTACCTGAAAAGTTTGCAAAGCAAAGATATCCTCAGATAAAACAAAAGTTGAAAATTCATCCAGCCTTCATGGAAAAACACTGAAGAGTAGTAAGGAGTAAGTAACAATAAATTTCACACACATGTGGGTAATATAAAAGTCTACTGAGAATTGGGGCTCCTTGGTGGCTCCATCGGTTAAATGTCCAACTCTTGGTTTCATGATCTCAGGGCTATGGGACAGAGCCCCATGTTGGGCTCCATGCAGGCCATGGAGCCTGCTTAAAATTCTCCCCCTCCCCACCCCTTCCACACTCTCTCTCTCTCTAAAAAACAAACAAAAAACAAACAAAAGTCTATTGAGAATTTAAAACAAAAATAACATTTTTTTAAAATTTTTATTTATGATAGTCAGAGAGAGAGAGAGAGAGAGAGAGAGAGGCAGAGACATAGGCAGAGGGAGAAGCAGGCTCCATACACCGGGAGCCTGACGTGGGATTCGATCCCAGGTCTCCAGGATCGCGCCCTGGGCCAAAGGCAGGCGCTAAACCGCTGCGCCACCCAGGGATCCCAAAAATAACATCTTTTTAAAAGATTTATTTATTTATTTTTAGAGAGAGAACAAAAGAGTGTGAGCATAGGTTGGGGGTGGCAAGGGGCAGAGGGAGATCATTTTAATCAGACTCCCTGCTGAGCATGGAACCTCACACAGGGCTTGGTCCCTAAGATCAAGACCTGAGCAGAAATCAAGAGTCAGATGCTCAACCAACTGAGCCACCCAGGCACCGCCCCCGCCAAATGATATCTTTAGTCTATAAAACACATGTTGTAGTAAAATATATGAAAACAATAACACAAAAGAGGAAGGGATAAATGTAGTTAAACTGTTGTAAGATTCTTGAATTATTCAGGACATGGCAAAAGTATACTTTAAGGTAGACTATGAAAATATAAGGATACATTCTGGGGTGCCAGGACAGCTCAGTTGGGGAGTGTCCGACTCCTGATCCTGGCTCAAGTCATGATCTCAAGACTGTGACATCTAGCCCTATACTGGACATCTTGTGCTCCATACAGTCTGTGTGAGATTCTCTCTCCCTCCCCCTATTTACAAGTGGCTCTCTCTAAGTAAATAAATAAAATCTTTTAAAAAAAATAAAAAAGGAATATGACAGGGAAATATTTCTCATAAACCTGGAATTAAATATCCCAAGCAAAATTTTAGCAAATACATTCAGTGTTATAGGAAAAGGATAATGCATCAAGACTAGTGCAACTTATTCTGGGAATACATGGTTGGTTTGTTAGAGAATCAATGTAATTTGTCATATTAACGGAAAAAAGGAGAAAAATAATTTCAATAGATGCTAAGAAAACATTTGATGAAATCTAACACCCATTCTAATTACAAAAACCTGAACATCCTACTTGCAAATTAATAATAGGATAATCCTGGATAAACCTAAAGGGGCACCTGAGTGGCTCAGCAAATTGAGCATCCAAATCTTGATTTTGGCTCACATGATGACTTCAAGTGTCCTGGGATGGAGCCCACACTGGACCGCATGCAAGGTGTGTAGACTGCTTGGGATTCTCTCTCTTCCTTGCCCTCAGCCCACCCCTCCCGATCTTGTGCTTTCTCTCAAAAACAACAACAACAACAACAACAACAACAACAACAAAAGGATGTATCTAAAATACAACACTCAAAGGTGAAATTTCAAACATGTTTCTCCTAAGGCTGGGAATGAGACAATGATATCCTCTATCATCAATTCTGTTCTACATTATAAAGCTAAGAGATATTAACTACAAAGAAAACTATTTTAAAATGTATAAAGATTGGAAAGGATTGGGTTAAATTTTCTTTATTCACAGATGATATTATTGTATAATCTTCTGGAATGATGGAAAGGTTTTCTATCTTGATTTAGGTGGTGGTTCCAAATATATACATATAAAAGTAAAAATTTACTCAGTATATACTTAAGATTTGTGCACTTAGGGGATCCCTGGGTGGCTCAGCTGTTTAGTGCCTGCCTTAGGCCCAGGCGTGATCCTGGAGTCCTGGGATCGAGTCCCACATCGGGCTCCCTGCATGGAGCCTGCTTCTCCCTCTGCCTGTGTCCCTGCCTCTCTCTCTTTTTCTCTCTCTCTCTCTCTCTCTCATAAATAAATAATAAAATAAAAAAATCTTAAAAAAAAAAAAGATTTGTGCACTTAGGTAAATTACACCTCAATATAAAAAAAATATCTAACAAAAAATGCACTGATGAAATCAGCTAAAATGGCCTTTTAAAAATAAACTCAGGAAAAAAAAATAAAAATAAAAAATAAAAATAAAAATAAACTCAGGGACACCTGGGTGGCTCAGTGGTTGTCTGCCTACAGCTCAGGATGTGATCTCGGGATCCGGGATTGAGTTCCACATCAGGCTTTCTGCAGGGAGCCTGCTTCTCCCTCTGCCGATGTATGTCTCTGTCTCTGTGTGTCTCTCATGAATAAATAAATCTTTTTTAAAAAATTAAAAATAAAATAAAAATTTAAAAATAAATTCAAATGAAACAAGACAGACAAAATGTTGCTAACTATTGAGATTAGGTAATAGGTACATGGGAATTCATTTTCTCTACTTTTGTGTATGTCAGAAATTTTGCCAAATGGAAAATTAAAAAGATAAAATAAAAACTTTAAACACATTTTAAAACTCACCATATTATTTTGAATGTTAAATAAAAGTCTTACCTTTCCTTCTGTTGCCTTCTTTGTTGATGAAATTTCCTTCATTAGTTTGGGAATTTCCCTGTCAAATTTGAGGAAATTCTTTAGATTTCCAAGGTGTAACTCTTTAGAGAAATATTTTAGATTATAAAATACACTTTCATGTACATAGTGCCTGAAAAATATGTAATAAAAATTAAAGTGGGTTCACATACTCTAATACAACTGCAATATGCCGATGTCGAATTCTGACCCAGAGGTCATCATCTTCTTCAAGGATTGCCTCCTTCTCTTTCCCATCTGTTTTGTATCTGCAAGTAGACAGAAATATAAATCTTTTGGATTACCCCCCACCAAAAGTGGAAGAAACAGTTTTACAAATACTAATTTTAACACTCAGCTCAAGAAATTGAACAATACACACTATTCAATCAATATTTTAGGAGGATAATGAATACCTAATCAAAACTATGGCATATTGCTATCCTTACATTAAAAATCAAAGTGCTATCTACCAAGATATTTTTGTTTTCAAATGTTAGGATTTAGCTATATTATAGTTTTAGGGTCAGCAAAATGGTATTTTATGAAACAAAAATTCAATGTCCTACAATCAACTCTAAGAACAACACTGAATTTATATTAACATCTCCTAATTGCTTAAAATACTATTTTGATGTGTTCATCATAACCATCAACATAACTATCAAAGACTCGTTAAGTGAAGAACAGAAATTCACCCCTAATGTAGCCTATTAAATACTGATGTCAGAGTTCACACTTTCATAAACATGTATCCAAGTAAATAAATTCATAAACATGTATTATCTGTTTCTATATTCTTCCCTAATCCTATAAACCACATCTCCTTTGAAGAATGGGAAAGGAAATGAGAGAAAAACTAATGTAGTCATAAAAAATTGTGATTGCTTTAATGAGTCCTACTGAAGCAAGAAGCAATTCAAGGAGTTCATGAAATTACTCAAAATGGGCTTCCTGAATGCCTCCCCAAATGTAATTTCTCCCTTCTCTTTTTTATGCAGATAGCCTCCTTCCATCTGTGGAGCTAGGGAGATTCAATCACCCTTGCAACTGTCAGTTTCCTGAGCCAAGATTAGGAAGGGCAGCTTTGAACTTTCCCAGCCCTAAACTGCAGACAATAAATGTAGATTTCTACTGTATGAGTGCACTCACTTCCAGAATTCCCCAAATTATAGGCCCCCCTATAAAACCATTTACCTATGTGGTCTTAATTGCAGATATCCAAAGGTAGAGTGACTGTGCTCACTCAGAATACACTAAGAACGGAAGCCGCCCATTTGCAATTTAAAATGCCACTTTGTACTCATATAATATCTTTAACCTTTGATTTATAAACAAAGATTACGGCAGGCAGTAAGCCTAACAATAATAAAAGAAGATGACAACCCTATTTTAAGAGTACATTTAAAGAGATCACCAAAAATCAATCAATCACCAAAATAAAAAGTAGAATATGGATACTGAGAATTTTCTGCTTTGTATTGGTTCCATTAACAATTGTAATGGACTACAAAACATAAGTAGTTCAAGCTTCCATCTTAGTCTTATCTCTGGACTTTCCTGATTCATAATAGAGTATTGCTGGCTTTTTTTTTTTTTTTTTTTTTAAGCCTCTTCTTTACTCTTAAAAAATTAAACCTGGCTTTCTTTGCCATCAAACCTAGGGAGAGAAATTTTTTTTTTTAAAGTAGGCACTACACCCATCACAGAGCCAAATGAGGGGTTGAAGGGAGATGACGGATGGATGGATGGAAGGGGAGGGGCAAAAAGACAGGGAGAGAGAATCTTAAGCAGGCTCCATACCCACCCAGCTCAAAGCCTGACATGGGGCTTGATCTGACCTGAGCTGAAATCAAGAGTTGGGATGCTTTAGACAACTAAGCCACAGGTGCCTTGTGAGAGATAAATATTGTAAATACTAGGTTATTTACATGGGGCAGCCCGGGTGGGTCAGTGGTTTAGTTCTGCCTTCAGCCCAGGGCCTGATCCTGGAGACCCCGGATCGAGTCCCACATTGGGCTCCCTGCATGGAGTCTGCTTCTCCCTCTGCCTGTGTCTCTGCCTCTCTCTCTTGTCTCTCATGAATAAAAATAAATAAAATCTTTAAAAAAAAAAATCTGACATGTATGTTTATAGTCTGAAACCAAGTCCTTTAATTCCTCTTTTTCCTTTTTAAAAATTTAATTCTTAGGGGATCCCAGGGTGGCTCAGCGGTTTGGCGCCTGCCTTTGGCTTAGGTTGCGATCCTGGAGTCCCGGGATCGAGTCCCGTGTCAGGCTTCTGGCATGGAGCCTGCTTCTCCCTCTGCCTGTGTCTCTGCCTCTCTCTCTCTTCTCTCTCTCTTTCTCTCTGTGTCTATCATAAATAAATAAATAAATCCTAAAAAATAAATAAATAAATAGATAGATAAATAAATAAATAAAAATTTAATTCTTTTTTAAATCTCTTGGGCAATGAAGGTTTAGAGACTAAACGACGAGAGATAAACAGTATCTCTTCTGAAAACTCTGAATAGGGATCCCTGGGTGGCGCAGCGGTTTGGCGCCTGCCTTTGGCCCAGGGCGCGATCCTGGAGACCCGGGATCGAATCCCACGTCGGGCTCCCGGTGCATGGAGCCTGCTTCTCCCTCTGCCTGTGTCTCTGCCTCTCTCTCTCTCTCTGTGACTATCATAAATAAATAAAAAAAAATTAAAAAAAAAAAAAAAAAACAGTGAAAACTCTGAATAAACTGTTTAAAACTACTTTTATATTAGAAAAATAGCAATACTGATTCCTATATATCACCAGACAGTAATATAAATTACACAGAGAAAAATTTAGGAGCCAGGATTTGACCAGAATACAAATAAACACACAACAAAAAACACATAAATTACAATACACACAATAGAAAATAGATCTTTTCATCTATTAGAATTACTAGATTAATTTAAATATAAAATTTCAGAAAACTAACTCATTTTCCTTTTTCTACTATGCTTAAGCAGTAAATCATAGCTGAAAAATGCCAATTTGGACTTAGAGATTATGATATTAACATGTAATATATACATGTATGTACATCTATATATGCTCAAAATGATTCACAATAATACAATAAAATAGTTCCTTGATAGAAAAGTTATTTCACTTTTCATTTAGCTTTCTGTTTGGCATTACTTTTAAACTACATATGCTTATATTAGAGATAAGTCAATAGGTATCAAATTAGTAACACTATGCCCATTCTTAGTAGTTATCCTATTCAGTTTTCCAGTCTCCTAATCTTCTTAAATACATTATATTGACAAGACATACACACAGACACTTTTGCATGTGTGAGTCAGAATAATTATAGCCTAACAAGTTTGAATATGGTTTCCACTTCAACAAATATAGTAGTGAGCCTGGTATTTACTCTTAACATAAGCAAAAAGTCCAAATTCTACCTGTTTAAATGTACCTTTGTTGTACACATTAATTAAGGAAGTAACTATACCAAAAAAGCTTTTTCAAAGCAAATTATCCATTAACTTACAAGGTCAAGATATTTTTAACAAGTTATGATTATAGCGGTAAGAGAATGGTTAGGTTTCTGAATATCAAAGTTACAGGGGCTTTAGATTTCTGGTGCCTACATGAATGCTCATATCCTATATATTCTGTTTGTATATGCCCTTTATATGCCCTTCAAGTTATACTTGCTTGTATGTATCATTCTCAATTGGCAGTAGATCATATGCCATTGCCTGAAAGGTCAGTTCATGCAGGACAGTGGACACAGGATCAAAGCCACGATCAATTATTATGAGCTGGGAATGAGTTTTACCCTGGAATAACAAGATAAAATTATCTTCAGAAATTTGAATTTCTTTGTGTGAACACCTTGTTAATATCTCAGAAAACAAAAGCAGACTTCTCCTAAGTTCTGTCTCATTCTTAAGAACATGAAGTTCTATTAAAATAGAAATTCAGAGTGGCACAACAAAGAGAAAAACAAGACTATAAAACTGAAAGCTTTCATAATTAGATTAAGGGGTTATATTCAATATTACAATATTGTGAAAATTCATTGTAAAAAAGTAACATCTGCCTTGCACTAAAATCCATTTTCTGAGGAATTCAGCTCCATAGACCCTAAAACTGATATAAATTATGAATAGTATTTACTAAAGCTCTAAGCACAAGTGCTAAGCAAAAAATATATAATTTAATTCTTATAGCAACCATGTGGGGCAGGTATTATTATTTCCATTTGACAAGGGCATTAAAGCTTAAAATTTGTAACCTGCCCAAATCACATAGCTAGTCAGTGGCAGAACAGATATTCCATCCCAGGTCAGTTTCACTCCATGCCTGTGCTCTTAACTGTTATGCTATTTAAAAAGATTATACTCATGCCAGCTAGGATGGCAAATCAAAACGAAAGCCGTGTTATTAATTCACAAATAGCACTAATCATGAAACAGTGAATAACAGTGGCGGGAAAAGTATTGTTAATATCAGTATTTTCCATACTTCGTTTTAGAAATTAATAAATTTTTTGAATTATTAAAGCAGTAAGAAATAACTACAAATCCATGCACGTGATGAATCACCAAATTCTGCCCCTGAAACTAACACTATATGTTAACTTGACTTTAAATAAAACCTTCAAAGAAAAAAATAAGTAACTACAACTCATTAGACAGATGTTTCCTATTTATTTACATATATGAGACATAGTTAAATTACATGAAATAGACCTTTAAAAATTTTTAATTAACCATTTTCATTTAAACCTTGAGACAGGGACAACCCTCTTGGATCCCCTCCTACTTTGGGAGCTTTGTACTACCACTTTACTATCTCACTCAAAAACTCTTGCTTTGCTGTAAAATAAACCTTGAGACAAATACATGGTTAAGAGCATGGCCTCTGGAATCACAGAGATCCAGGTTGGAGTCCAATTTTGACCACTATTTTGCTATAAGACTTTAGACAAACTGTTTAACTTGTTAGTATCTCAGTATTTTCATTTGTAAAACAAAATACAACCAGAACCTCTGCTGTTCTGTAGAACCGATGACTGTAAAGATTTAATGTAATAACACCATAAGACATTTAGTGCCTAGCACTTAGCCTTCAATTCATGTAAGTTTTAAGTCCTCAAAAACACAAATAGAAAAAGTGCAATGTAAGTTGATATTAAGGATTGGGGTTATGATATGTGGAAGGAAGTATCATTTGACCTAAAGAGTCAGGAAACGCTTCGGAAAGGAGGTGACACTTCATTATGCCCTTAAATGAAGGAAAATTATCCAGCATTTGAAGGATGTATAATTTCCCAGGCAGAAAAATGGAAAGGACAAGTTTGTTTATTGCGGATTCTTTTTTTTTTCATTGAAATTATGAAGGACAAAAGGGTATTTACTAACATACTGATTGTATGTCTCTTCTCTCATTCAACATACATTTATTATTACTATGCTACCCACTGAGCCACTATCCTCCTAACTACAACCAGAACAGCTTTCACCAGACCTCTAGTAACTTTTAAAGTTCTAGACTAACACTACATCTAAGCTTACACCCTCCCATTTCAGTGCAGCTGTTTGTGAACTTCCCTTTTTCATTATGCCTCTGCCAAAGAATCAGGTTATTAAAGCAAAAAGTCCCTCTTCTATAATGTACTGATTCTTTAAGCTCAAGAGCCCCTTCCACTGGGATGCCTTCCAAGATTCCAAATAGAAAAAGATTCAAGCCCTGCTTTCGTTCCCTTTACATTCTATGTATTATTCTTTTCATTTCACATACTAAAAAACACTTTATCAGTGGTTTCCTCTCTCATCTCCTCTTAGTTCTAAATTATCAACAGTTTCTTCCGTTCACTTCATATGGCTCCCTAGCCTCTGGCCCCACCTCCTTCAGTCTACTCACTTCATTCTCCAACCCAAGCCTAAATGCTGGTATTCTCCAGGTCTCAACCTTAGTCTCCGATTACTTTATACTATTTTCATAAGATAATAATAGCTGCCATTTATTAAACTCCTATATGTGCCAGACACGTTAATTTGCCTCATCTTCATACTAATCAACCAAGCTAATATGTTTACCTCATCCATTTTATAAATGAAAAAACTCAAGTAGATAATTTGTACAAAGTCACAGAGCTAGCAATAACTAGAATATACTGTTTACTCAGTAGCAAGCATTGTTATAAAAACCCTCTCTCTACTTTATAAAATAGGTATTCTTATTATCCCCATTTGTAGATAAAAAAACTCAGGCACAGAAAAGTTATATAAGTTGCCCAAATGGACATATCTATAAATTAAATGGCAGAGCCCAGATTTGGACATAGTGCTTACTTCAAACATGTATCTTCCCCACAAAAACCACACTATTAAGGTTTCAGCTACCATCTATGTTAATGATTCCCCAATAAGTAGTGGAAAATGAACAATAGCTTTTTTGCTTTATGAAGAAATAACAGACTTTGTGCATAATCGCTATTTGCCTTTTATACATTACCTTTATTTGGCTCTTTTCATCAATTTTGTAGTAGTTTTCAAGTTTTTTTTCAACAAGCTGGGCAAGCTTACTGGCATTATCTAGAGGTTTACTAAAAGTGGAAAAAATGTTCAAACAATTATCTTTCTTTCAAAACATATGTTATAATATCTAAAGCTGAATTCTAAAATTAAACCATGCTAGTTTATTAAAAGTTTATCAACAGAAAAATTCAGATAATAACAAATATAATATTATACTAATTTGTCTGGATTTTACAAATGTAAACCTTTTATGTGCTTCAATTTTCTTAATGTAAAGAAAATAATACATATAAGTAAAATTGCAGTTCCTTTTATTTCCTTCCCAATTCCTAGGCTTCTCCACTACTCTATCTAACCAAGATCATGAATTTGGTGTGCAGTCTTCCTGTCAATGCTGTTATATATAGTTACTATTTTATATATGTTTTATATATGTTTGAGATCTATGTTGACACATATATACCAAATTTATCATTTTAGTTCTAAATAGTATTCGATCATATGATTCTACTGGATTCTATGTATTCATTCCCTTAAGAATAGACATTTAAGTCAGTATGTTTGCCTAAAAGTATAACTGCCAAGTCACAAAGTATATTATTTTTACTTTTCTAGATATTAGCATATTGCTCTCCAAATAAGTTGACCAATTATCCTTCCCACTAGCAGTGTGCGATATCCCAACATGTTCTCTAACAGCTGATCATCTTTCCAATATAATCTTTTGCATAAAATCTTGTATATCACTCTCTTCTAAAATGATAAAATCATAGTCTAACTTAAAACTTCATGATCAGTGACATGTTATTATGGTACTTTTGAGTCTACAAGAAAAATGCTGGAAAAGGCTCCTCAACTAGCATACCAACCTCAAAAACAGAGGATCTCATTGTGAGGACTTTGGAGAGTTAAATAAAGCAGCAACTATAAAGAATAATTTATTACCCATTTTGCTTTAAAATATTTCAAGGTATCCCTGGGTGGCGCAGGGGTTTGGCACCTGCCTTTGGCCCAGGGTGTGATCCTGGAGACCCGGGATCGAGTCCCACGTCGGGCTCCCTGCATGGAGCCTGCTTCTCCCTCTGCCTGTGTCTCTGCCTCTCTCTCTCTCTTTCTGTGTGTGTGTGACTATCATAAATAAATAAAAATTTAAAAATAAATAAATAAATAAAATAAAATATTTCAAAAGGAAGTAATTTTATGTTAGAATTACACTGTAACAGTCCAGAAGATATAAAGGAATACTTTGAGGGATCCCTGGGTGGCGCAGCGGTTTGGTGCCTGCCTTTGGCCCAGGGCGCGATCCTGGAGACCCGGGATCGAATCCCACATCGGGCTCCCGGTGCATGGAGCCTGCTTCTCCCTCTGCCTGTGTCTCTGCCTCTCTCTCTCTCTTGCATGGAGCCTGCTTCTCCCTCTGCCTGTGTCTCTGCCTCTCTCTCTCTGTGTGTGACTATCATAAATAAATAAAAATTTAAAAAAAAGGAATGCTTTGAGAAAATACATGTAGAACTTTAAAAGCCTAAATTATTCTTTAACTATTTTAAGAACTCAAAACAGGTCCATAGGTGAGCTTTTTAAATTATTAATTGGTTATATTTACTCATTTCCCTCAACAGAGCTAATACCAAGAGCAGAAACTTGAACACTGAACTCTACCAGAAGATAAACCACTTAGCTCTGTTCTCCTGAAGTTGAAATGTAATTAGTACATTACCTATAAGAAAAAGAATGTTTTCAAGACCTGATGTATGTATGAGTAGAGCTTATTAGGTAACATCTGAATTAATGGGATTTGCTATACTTTTCTAAGTAATTAATAGATTTTTTAAGTGGTTGAGAGTAATATAGCTTAAGGTATCACATGAATTTGAAATTAAACAGTTGGGCCAACAAACTTGACCAATGCCAATGTTTAAATTAAAGAAACTTCTAAAAGAGAAGTGAGTGATAATACTTATAGGAAGTACCACAGTATATTTATACTACTACCATTTTACTAGTGCCATGCACTATTCTGAAAGCTTTACAGAGTTCTAACAACAACTTTATAAGATGGGTATTATTATCATTCCCATTTCATAGATAAGGAAACTGAAGGCATAAGGGTCACACAGCTAGTAATTAGCAGGGATTAAAATCCAAGTTGTCTGGTTACATACAACAACATAAATGACTCTCAGAACATAATGTGGAATAAACAAGCCAGAAACAAAAAATATTATATAATTTCATTTTACCAAGTTCAACATCAGGCAAAACTAAAAATGTGTTAGAAGTCAGGATAGCAGTCACCTCTGGGGAGGAGAGATGGTGTGATGATCAAGGGGGATCATGAGCAGAACCTCTGAGATGCCATCTACATTCTATTTCTTGACCTTGGTGGGGTTAGAGGATATGTTCACTTTGGAATGATTTACCAAGCCATACATATGTAATTAATATACTTCACAGTAAATTTTATTTTTAAAAAGAAGCAAATAAATAAAAGTACATAGTATCAAAGTCAAACTTTATCTTTTTAAAAAACCCCAATAATCTATTTAAAATGGCCACTGGAATTAGACACTATGAACACTTCAACACTAAAACCACTATTCAGATAATATAGCAATTCAAATTTGGTGAAAATGTAATAAAACATTAACTTTAAGACTGTATTCTCTATATCACAACAAAGACCCTTCCTCTAAGCATTTCTTAAACTCATGAAAAAGTGCTTGCAAATCACACCAAATTTAAGCTCTGAAATTTAGTAATAAAGGCTGTTAGTTGCTCTGAAATTTCAACCTTAAACTATATCTTCTATATGTACAGCATAATTCTACATGGAAAATAAACTGCAAACCAATGAACACAAGCACAGAGACATTACTTACCTTTACACTAGAGATCAAATAGAAATCGTAATATACAGACACTACTGAGTATCTTACCTTTTATATCTTACTCCAGGATTTTCGTCCAGGGTAGCACACACTGTTACTATCTGCTCAGCCATTGCTTCCATAATGGCATCTTTTCCATTTGCATTACTAGGGTCTGGACTGTAACAGTAATAGAATGCATCTGGTACATCAAGAGTATAAACCTAAGTTAGGCCGAAAAAAAGGTCACACTGTCAATTTGCTGACTTAATTTAAAAAAAAATAAAAATAAAAAACACAGCTATTATTTGGGACATTAAAAAAATTACTTGCACTAACCACGCTGTTTCCTGAGGCCACTGTGTCTTTACCTCATTCAAGTCTCATTTTCTCTCTGTCCTCTTGATTTCATCCCTATTTCTTTTCTCATTCTCCTTTCCTGTTTAGTCTACCTCTCTCCGTCTTTACCTTAATCAAGTCTCATTTTCTCTCTGTCCTCTTGATTTCATCCCTATTTCTTTTCTCATTCTCCTTTCCTGCTTAGTCTACCTCTCTCCTTCAATTCTTGTTTCATATACAGATTGTACTGTTTGTTTTTCACTACCTGTGCAACAGATGAACAAATCTGAGGTAGTCAAACTAAAAAATCTAATACCTGGCACAAATACAACAAAGCCAAAATTGGTCTATATATTTGACCTACATTAAGCAACTTAATCCATTAGAGAATAACCCAGAAATTTTCCATAGTTGAGATGTTTCTTCAATTCCTCCGGTAGTCTTCATTTCCTTAAAATAGAAACATATTTCCCAAAAACACCTATTGTGTCAGACCTAGTAATTGGTCTAATCATAGATACACTGAAATCTCAAAGACACATTTATTCAACTAACAAAAGCATTTACTTATGTACAAAGAACTGGATTAGAGATTTACTATTATTGTGTTATTTGAAGAGTACAAAAGAAGCAGCTCTCTAACTGGGGTTGGGAGTTCTCCATTAAACCAATTTTTATTTTTTAAAAAATAATGATAGTAATCCCTCTTAGCCTAGGATAACGTATTGAGTGTAAAAGTAGGTATATAACAATTATCATAGGTTAACTACTAAACTATGAATAAGCTTCCTCGTGAAAGTTTCCTTTCACTGTAGGGCATTCATTTCTTTGAACGTAACACATAACCAAGAGCAGCAGCCCAAAGAGGGATGGAGATTTAGCCATAGCTAATCCACTTATGTCTGTGTTGCTCAAAGTGTTGGCTGTTGTATTAAGTGCCAAAAAAGCACTTCTCATAGTACATTATCACACAACAGTAGCTAATATTATCTGTTCAAAAATACTTACTGCCCTGGGACAACTGGGTGGGTCAATCAGTTAAGAGTCTGACTCTTGATTTAGCTCAGGTCATGAACTCAGGGTTGTGGGATCAATCCCTGAGTTGGGCTCTGCACTGGGCTCTGCACCTCCTTCAGATTCTCTCTCCCTCTCCCACCCCCAACCTCTGCTCTTTCTCTCTCTTTCTATAAATAAAAAAAATAATAATAATAAATTAAAATAAAATAAAATATATAATAAAATAAAATAAATAAAATAAAATAAAATAAAATAAAATAAAATAAAATAAAATAAATAAAGCTTACAGTCCTTCCCTAAAGGGCCTCTCACTCACTGAAGTTAGCGTTAGCTATCATCAATGGGAATGAGTAGAAGTGACCCATTCTACTTCCCCACAAAAGCTTTAAAGCCATTGGTGGGGGTGGGGGGGTGGGTAAGTGGAAGGAGCCATTGTGTGGCTCTACCATTTCTCTTTTACCTCTGCTACGTCCCAGACAAGGGCTGCTCCTTGAGCTTAAGACCTGGAATGAAGAGAATACAGAGCACAGCCCCAGGCAAACCACAATGGACAAAAACACAAATGAGAAACAAACTTGGTTATTGTAATATACTGAGATTTAGGAAGTTGTTACCACAGTTTAAATTAATCTAAACTGATAGTCCAATAAACCAAAGAGAATTTCAGAGCTGGTTTTCATTCTACACTCCCATTTCTTCCATTTCCTTCCTCCCCTTCTCCACTTTTCATGTCCACTATTACATGTTCCTTTAGACTATTATTACCAAATACTTTCTTCAACGTCATGATCCATAATCAGCTCCTTAAAGACTCTCCCCACCCCTACCACTTCCATCTACTTTTCTTACTAAACTATAGCTGGCTTAGCTCTATTTCTATCTAGACATCATCTAGCACCCTCTCTACTAAACTCCACCAGACTCTGTACTACCTAAGGTCCACCATCATCAGTTTCCCATACATTCTTGAATGTCTGACATCTAATTGCTTTAATGTATATGTGACAGCAGTAATTATCTTAAACTCTCTGAGAGATTTCTTTAATCTCTTTGACTCAAATTCAGGAGTGAATCAACCTCCTTCCTCTCTGTGCAACCTCTAAATGTGCTGAATGTCCAACTTTTCTTTGGAGCACTATCATAACTGATTTTAATAATCTCTCCCCAATGGTCTCCTGACTTCTACTTTTCCTTAAAAACATTAGGACCAGTCCCATGGTCTTCTGCATCAGTGCATTTTCTGCCATTATTCTTGGTGGGACCTGGAGCCTCTTACAACAGTCCCAACCTACCTATAGAGACAGATCTATCTAACATATCTTCAGCCTTTATAATGCACACTTCTGCTGCTCCCCTCTACTTTTCTGCTTCTGTATCTCTGCATTCAGGCTATTCTCACTTTCCTCTTCTTTCTCTCTTTATTACTACCTTATGAAATTCTATCCATTCTTCAAATATTTTCCCATTCTCCCAGTACAAATTAATCTCTTTTCCTTGCCTCCCCCAAAACCATTCTTCCCGTCCTTTTCAGTAACCACACCAATTCTCTGGGGGAAGCAGCCACATATCTACATATGCATAGCTAAAAGACTACATTTTTTTCCTCATACATTTATGTATACCCATGTGACTAAATTTTAGCCAACAAGATATAAAGGAAATCTATATACTTTCTTCTTTCTCTCCTTCATCCTGCTTCCCCAAATGAGGATGAAATTATTCTATAGTTACCTTGGATCATGAGGGTCATCCCTAGAATAGGCCCTTGACAACTTTGTAGAGTCAGCATACCTGCCATACATAACCCATTTCCTGACTTCTTTTATATTAGTAAGAAATAAATTTCCATTTTGTTTAAGCTATTGCAAGTAAATTTTTCTGTTCTATGCAATTAAATCTAATCCTAATTGATATCATTTTGAAAATGTTTAATTGTTTGGACTTCTTTTACAGCATTCAGGTACATGTAGGGCATATATCATACTCAGCACAACAAATCACTTTGCATCTAGCAGACAGCATCCACTGCACATGATCTTGCATAACTCAAACAGCTTAGTTGTATTTATTATCTTCACTCACAAATGAACAAAAGTTCAAAGTACTTTCACTATAATTCCTCCATAGCAGTTAAGTTTACTACATAAACCTTGTTAAGATATCAAGGAAATAAAGGCAAAAACTTCATAGGGGAAAAACAAAGCAGATAGACAGGACCTTAAGTAATCACAACATTTTGCAAAGACCAGTAAGATGATTCTCATGAGAGTCCTCTATATAGACAAAGACAAGTTATTTCCATCACCAATCAAATTGGTCAGATAGCTACACAAATCTCTCTTTCAAAAAGAGCAACTGCAGAATTTTAATGAATTCTGAGACTAAAACTATATTTACCATCTGTACAGCAGATGCTCTGGATATGCTTGTAATATTTCTCACACTACTGTTTATATCCCACGTCATTTAGGAAGCCCATTTCATCCTACACTAAACTTACATATCATATTAAAAGAAATAGGTCTTAAGGTAACCTTTGGAAACAATCTAATGTTAAATGGTTATCTTAAAATTTTACAGTTTGGATTTAATTTTTTTTTTGCCCCAAACTGCAACAGCTTAAAAGAAAAATCTCTTTTCTAGAGCCTTTCCATCTCTTAAAATACTGACCTTATGGTTCCAAACAACAGTGAATTATTCTAATTCTATGAAATGTTAGAATCCAAACATAGACAACAGAGCACAACAAAGCTGAGCAATGCACTCGCTGTGTGATTTGGGGCAGTTACTTAACTTCTCTGATTTTGCCATTTTTAAAATGAAGATGGGATTACTGTCTATTAATAGAACTATTATGAGGATTACATGAATATATTTACGGAAAACATTTAGCAAAGTGTCTGGCATAGAGAGTACTATATAGGTGTTTCCTATCACTTTTATTATTATTAATTGGAGGCTAATAACTATTCCAAAGTCAAAATGAATTTTAAAAATTCAAAATTTTTTATGTTAAAATAATCTAATAATGTTCTATAAAAAATTTATTGAAGAACATTTGTTTTGTTATTACAAATGGTCACAGAAGCTGAAAGTATTTCTTTGGAGTCATCTAACATAGACTGTGCTCAGAATCTTTGGATTTCATAATCTGGTAGTGCTGTAAAACTTGACATATACAGGACTTAGTGGCAGCCGTAAAATTTAAACTCCACTTTCATGATGTTCTATTTCAATTTATGCTCTTCTCCTTTCCTTCATCATGAGAAATGTCTACTTGTGAATTGTTCAAGATTCACTAAATACACAGTATATAAAACATCTTTAGGATATACCTTATTAACAAGTAAGTTCATAAAAGGTCATAAAGTCAAATTTTAAAATCCATTGTGAGCTAAAATTAAAAAAAAAAAAAAAAGAAGAAGTACCTGAGATTCAAGTGGAATGAAGGAAATATTTATTTCTTTACATCTTCTTATTGATTTGGAGCAAGAAGCCTTAATTTTGTTAAAGAGACTATCAGGGCAAACTGAGATGGAAAAAGAAAAATTAGAGTATTAACTCCATCTAAATTTTTATTCTTTTGAATTAATCATTTCAACATTCAAGATTTTTTCTACATAGAATTCATGACTTTTACAAAGTAATTTACTATGAGTACAGAGATAATATGTAAATATTCTTCACTTTACAGAGCAAATATATTCTAGCGAAGAGGACTGTAACAGAAATTCCATTTTCCCAATTCATAGGAACCATATCTAAGATTATTTCCTTAGAGAGCTGCTTATAGCAAACTAAAATTGGCAGGAAGTAAAATCAGATCCAAATCCGGGACTTAATAAACTTTTATAAGACTTTCAGAACTTCTTAGGAATTTATACTAGTTCTCTAAATTTTAATACTAAGTGCAACCACACCAAAACTAACCAAAGTATTAGTTTTCCCTTCTATGTATTACAAGAACTTCTCTGAAGATGGGAAATCCTGAGACTGATAAATTCCAGATCTTAGAGCCTGTTCCACCTCAACCTCACCTTTAATCTAGGTTGGAACATCAATCATTGGGTCCTAGTGTCATTTAACATGATGTTCTTTAGTCTCAAGATTCCTTAAGATGCTTCACACTCATTAACTTTTATCAATTCCATAAACATGAATTTCTGTATAGTAAGGCTATTTAAAGGATTAAAAAGTTATGGCATGGTATTTAAAATGCAAAGTACTACAGGTATGAGATAAATAATAACTTACAGGAAAAATATACTAGTTAAAATGATGAATCTCTAATAGCACAGACCAAGACTGCACTTAGATGAATGGCATTTTTATTTTGCAGTATAATTATGTAAGGTATAACATAAAGCAGAAGTATGTGTTTGTGGACTTCTCCGTGATTTAGTTTAGCTGCTTTCTATTTGAACATACGGTTCAGTAAGAGAAATGTGATAGATTCTCTCCATTAATATTTGCCAAACAGATGGCAATTTCTTCAGTACTCTCCCAAAGGGTCTTATTTTTGATTATATGATCAAATCCTCAATTAAAACTTTGATTTAAAAAAAATTCCTGTCAGCAGCATAAAATTTGATGGATAGCCCTCACCACCAACCCCCCACCATTGTATACCAGCAAAAATGACTAGTTCGGAATTTAATTTTCTATCACCTTAATGCAAATTAGGATAGATTATGATACCTTTAGATTCTTTTTAACCAATTAGAACAAGCAATAAAAAATCATAATATCATAACAGTATTGTAAGAAATACTCAATAAGATTTAAACAATGAAGCAATACTACAAAGCTACTTACAGTCAGTGAAGTATATATACGCTGCTTTGTATTTGTTCTCGGACTTACTTGCAAAATCGCGTAAAAAACAGTCTACAGACTTAAAGAAGGTTAGCTGTTAATACACATTTAACCAAATACTAATTTAAATATGCTATAAATATCTAAGATTATTCTTTTTTGATAAATAAAATAAAACCTTAACAGTTTACTTTATAAATTGATTTTTTTAAAATGCTATGTTGTCTAGACAGTAATAGCTAAAGACCTAAGAAGCAGTAAGGTAATATGTATGAACAGAGTATTGTTTCAGCAATGAGAAGATCCAGGAATGATTCAGTGACTGGGAAGCTAAAGACCCACAGAAGACCCTGTTAGAAGGTAACAAATCAAGGAACTGAGAAGCCAACGAACATACTGGAAATGTTATCAACCTGGATAATGAAGCCATTGAGACTAGAAGAGGTGCTAAAGAGAGGAACAGTCAGCTAGGAGTAAAGTTATCAAGGGATAATGAAAGACCCAGAGGCTGGGAAATGACTTCAAGGAGGAGGAACAGCAGGTAATACAATCTAGTAGTTGTTTGTTTGTTTACTTATTATGCTAATAGTTTTAAAGATACAATGATCTGGAAGCAAAAATGAAAAACAGAAGAACATAGATTTTAATGATTTCTCCTCCATCTGTTCCTTTTTGTACTTCTGGAACTCCTAGAATCGCATGTTAGATCACATGGATCTATCTAGCAAGTCTCCATTACTTTGGTTTTTTGCTTTGAGATACTCCATTTTTATCTTCTAGGCTATTAATTCAAATTTTGATGGTGATTATCCTTTTCTGCAATTAACTGAGAGAAATCACAGTTTTGAGCTTCAAGAAATTTTTTATGTGCTATACTAGACTCTCCTTATGTGTATTATTTTTCTGTTTAGGTCGTCATCCTTCTCTCCAAGTAGCTACATTTTGTAAGATGTATATTTTCTTCATTCTTACTGAAAACTTCCTCTCTGGCAGCTTGATCCACTTAGATATGTCAACGCTTTCCTTTGTCAACTCATTGGAGGTTTGTTGTTGAGGATCCTAAAAACAGGCAGTTTCACAAAAGGAGGAAGGCAAAAAGATTTCCCCTCCTGAGGGCTATAGGTATATAAATAAACAAACCACAGGGCTTCTCTTTTTCACTAGCGGACCTTTCCCCTGGGGTTCAGAAATCTCTTACAGCCAAACTCTTTCAGAAATCTGTCATTTTACGACCTCTGGCTGGGAACACTCTGACACTGGTCTACAGATGCTCACCCAGCCACTGAGGAAGGAAGTCTCTCACTAGGTTTCTCCACTGGTGTTGCATGAGCCTAAGCCCACACTGATACTCACAGAGTTGTAGAACCCAATAGGTAATTGACTCAGGACAGAAAGAGAAGCTAGAGTTGGTTGTAGCAAAAAAAAAGGAGTCTCATTCGGGTACCTTTTTCTCTGACTCCTTTGCTGCTTTATTGAACACACAATTTTGTATCCTGCTCCTGTTACTTAACATTAAAAATAACAATTACCTAAATCATTAAAATTTCCTAGAAATCTCATTTTCAATGGCCACATAGACTTTTACATCATTATCTGTTAATGCTAAGAATTAGCATTAGGATACAAAATATCATTAAAACCCACCAGCAGCCAGGGGCGCCTGGGTGGCTCAGTGGGTTAAGTGTCTGACTCTTGGTTTTGGGACAGGTCATGATCTCACGGTCCTGAGATCAAGCCACGTTATCAGACTCTTTGCTCAGCACAGTATCTGCTCGGGTTTCTCTCTTTTTCTGCCTCTCCCTCTGCCCTTCCTTCCCATTCTCTTTTTAAAATAAAACACACACACACACACACACACACACACACACACACACACACACCAGCAGCCAATATACAGAGCCTGAACAGTGAATAATTGGGTTTTTTTCCCCTGCTGTCTGCTAGAATCAGAAGAAAAGAAACTGGAATCTTCAACTTTAACATTCTGAGTGGGAATATGTCAAAGTATGAATTGGAAAATTCATTCTAGGGACGCCTGGGTAGCTCAGTGGTTAATGTCAGCCTTTGGCTCAGGGCGTGATCCTGGAGTCCCGGGAACGAGTCCCACATCGGGCTCCCTGTGTGGAGCCTGCTTCTCCCTCTGCCTGTGTCTCTGCCTCTCTCTCTCTCTCTGTGTCTCTCATGAATAAATAAATAAAATCTTAAAAAAAAATTCATTCTCAAATATTGTACAGAATAAAGGAATCTGGTATTTACTTCACTCTAAAAGTTTGGCTTTAAGTATGAGCCCAATCACAGATCATAAACTAAGATATACCTTTGACATAAAAAATGTATTTATATATACACTTACATGCATACATACATGTGTATATACATATACATAAATGTATGCTATAGAGAAGTCACTAAGATAAAGAATTAATCCAAGACTAGTTCTTTTATGTACATTGCTGTCCTCCAAAAAAAATATGGTTGCACAGGAAAGCACTGAGTTAACAAATTACTCAAAGAAACTCTACCATTTTATACAATTAAATTCTTTTTCATATATGGGAGAAGGGGAAGAATTCTTTCACTTATATATTCTTATTGACAAGAGTACAAATGAAACAATTTCTAACACAGAAAAACTTTCCTAAGCAAACTAGGTTGTAGCACTAATTTTCTAATTAAGAATGTATATTTGAATTTTCTATGAGAAAATGATGTCAATGGTGAATGAAAAACATATTTTTTAAAGATTCAAAATACTCACCTTTGATGTTGGAGAGATAAAATAAAGAGCTTTCATCTGTCTGACAGGTTCTCGATTCTTATAAATATTCTCCACAACTAATTAAAAAAAAGTCATTTTATATAACCAAGTATTTATACACTTGAAACAATTTTAAAATAAGCTTTACTTCTTATTTATAATAATAGGGAAACACATTTACATAACTAGGTTTAATATTTCTTTGTCTCCATTTGATATTTCAAAAAATCCCCAAAATGTAGGGACACCTAAGTGGCTCAGTCAGTTAAGCGAACAACTCTGGATTTGGGCTCAGGTCACGATCTCAGGGTCCTGAGATCAAGCCCCCCACTGTGCTCCATGCTCAGCATGGAGTTTGCTTGTCCCTTCCCTCCCCCTCTGCCACTTGTGCACTCTCTCTCTCTCCCTCTCTAAAATAAATAAAATCTTGGGCAGCCCGGGTGGCTCAGCAATTTAGCACTGCCTTCAGCCCAGGGTGTTATCTTGGGAGACCCAGGATGGAGTCCCACGTCAGGCTCCCTGCATGGAGCCTGCTTCTCCCTCTGCGTTGTGTCTCTGCCTCTCTCTCTCTCTCTCTCTGTGCGTCTCTCATGAATAAATAAAATCTTTTAAATAACTAAATACTTAAAAAAAAAAAAAAAGCCTCCCAAAAATGTATCTTCCCTAGAATTCAACTCTGGACTAAGTGTGGATCATGAGAAGAAAAAGATAAAGCAGCTATTTCACAGTTAGGACTACAAGCATAAGCGAGCAACATGCCATAAAGCAAGAAATGCTACTTGTGAGATTCAAACATACATCAGTATTTTTAAGAAAACCTGAGCATTGGGAAGATTAACTAAAAACTTTTATAATGTTTATTTTGATATTTATATTGGACTTCTTTGGTAAATAGGATGATTTATCTTCCATTCCTTCATTTATACTAGTAAAGTATAGGTTTATCATAGCTTCTACTTAGGATATCAGATAAGGTTTCCAAGGAGATACTTAATTTTATTTTTATCCCCATTCCCAACAATTGTAATTCCACTTTTTTAAAAGATTTATTTATTTGAGAGAAAGAAAGCACAGCAGGGGGAGAGGCAGGCAGAGGGAGAAAGAGAAACAGCCTCCTAACTGAGCAGGAAGCCCGACACAAAGCTCCATCCTAGGACCCTGGAATCTTGACCTGAGCAGAAGGCAGATGCTTAAATGACAGCCACTCAGATGCCCCTGTAATTTCACCCTTAAAAGATTAAGGTTAGGGGCTCCTGGGTGGCTTAGTCAGTTAAGCAACTGACTCTTGGCTTCAGCTCAGGTGGTGATCTCAGGATTGTGAGACCACCCTGTGACAGGCTTCCATGCTAAGTCGGCTTCAGATTCTCTCTCCCTTTTCCTCTACCCCTCCCCCTCATGCTCTCTCTCTCAAATAAATAAATCCTTAAAAAAAGATTAAGGTTGAGACACCTGGGTGGCTCACTAGTTGAGCGTCTGCCTTCAGTGTGATCCCAGAGTCCCTAGATCGAGTCCCATGTCGGGCACCCTGTGTGGAGCCTGCTTCTCTGCCTCTCTCTGTGTGTCTATATGAATAAATAAAATCTTTTTAAAAAAATTTAAGGTAAAATCTGTAAACTTATTTTACTGCTTAATACTCAAAATCAAGTGCCTTACAGTCATCTTATGCTATATATCCTATTATGCTTGGTGAGTAATGTATATGTTAAAATGTGAAAACACTGTGATATGATTTAGAATACAAACTTTGAAAATATTCTTAAAAAAAAAAAGAAAATATTCTTAAACGTCTGGTTATTAATAGCAGAAAATGTCACTTCTTCAATTTCCTGAAAGATGGGTATCTAATAGATTTTTTAAAAAGATTTTTATGAGTATTCCTGTAATAGTAACAAAGGATTCATTTAATTCCCAGTCTTTTTTTTTTTTTTTTTTAATTTATTTGACACAGAGAGAGAAAGAGAACACAAGCAAGGGAAACAGCAGAGGGAGAGGGAGCAGGCTCCCCACAGACCAGGGAGCCCAACGTGGGGCTCAATCCCAGGACCCTGGGATCATGACCTGAGCTGAAGGCTTGATACGTAACCAACTGAACCACCCAGGTGCCCTTGCCCCTGTCTATTTTTTACTATTTAACTTTATTCTTCACTAAAGTAGTATCATACATGCATATTTTTCTCATTTATTTTTTAAAACTTCGAAAATACTACTGAATAGTTTCACAAATGACCTGAATGACCACAGAAGGTATGACCACCAAAACTGCAATGCTGAGTTTAATTGAGGGATTCTTAATTAAAGAATCAAGAGCACATGTGGGACTCAAAATGACTGTGACAAGTTCAAGTTGGTAGATATGATTATGATTAAACCAAGTAAACCAAGGTGACAGCAGAGGATATAAAGAAACAATATACTCCATGATAAACAGTCCTTATGAAATGCTTCTCAAAAAAAAAGCTTTCTTTCTAAATAAATTTAGAAAACTGAGTACTACACTTGAACCCAGGAGATCCACATACATGTTGGCATACAAAAAAAAAACAAAAAAACTCTGGAAGTCCTAAAGAAACCTCTTTAGCTTTGTCTAATGTTACTTCCCAAACTTACATGGCAGCAGAATCTTTTCTGTAGATTCACAGAATTTTCATACACATTAGCAAACGGTTCTCATTCTACTGCAAATCAGAATGACCTCTGGAAACTTAAAAAACTTCATGGCTTAATTGGTATTACATTTGTACAACAGTTGAAAAATCAAGGTTTTAATCTTCTGATTTCTATTGGAGAGCTTTTTCCACGGAAAGGCCATAAAGACAAACTGAATATATAATCAATAATAAGAGATTATATACTAAAGATTTTATATATAAATATCAAAATAAACATTATAAAAAATTTTAGTTAATCCTCCCCTTGTACACAATGCTCAGGTTTTCTTAAAAATACTGGTGTATGTTTGAATCTCACAAGTAGCAGTGACAGAGGGTACACATTCTACATTAGGTTACAAAATATAAAAGAAATAATTATTTTCGACTTTGAGTCTCAGTTTCCTAGTTACCAGTGAGGGTATTTTAAAAATCTCTGAAGGGTTGTCGTGAAGATCAAATTTAAATAAATGAGTGAACGGATGAGGAATTTAAGGATGATGATAGGATTATAAATATTGTAAAATATGGGTATTATTCCTAAAACGTAACAGCAATTAATCTCATTAACACGATCCTGCCTAATGGAAGGTAACTTTTGGCAGCATAATTTTTTTCATAATGCCATTCTAAAGCTGACTTAAACTTATAATTAACTGCCTCATTTCCAGGTAATAAAGAGAAACTTAAAAAGTCAATATTATACACTTGTAAATATGTATAAAAGTTGATTTATAACATAAATCTTTCTATCCATTTAAAAGCAATACATGAAAACCACCAACATTAATAAAAACACTGAGGTATACCCAGTATGTCGACATACAAAACCTTTATCAAATATGTAAAATTTAAAATTTTAAATGACAAATTCAACAAGGCAACTAACTTATACTCTTGGTCAGAGGCTATGAATTATAATCTCAGCTGAAGAAAACTTCCAGGAGTTATTCTGAAGATTTACAGAGAAAAGAATGTCCAACATAATTATTATGGCTAGAGTTATAAAAATAATAAAACACAACCCCCTCAGAAACACAATGACTAAAATTTATTAATACTTCAAACTTTCCCAGTCACAGTAAAAAAAAGTTTTCATGATGAGTATTGGTAACACTTACCAGTTATACCCTCTGCTAGAAGATCTGTCATTTTGCAACATGATGCCAAAAGCTTAGTGGTAAATTCATCTAAAAGCATTATCTTAAAATTAACATAAATTAAGAAATAGTGTAAGTACTTGATTGTCAAGAATTCACAAGACAGAATACATTAAATCTATTCAAATATAAACCTTTTATAATGTAAAATGAAAATATCAGGACAGTAGGCAAATGATCTCAACTCACCTTTTCACTTGTAGGACCTGGAGATTTATTTTCTCAATATACATACATATAATATATATAAGTAAGCAAATAAAACATTTCCATTTTGAATCAGAGAACTTATTCATTTTTTAAAAGAACTTGTTCATTTTAAATGTATCTTGTGTTTAACATCAAATTTTCTTAAAATTATAAAATTCTATTTCTGGAATAACAAATGTTCCAGGTACTGTTCTAATCATTTGCCATGGATTAATTAATTTAATCTTTACAACCACACTATGAGGTAATACTATTCCTATTATAGAAAAAAAAAAAACAAAACAGAGAGGTCAAGTAATTTACCCAAGAAGCCACAGCTATCAAGTGATGAAGTTGGGATTTGAATGCAATCAGTATACTTCCAGACTCTACATTCTTATACAAGTATAATAATAATACATTGTCCTCAATTAAAGGGCAAAATATGCAAATTCTACCTTCCATTCGCCTTCTTTCTTGCAGTCATCAAACACTGTTGCTTTTATCTCTGCAAAAAAAAAAAAATTATTCACAAATCTTAATGAACAAATATAATAACTACTCAAAAGATCAAAAACATTGGGAAAGTATCCAATTTGAAAATCTGCTAACTTACATAAAAAGTATATATACCTGTTAAACTCAAAGTAAAAATCCAGTTATCTTTAATACCTAACATTTATTGATTTTGAGAGACAGAAAACACATGCATATCTAATTGGGGGAAGAGCAGAGGGAGAATCTCAAGCAGATTCCCTCCCCTGACCCTCAACCCTGAAGGAGGAGCCCAACTGGGGGCTGGATCCCATGACCCTGGGATCATGACCTGAGCTGAAATCAAGAGTGGGATGCTCAACTGACCACCCATACAACCCCTACCTATCTTTAAACTGTAGTATGTTTTTAAACTTTTGAGAATAAAAGTATTATAAAAAACTAATATATTTAAGTATATAAACATATCTGGAAAATATTTCTGAAACTATTATCTGATTTGCTTTTTCCTATTTTACTTAAATCCCAAGTAAACAAGAAAAAAAAAAACTCATAGGAAAATCCCTAAATAGCCTATTGCTAAATTATATCTGATAATCAAAACTAGGTAAATACTTTTCTTTCTGGTTTACTGCATTACCATTTTCATCAATTTATATTTAGTATTAGATAAAAAAAGTTCAGTCTTGACTTATAATCAATAAATATAAACATGTTCCTTGCAATGATTTTCAAAATTCATCTATTTTTAAATTAGTTCACTGATTTACAAAAACTTTTTTCTTATGTATTAAATAATGTACATAGGCAATTCACACAAATACCTGTTGTTCTAATTTATAAAAAGACAATTCCCAGGGCACCTGAGTGGCTCAGTGGTTGAGCACCTGCCTTTGGCTCTGGTCATGGTCCTGGGGTCCTGGAATCGAGTCACACATCAAGCTCCCTGCGGGAAGCCTGCTTCTCCCTCTGCCTATGTCTCTGCCTCTCTGTCTCTCATGAATAAATATTTTTTAAAAATAAAAATTAAAAAATAAATAAAATGACAATCCCCCACATTTAATGTTTCATTAATTTTCAATTTTGAAAACTAATATGTAGTATATAATAGATAAAAATATAATTTAAATATAAATTATAGTAACTTCTAATTTCATTAATTCCTGGTAATGAGTGTTTACAGAATTCATTTAAACTCACCTACTTAATTTATATTTAAGTTAATGCTTGTAGAAATATACCATCAATTTTTAGCATCATATTAAAAAATGACATGGTAAAAAAAAAGACATGTTCAAGCAGAGGGTATATTTAATAAGGATTACCAATATTCATAGAAGTATGATCTGGAAGGTTTTATTGTATTTGGGAAGGATTGAAAGTGTTAAGAAATACTAGTTAAGATGCTTATATATGTTTGCTAGGGAGATTATAATGTTAAATGAGAATTATGGCAAAAGCCTAGAGAGTTTATTACTAATTTAAGCCTAAAGCACTGGTTTCTTCTACGTTAAAGGCAGAGATGAAGGATTTCTCAGGCAGAGTTTATTTTTTTTAATATATTTTTTTTTAAAGATCTTATTTATTTATTCATGAGAGACACAGAGAAAGAGAGAGAGAGAGGGACAGAGACACAGGCAGAGGGAGAAGCAGGCTCCATGCAGGGAGCCTGATGTGGGACTCGACCCAGGGTCTTCAGGATCACGCCCTGGGCTGCAGGTGGCGCTAAACCGCTGCGCCACCGGGGCTGCCCTCAGGCAGAGTTTAGATACTACTATACTACTTCTCTTTCTAAGCTTGCTTTATTTTTATATAGCTCAACTGGTAGGATTTCACCAGAGGGAAATTGAGCCGTGGCCCAAAGATGAAAAAGTACAATTTTTATGGAAGAGGGAACGATTCCTTCTAAGTATAGGGTATTTGTTGCAAGGAATAGGTGACGAAGACTAAAACGTAGGTTGGAGCTAAATAGTTTAGGCATTAGGTGGTGGGGAACCATTAAAAAGCATTTTTTTTCCCTCTCTCAATATAATGAGTATTGCATTTGTTCCTTCCCTGGTCTCCTAGGTTTACCTTATAAAGACTTTATTTATTTATTCATGAGAGATGCAGAGAGAGAGAGAGAGAGAGAGGGGCAGAGACACAGACAGAGGGAGAAGCAGGCTCCATGCAGAGAGCCCGATGCAGAACTCGATCCCGGGACCCCCAGGAGTTTCCATTTTTGCCACTATAACATGGCAATGAAGATCTTTATACATATGTCTTTTTTTAAGACTTTGAGAGTGTTTGTGTGTGTAAGAGAAGGGCAAGGGCAGAGGGACAAGCAGACTCCCCACTGAGCACAGAGCTCATTGAGAGGCTCAATCCCAAAACCCCAATATCATGACCAGAGCTACAGTCAGATGCTTAACCAACTGAGCCACCCATCCTATCCATGGGCCCCTATCTTTATGTATCATTCTTTTTATTTCTGAAACACAGGTTCCCATAAATGAGACGGCTGGCACCAAAAGTTATGTCTTTTATTTTACTGTATGTCACATGCTTTTTTTTCTCTTCCAAATGCTTTCTCAAAAAGTTTTTAACCATTCACATTCCTACCAGCAAGCTTCCCAATTATAGCATGGTATCAATCTGATGGGTCAAAGAAAAAGAACTGGTCTTAATTCACATTTCCACTAAAAAAACAATCAATTCAATGTCCTAATCTGCAAATCATGTTCACATCCTTTATTTATTATTCTGTTGAGTCATTATTTTCTCCTTATCAATTTGCAGATACTCTCGGTATATTAACCCTTTCTCTCCTATGCATGGTCAATGTTTTCTGTGAATATAATTTAGCTGGTGTCTTCTACCATATAGGAATTTACAATTTTTATTTATCAAATCTTTTTCTTTTAAAATTCTTTTTTTTAATGTTTTTTAAATTTATTTATTAATGAAAGACACACAGAGAGAGAGAGAAACAGGCAGAGACACAGGCAGAGGGCGAAGCAGGCTCCATGCAGGGAGCCTGACGTGGGACTGGATCCGGGGATCCAACCCCAGGCTGAAGGTGGCGCTAAACCGCTAAGCAACCGGGGCTGCCCAAGTCTTTTTCTTTTAAATGAGATTTGAGTTTCGGGTTTTTTTAAAAAGTCTAACTCATGCTATCTTATATTTTCTCCACGTTTTGTTGTTTTACTTTTTCTACTTTAGATCTTTAATACACTTATGGAATTCAAATTATCTTGCCAAGTTGGACTAAGATCATGCCTAAGTAAATAAACAAGGAGCAGAGAATCATGCTAAACAAATTTCAGAGCAAAGTGCCTAAAGACACAGATGATTTGTAAAATGTCAGTAAATGGGACATCTGGGTGGCTCAACGGTTAAGCGTCTGCCTTTGGCTCAGGCCGTGATCCTGGGGGTCCCGGGATCGAGTTCTGTATCAGGCTCTCTGCATGGAGCCTGCTTCTCCCTCTGTCTGTGTCTCTGCCTCTCGCTCTCTCTCTCTCTCCTCTGCATCTCTCATGAATAAATATTTAAATCTTTACATCTTTAAAAAAATAAAATAAAATGTAATTAAACAATGAAAACCTAGTATTAAATATTTATAACTTAACAAAAGAGAAAACTTTTAGGAATGCAAATGGAAATAAAGAAAATATACAAAATGAAGATCTAAAAAAATGGAAACATGAATTCAAACTGAAAAAATCTTGAAAAACATGTAGTCTAAACTCCTCATTCTTTAGGCTGGGAAAGCGAAGTATAATCTGGAGTAGACACCAAATCTTCCAACGATTAGTCCAATGAGAAGAAATAATAAACCAGTCTTTAAAAGTAATGCAAATGACAAGGTGTTTGAAAAATCAAAAAGTCAAAAGTCAAAAGCACATTGGTAGGCCATAAAGAAATTTACATTCTCAGAAAACTTATACATGTTACTTAATTCTTAATTAGAAACCCAACAGATTCTGCTGACCTGTGGTGGCCCAAGTTATTTAATGAATGGTTAAGAATCTTTTTTTTTTTTTTAAAGTCAGCCGCAGACCCAGCATGGAGCACAATGTGAGGCTTGAACTCATGACCCCGAGATGAAGATCAATCAAGAGCTGAGATCAAGAGTCAGATGCTTAACTGACTGAGCCCACCCAGGCAAGAATCTTTATAAAGGTAAACCCAGGAGACCAGGGAAGGAACAAATGCAATACTCATTATATTGAGAGAGGGAAAAAAAAATGCTTTTTAATGGTTCCCCATCACCTAATGCCTAAACTATTTAGCTCCAACCTACGTTTTAGTCTTCGTCACCTATTCCTTGCAACAAATACCCTATACTTAGAAGGAATCATTCCCTCTTCCATAAAAATTGTACTTTTTCATCTTTGGGCCACGGCTCAATTTCCCCGTCTGGTGAAATCCTACCACATTTCAATTGCACTTCCTTTTTGAAGTCTTCCTTGATCCAATCCCAGAGAGGAAATGATTCCTTTTTCTTCTCTTCTCCCATGAAACCGTTCTGCACTGCTAATATACCAAGTGCTACTTGTGTAACATCACCCCCCACTACACTGTAAATTCCAGGAAGTCAAGGTATATGCACCCAAATCAATCTGCAGCATAGAGTACCCAATTAATACTGGCTTAAGTAAATACAGGACTGTGCAAATATCCAAAAATTAAAAGAATAATATTTTGCTCAACAAGATAAACTTAAAATAAGCAGAATGAAAAAATACATAAAAATAATTGATTGAAACAAAAAAATATTTTACATATGCTTATATTTGCATGGAAAACTTGTAGAAGAATTTGTGAGAAACCGGAGTGGTTGTGTCTGGAGAAGGAGGCTGGGAGAATATATCAAAATTTCTTGCTACATCAAGGTATTTAAAGACACCTGAAAATGTTAATAGCAAAGATTATGAAATAGCATGGAAAATGCCACATCAGTATTAGGTTTAAAAAAAAAAAAAAAAAGGAAGCCATAGAATGACAAAAAATAAAAAATATATGTGTAGCTATATAAGGACTAAAAGGAAAACTTAAAATATGGTCTGATTACTTTTATTTGTAATTTTTCTAAATGAACTTTCTCTTAATATTTCCTATAAAATATATGCTATGAATCACAGACATCAGACAACTATTTACAGACAACAAAATAAGACTGTGTTAAGGAAAAAATGCCACAGGTGGCCTGAGATTGCTCTGTGGTAGATTTAATTACTCTTGTTTTGTTGCTTTACTTTTTAAATAAATTTCATCAAAAAATTTTTTTAGAGATTTTATTTATTTATTCATGAGAGACAGAGAGAAGCAGACACATAGGAAGCGGGAGGAGAAGCAGGCTCCATGCAGAGAACCCAATATGGGGGACTTGATCCTGGGACTCTGGGATCATGCCGTGAGCCACAGGCAGACAGACGCTCAACTGATGAGCCACCCAGGCATCCCAGCTTCATCAAATTTTTATTTAAAATCTTATATCAATGATATTTTTGCTACTGCTTTTCTGTAGCAGAAAGTGGCAAATAAGCAATACCAAACACTAGAAACTTTCATTGATTTTAAGTATGGAAATTAGCTTTATTAATACAGCCTTTCCACTCAAAATATTAAAGCTTTTTTAAATTTTATTTTTAAAGATTTTTATTTATTCACGAGGGACAGAGAAGAAGCAGAGACACAGGCAGAGGGAGAAGCAGGCTCCCTGCGAGGAGCCCAACGTGGAACTCAATCTCCAGACCCCCGGAATCACGCCCTGAGCTGAAGGCAGCCGCTCAACCGCTGAGCCACCCAGGGATCCCTAAAGATTTTTTTTTAAAAAAGTGTTTTTAAGACAGTCCTTAAAGGCTGATCTCTTCTCATGTTTTAGGTCTCAGATCAAGTGTCACCTGCTCAGAGAAACTTTTCCTGATCCATCTAGTTAAAGCAGCCCCTGCCCATATATATATATCACAAACTGAAATATTTTTTGTTTACATATTTGTCTTCTATTATTCCCTAGACACAATAGTGGACACACAATAGTGGACCCAACTTTGAGAAGCCTATCAAGAGACATTAGGCAGTAGTGAGAAGTGTCATTTGAGAAGGATAAACCAAATGCTACAGAAATGTAAGAGGCTGGGTTAAAATAAGAAGCCACTGTGGAGATAGTAGCCCCATTTGAGCCAAGACTTGAAGGCTAGCTAAAATTTGGACAGGTAAAGAACAGGTATAGGGGGAGCATTCTACACAAAAACTGTCATAAAGATGTAGAGGTAGAAGATTTCAAGAATAAACAGTATAGACTAGTTGAACATCAAGATTATACAAGGAAAAGGTAGAAAATAAGCAGACTATTTGAAATGATCTCTAGACAACTGGAGGGGTCTCTCTCTACAGGTCTTCAAGCAAATAACATGATCATAGCACCTCACTGTTACAAGAAAATTATTCTGGCAACTATTAGTCACATAGACTGGAGTGAGAAAGAACAAGCACTTAGAGGCTTAGTTAGGAGACTACTGCCAACAGACGGGGCATAAGATAAGGCTCTGAACTAAGGTTTACATTAAACATTACAGAAAATCACAGACATATAACACATTAAACCCTGCAGCCAGAAAGAGCTGGGTATGAATACTAAATCAATCAATCTATCTTTCTTTCTTTCTTTCTCTCTCTCTCTTTCTTTCTCCTTCTCTCTTTCTTTCTTTCTTTATTTTATTTATGGGACACAGGCAGAGGGAGAAGCAGGCTCTGTGCAGGGAGCCTGATGCAGGACTCGATCCTCCGACCCCAGGATCACGACCTAAACCAAAGGCAAGCGCTCAACCGCTGAGGCAAGCAGGGTCCCTAAGTCTATATTTAATACTGTTATCAGGTTTCTTAGAAAAAGCTTTATTGAGATATAATTTGCATACCATATAATTCACCCAAAGTGTATGATTACATGGCTTTCAGTATATTCAGAGTTGTGCATCCACCACCATAATCAATTTTGGAACATTTTCATTACTCCAAAAGGAAACCATCCCCTTAACCATTATCCCCGAGTCTCCCCATTTTCTCCACGCCCCCCAGAGGTACACAACTGTTAATCTACTGTCTCTCTATATATGTCACTTCTGGATATTTAATGTAAATGGAGTCACACAACATGCGGTTGTGAATGGCTTCTTCCATTTGGCCCAACTTTTTCAAGGTTCATCAATATTGCAGCTTTTATCAGCACTTCATTCCTTTTTATTGCTTGATAGTCCACTGTAGGGACATACTGCCTGTTATTTACCTATTCATCAATCCATGGGTATTTGGATTATTTGATTTTTTGGCTCTTAAGAATAATACAGCTATTATAATAGCTGTATCAGTTTTAACATCTATGAAATAAAGGTAGTAATTTCTACCAAATTTTAATAGATATAAAGAATAATGCCCGGCACAGAATAAATATTCAAGAAATATTAGTTTCCTTCTTCCTACATTTTGGGTAAATTGAAGGTTAAGTTATTTAGCTCTCTACCATGACTTAACTGCACTATCCCCACTCTAGCAAAACCTTTCCCCAGTCAACTGTAGGATTCTCCTACCTCTTAGGAGATTCCTCCATCGTTTCCTCCAGACTCTGGTATCTCTTGCGAACAGAACTGAGTCCCTCTTCTCTCTCTACTTCCTATACGCTGAATGAATGTCATCTTGTGTTTTAGTTATGTTTCTATTTATACAAAGATTCAAAGACCTATTTTTTAAGCCTGACATCTCTTTCCTTCCTTTCAGTATCCCATCTTATCTTACACTTCATCTGACATCCTGGTGCTACGCCAAGTTAACAGCACGGACGGAAATTTTTTTGTCTCTAAGCTCTCCCTCTTGCCCAGTTTCCACACTAGCAAAACTGAAGTTACTATCGTTACCCTTTTTTCCTGATAAATGCTGATGTTAAAGACCACACAGATCTCGGAAATTATTTATACAATGCAATTCACTACCCATGTTCATATAAATGTACTTACGCTGTAATTGAAAAATACTACCGAATCTTAAAAGTCACCCATGCAAACCTGAAAACACAGAATGCCAACCTTATAATTTTCAAGTTTTAAAAAGATGTTATTGTAATGTATTCTCCCCCTTCTATTTATACAGTCGTTTTTAGTATCCAGTTACGTTCAGCAACAGGCCAGTTACTGATTTGGAGTTTTAATTTTACACAAGAAGCTCCCAGGATTTTGTTAACTCGTCATTTCTACCCTTCGCTCAACAAGTCGGAGTCAGAAATACTAATTAGGTGTCAACTCCCTGTTCCACGGCTAGGCCATAATTAATTTGAACGCAGCGAGCCAAACAACGATGGTTCTTCCTGCTTGGTGGTTGCTGCCCCTGTCACCCAGCACAGCGAGCTCTGCAGCGAGTTTTACGAACTCGCGGAGGAGGAGGGCGGCACGTCCGGCACCGCCAAGCAGCAGCTCAGTCCCCACAGCAGGGAGGCCCGCAGCGCGGCGGGGACCGGGCCCCGACATCTGACCGCTCAAGTGGGTCTTTCTCAAGGACCCTCTGGAGAGTGGGCTCCTCTCGTTTTGTTTCTCTTCGAGGGGACACTGAAAAGCGCAGTGATAAAACCCTGCTTGGTACCGAAACGAAGCAGCACAATAAGCAGTGCCTGGAAACCCGGGGGGCGGCGACGGGCGAGCCGCGGCCACACGCCGCACAGACGGCGCCGGGGGACGGACATCGCCGCCGGGCCCGACGGGGCCGCTGACCCGGGCGCCGCCTCCAGGCCAGAGCCGGGCCGGGGCGAGGGGTGCCCGCGAGAGCCAGGAGGCCGCAAGTCCCCGGGCTGGCAGGGGCCCCAAAGCAACAAGTGCCCGCGCGGCTGCCCGAGCGGCCCGGGGCAGGAAAGCTTGGCCTTCCCTCTCAGCCCCCGCCCCACCGCACTCACTCTGCCACACGACGCTCTTCAGCCCCCGCTCCGTCGCCGGCGGCGCCATCTTCCCAACACCGCCGAGGCGCAGCCACTGGAGCCGGCCAAGCTCGGCGGCCCCGCCCCCGCCGCGTGACGTCACGCGCGGCCGCCCGCGGATTCCCGCCCACTTCCGGGCGGAGGCTGCGCAGTGCGGGCGGGTCGGCCGGGCAGTCGTGCGCCCCCCGGCGGGGGCTCTGTCCGCGGAAGGCCCCGGACCTGGGGGACCCAGCAGCGGCGCGTGCGGGTCAGGTGGGGAGCGCGACGTCCGACGCTCGGCGTCCACGCTCGCCGTCCTGGAGAAGGACGTCCCTGTCGCGAAGCCGTTCGCAGCGCGCGGCCCTGGGGGCGCGCTCAGCTACCCGCTAGGAAAGGTGTCCCGCGGAGGTTGGTGTCGCTCCGTTTTCAGGACACAGTGATTGTGTACGGCTCTGAGGCCCCCTCCAGGGCGCTCCTATGAATGAGAGACCCGCTTGCGAGGCCCCTTAAGCCTCGTTTGAGGCCTTTCCCGGCCGACGGTAGTCGGAAGTTGGTCGGAAAAGCGAAGGCCTTAATGAAGACCTCGCCGTACAGGAGCCCGCAGGACGGCGGCTGTGTCCTCAACAAGCAAAAGTTGACGTACGAAATTGTGTGGGAGGGGTTAGCAATGCCTTCGGGGTCCAAAGAAGGGATTGCTAAAGAAAGACGAAGGAATTATTGTTAAGAGCCTCTTCACAAAGGAGCTGATTTGTGCTCAGACTTAGAAATTTGGGGCAGAAAACTACTTCCTGAGAGGAATCTTTTGAGGCGAAATCAGTTAATCACAAAATAGGGGCGCCCGGGTGGCTCCGCGGTTGAGCGTCTGCCTGCGGCTCAGGTCATGACCCCCGAGACCGAGGATCGAGTCCTGCGTCGGGCTCCCAGCGCGGAGCCTGCTTCTCCCTCTGCCTGCGTCTCCGCCTCTCTCTGTGTGTCTCTCCTGAGTAAATAAAATCTTAAAAAAGGAAAGACTTTCCTGCAGATTGCAAAGAACCAATGATCTTAATAAGTGGAAGTGGTTAGTTACTATACTAGTAATGATAGTGGCTAATATTTACGGAGTGCTTTAAGGTGAGTGGATTATCTCACGGATCCTCCTTAAAGACAAGGAATCTGAAACTTGCCCAGGAGGCCGCGCTTGCGGTGGAATGCGGACTGTGTCTAAGCTACACAGAAAGCAATAGAGTATCCTGTCTATGGGATAATTTACAATATATGCTCTGTAGGAGAGAAAAGGAGAATGAAGAATAAAAGCAGCCATAAAATGGGTTCGAGCACAACCTGTGGCATTAATGGCTTTCCCATTCATGGCTTGTATGGGAATGGAAGCCAGAGCCCTGGCCTCTTTTAAACTTGCTTTAAATGGACTCAGCTGTTCAGGATCTTAAATGAACACATTATTTCCCTCTCCCTTTTCAATTTAAAATCAGATTCTGCTTAGTAGAGGAGGTGGAGCCCCAAGCCCTAAGAAAAAGGCGTGACAGTGCACTCACCCTTCTAAAATGGAGCTCCTTGCCCTAGAGAGGCAAACCGAGGCAGAAGAGGGAGGTGGGTGAAGTGCCTCCATCTCCTACCTTGAGGAGAATGACCAGGTGCCCGGGAATGACACAGAAACTCCCTCTGGGGCTGAAAGTTTGACTTGGATCATGTCGGGTGCAGCTGTGGCTCACGCTCCTGAAGGCTGGGTTACCAGGGAGCAGTGTGTTCTAATGGAACAAATGTGTGCCTTAGCTGCACAAAGATACAGGTCCACAGCACAAGATGCTGTCTCTGCCTTTTAGAAGCATGTGACTTCAAACACCTGTTTCATTGCGTTTGTGTGTTAAATAAGATAAAACCTCACATGGCCCAAGATGAAAATTCTTATTGCCATTTTACAGATGTGAAAACTGAGACTCAGAAGCGAAATAAACCACTTAAGACCTCAGAATGACCCCAAGACCATTGCCCTTTCTGTTGTACCATACTGCATACCCTCCCTTGCTCCCTTAGTTTCGTATAACCTCCCTGAGCTGTCTCTCCACCTCTTCTAGTCTGTTTGCCTGGGCAAATTGGACAAGGAATTTGAGTCCCCTGAACATGAGAGGACAGAATAGAAGGTCAAATCCAATAACACTGGTCAGAGGCAAAACACCTGCTTTGCGGGGAGGGGCGGGGGAATTAAAAAAAAAAAAAAAAGAAAAATAATCAAAATAACTAAGAGCTGAATGTAAAAGCTCTTGAGTTAGGGCAAATCACTCACCATCTTATTCCCAGGCCTTCTTCATTAGTAATGATGACTTAATCATGATAATCCAAATAAATATCCTCCATAAAAGTATCATGGATTAGTAGTTCTCATCAATGCTGCACGTTGACTTGGCTATGCAAACATGAGTGGGGTACTTGACCTTTCTGAGTCTCATTTTCTTTATCAGTATAAAAGAGTAATATTTTAAAAAAATAAATAAATAAAAAAAGAGTAATATTATCTAGCTCATAGAGTTGTTCTGAGAATGAACTGAGTATGTGGGAAGCACCTAGAATAGAAGCACATTTCATGTGCTACATCCATATTTTAGTTTTAGTGTGGACCACCTTGTCTTCTGTGGAACTCTGACCAAAACAGCCCAGCTCAGATGCCTAAAGTAGATGGCCATTTCATTTTGTGGCCCTGGTATTCATAAGGTATAGGTGTACTGGTCCCAGCTCCCTAGCATCCTAGAACCAGGGATTCTGACCTACATTTGGCCTTAGCCTTTGACCATTCTAATCAGCAATGAACACAGCTCTATTTGGAAGAACACCCTGCTGGCAACTGGGCTCAGCACACAGTCTTGCATGGACCCTGCACCACAGCCCAGAACACTGCCCGAGTTCATGTCTGCCCTCACAGGGCATGGACCTACTCTGAACCTCATGGACACCCCCAGATCTTCTCACCAATCTTTCTTTATATGCCACAGCCATCTACCTTCTGTTAAACAAAGAGGCCATTAAACTGAGGTGGTTCTAATGCCTTAGCAGTCTGTGTAAGCAAACCAAAACCTACACCTGTAAGTGTCTCAAGGTTAAGAAATCAAAATGTGGGGCATCTGGGTGGCTCAGTTGGCTAAGTGTCTGCCTTCAGCTCAGGTCACGATCTCAGGGTCCCTACTTAACAGGACAGTCTGCTTCTCCCTCTCCCTAATCCGTCTCCACCCCTACTCATGCTCTCTCTCTCTCCCTCTCTTCTTTCTCTCTTGCTCACTCAAATAAATAAATAAATAAAATCTTTTAAAAAGAATCAAAATCTAAGGACAACCAATCAGCCAATTGGGCTTTCCCAAATGTGGAAACCACTTAAGCTACAGCCAATCAAATAATATCCTTGCTTTGCTTCTCTCTTCTCTATGAAAGTGTTTCCTTGAGATCCTGTCAGTGGAGTGCCTGTAACCACTTCTGGTTTGGTGCTACTAAATTAGAATTAAGTTCTGCTCAAACTCGTAAAATGTTTAATATGCCTCAATTCATCTTTTAACACTTCCTAGCCTCCTGTCACTGAAATTTTGCTTCAGGGAAGAACTCGCCAATGTAAACCTTTTACGTTTCTCAAACCCGGCCACATGTCACTTGGCAAGTTTGTTAAAAATATAGATGCCCAAGCCTGGACCCAGATGTACTGAATTAAAATCTCCAGAGGTAATGTCTGGAAATCTTTATTAAGCAATGAGTTCTTCAAATGATATAGATAACACCTAGTTCAGCTCCTGTTTATATACTGTTGTTTAAGAATAGCTCTGGTGGCACAGCGCTTTAGCGCTGCCTTTAGCCCAGGGCCTGATCCTGGAGACATGGGATAGAGTCCCATGTCGGACTCCCTGAATGGAGCCTGCTTCTCTCTCTGCCTCTCTTTCTCTCTCTCTCTCCCCCTCTCATGAATAAATAAATAAAATCTTAAAAAAAAAAAAAACTGAATTAAACTCAGCCCTACTCTGTGGTGCTCTCTGATGCAACAAACTCCATTTTTCCTACTCACATTACTTTTTTTAATAAGCTTTCAAAGGACATTTTCTAGGTACAACAGATTTCTATTATATATCATTGTCTTCTCTCGAGATGAAAATATTGCAGTGGGAGCATGGGGATACGACCAACAAGATTGATGATCCTCCCCACAAAAGATGTGTGCCTGTCAGTCTGCCACTGTTGAAAGCTTTGCCTTGGCTGTCCCTCCATTGAAGTTTTTGCTCACTCACAACCTTGACTATAATCCTTCCAGCAAAAAAAAAAAAAAAAAATCCTTCCAGCAACAGGCCAGCAGCTATACTTGCCCAGATGTTCACGCAGAGGTAACATCACAGAATGCTTTGACTTGGCAAACAATATCTGCAACTTGCTTTCTTCTTACTTGAGATGATTTGTTACTACAGGTTGCCCTGGCAGCTGTGGCTCTCCAATCTACGCCAAAGTCCTGCTGGAGGTCTTGAGATGAGCAGTGTCTCTGCGTGGTGGCTGGATATCAAGCTCTCCAGGAGTGAACATTTGCAGTCCTTGAACGGCAAGTCCTGGTGTCCATGAAATACCTATAAGTGGATGTGTTGAAGTCTGTGTGGTGTTTGGATATGAAATCCCAGAGACAGTCTCTGCTAAACAGATCTTTCACACTTCCAGAATTTTCCCAGTGTGCGAGCACACTCTGGCAGTCTTCCAGAGCACTTTCTGGATTAATTTCTCTGAGTCTTCTCCATAGCAGAGCTTGAACTCCTGTGCAGATGAGGACATGCCTGACCTTGCTTGCCTTCAGGAAGTGGAGTCAGAGTTGTCCTTACAGAGGCCAAAAGAGCTTATCCTACCCTACAGGCATTTTTGTATTCTAATAGAGCTTTTCCACCTCTAATCACACTAACAATTTAGTCAACCCTGCAAAAGATATGGGAAAAAAATTTTAAAACAAAGCCAAAACACTTTGCCTTTGACTCATTTCAATGTAAGTTACTCACTAAGTCTGTTTTTAGCCAGGGTTCCCTGTGTCATTCTGCATTTCTTTTCCCCCTGTAAATCACTGGAAGGGAAGAAGCCACAAGATACATTACATATGCAGACATTTTCTTAAAAAGCCCTCAAATGTCTCTGAAAGTTAGCTTAGTATTTTGATTCAAAATGCTGTTTTTGTAGCACTTCACAGCAAGAAAACAGGAAATTAAGACAATCTGAACTGCTGAAAGGGCAAGAAGAAACTAACCAGTAGGTTCCAACTAATCCAGGTGCTTCAGGAAAAGACCCCGCCCACAACCTCTACCAGTTCAGACTGCCTTGACTCAGGACAAAGAACTTTCCTCTCTACCCCCAGGCCAATTTGCTCTGTTCTCAGACAGCTTTCAAATTTTATTGATTCAGGGAGCTGTGTAGGGACAACATACTAAACCCATTTCATTGCTGAGGAAGTTTTGGGGAGGAAAATCCTCCTGAAAGTGCAGGTGAGGCTAGATGCTGAGGACTAAGAATGCCTCCACAGAGTGATGTCAGGCTACCTGCTGTTAGAGCCCCATTGCCTCAGGTAGACTGTTTTCCTTTCCCTTCCAACGTGAATCAAATTCCCAGTACCAAAGTAGCTTCTTTGAATTAGAGCTGTGGTTCTCAAACTTTAGAGTGCATCAAAATCACTCAGAGGGTTTATTAAAACAAAGATTGCTGGGCCCCTGACTCATCACTCATTAGGTCTATGGTGAAGCCTCACAAATTGCGTTTCTAAGAAGTTCCCAGATGTTGCTCATGCTGTTGGCCCTGGGGCCACACTTTGAGAGCCAATGAATTAGGGTATTATGAAGACTGACTTCACAATGCACATATCCTGGAAGTAGCATGCTAAAATGTTAATAACTGACACATGGGGGCGCCTACATGGCTCAGCGGTTGAGCATCTGTCTTGCGCTCAGGTTGTGATCCCCGGGTCCTGGGATCGAGTCCCAGATCAGGCTCCCCGGAGGGAGCCTGCTTCTCCTTCTGCCTATTTCTCTTCCTCTTTCTGTGTGTCTCTCATAAATAAATAAATAAAACCTTAAAAAATAATAACTGACACATGATGTAATAAAGCATGATATGAGCTTAAACGGATCCTGAGTTAATAATAACTATCATTTATTAAGTGCTTACTATGGGCCTGTCATTATGTCCAAAGTTTATACCTCATAACACCGGACGAGTTGACTATTTCAATTTTCAGGAAACCTAGGCTGAGGGAGAATTGAAGCAACTTGCCAGAAAGGGTAATAGTGGTAAGATTTGAACCCAGATCTGTCTCTTAAACCATTCATGCTATTGAAAAGCCTTAGGATAGGGACACCTGGGTGGCTCAGCAGTTTAGCATCTGCCCTCGGCTCAGGGCATGACCCTAGAGTCCCAGGATCGAGTCCCACATCAGGCTTCTTGCATGGAGCCTGCTTCTCCCTCTGCCTGTGTCGCTGCCTCTCTCTCTGTGTCTCTCATGTGTTTCTCATAAATAAAAATCTTAAAAAAAAAGAAAAGAATAATCCAAGAGCCAAGGAAGACCAAAAGTCTTAGACCAACAAGATTCCCAAGGCTTCCCTTGGCCTATCTGGGAGCCCCATGTCACCCAGTGACCTAATTTGATATATGGAGGAGAAATGCTGAAGCTAGAGACAGCAGTTTAGAATTCCTCCCTAGATATAATGATTACATGTGATGTAGAAACTCTCAAATGATCTGGCTTACTCTTATTTTTGAGAGTCTTGAGGATCAACTTAAAGAGAAGTTAAGATTTCAAGCTTAAGCCTGAATCTTGCTGAGGCATGGATAAGTGATGACCAGGGGCCGCGCAGAGGGACCAAGGAAGGGGAGAGTGGTGACCTAGGGAGCTACTGCCCAAACTCCAGAGTATCAGAATCACTTGGAACCTGATAGAAATACAGAGACCCAGACCCTATCCCACCTCAACAACAGCCTGGGCATCTACATTTTCTTTTTAAGTAATCTCTACACCAACCTGGGGTTCAAACTCACAACCCCTAGGGTCTAGAGTCACATGCTCTACTGACTAAGCCAGCCTGGTGCCCCCTGAGGCTACACATTTTGAACAAGCTTTCTGGTAATGCTGATGAATAGCAGTGTTTGAGTGATGGTTTTCAAGTATTTTTTTTTAAAGCAGTGCAACTCTATCTTTAACAAAATCTTAGGAAAGGCCTGGATAACATATCACTCGTCTCCTGCCAGTGGCCCCCGAGTCACTTCCATTACTCTTCTGGGGCTCAGGGGAACACTGGCTTAATACGTTCAAAATACTGGATATAGTTTCCAAAAATGCAGACCCAGGCCTGTGTACATTTCACTAAAGACCAGGGTTTGTGGTCATGAATACTGTGAGAATGTTTTCAAGAATTTTTTTTTTTTTATTTAGACGTTTCCTCAGTTTGTTTTTAATAAGTCAAGCTGGTTTCCTTATAGTCCCTGGAAACAAAAACCTTTTTAAAAATAATAGGGCTTATGCTTATTTCAGACCTGCAGGTGGGCAAGAATTGAAAAGCATGTGTCTGCTGTCCTCAGAGAAGCAATGGGCCAGGAGAGGAAACAGAATAGGCAGTGGAGAGAGACTCCAGAGCCAATCCCTGCCAGTGGAAGGAAGTGTTGGATTAGGAGCTGGCCCAAACTGGGAGGCTCTCCTGTGGGGTTTACTGATAGGAAGACTTCATTTCTACCCCTACCCTCTGAAGTCAGCCATGTCTGACTGGACAAATGGCTGTGTGTGTGTGTGTGTGTGTGTGTGTGTGTGTGTGTGTGTGTGTATCCATCCTGTTTGTAGTTTGGGGTTGAAAATATTCCCCGGGGGTTTTCCCAAAGCCTCAAACCAAGCAGGCCCCTCCCTACAAGACAGGGCAAGATTCCTCATGAAGCAGCACATGCTGCTCACTGGGTTAGCACTCAGGTCTGTGGTCATCCCTGCAGCCCTTCCCAAGAGAAGCTTCCATGTGTGGCTACTAGCCTCCTAGCTGAATCAGTCCTGGGGGTAACCAAGGAGGCAGCAAGGGTTATCCATACTCCAACTCCCCTTTTAGCACCCTCTTTTCCTCCACTGGGCATATTCACCCTTGCAAACTGGAACCAGACATGTTGGCTCTTTGCAGGCTATTAACAGATTCCCTCTAACACCTGGCTACTAAAAGTGTGGTCAGACACGCAGCATCAATGTCACCAGCATGACCAGGACCTTGTTAAAAAGTGCAGTCTCAGATCCTCCCACACCTACCGAATCAGGATCTAGTTTTAACAAGGCCCAGGTGATTTGTATGCACAATAAAGTTTGAGAAGGTCTGCTCTAAGCTGCAGTTCTCAGGGTTGGCTATGCTTTAGAATCACCTAAGGAGCTTTGAAAAATCCTGATCTTACCCCAGACCAATTAAATCAGACTTTCTGGGGATAAAGCCCAGGCATCAATTGTTTTTAAGCTCTAGAAGGTGACTCAATGTCCAGCAGGGCTGGGAACCAGTCTCTGAAGTGAAGGATGAAGCGGCTGCCTCTACTGAACCATATTTACATTTTCCTGTGGGACCCTGGAAACTGAAGAGACTTCCGAATGCAAAGGAATTCATCCTAACTGGTGAAATCTGAGGGGAGACATTGCAATAGGGGAGAAAAGGTTGTGGGAGGGGAGAGCAAGAAAGAAAGAGTCAGCTTTAATCCCTACTATATTACATCACCCGAAAGAGCAACAACAAAAATTCTATTTTATCCATGAGAAAATGACTTACCCATTCCAAGTGTACTTCCAGAGCAGGTTACTGTAATGAATAAAAACAAAAGCATTTAAAATATATTAATGAACATATTTAAGATGGTGAAGATATTAAAAAAAAAGATAGTGAAGATATAACTTAAAGAATAATGGGATAGTGAACCAAAGAGTGATTAAGACCCAGCTTGAGTGATAAAAGGATATAACTACTAGCAGTATGACCTTGGACAAGTCACTTCACTTTTCTGTGCTTTAGTTTATCTGTAAAGTGGTAAGAATCAGAATGTCAACCTCATAAGGTTGTTACAGGGATCAACTAAGTTAGCATATGTAAAGCCCTCAAAATAGTGCTGGACACATACACTCAATAAACATTAGTCATTATTATCATTTATAATATTGTCTTAATTATCAAAGGAAGGCACCACTGATATCGAAAAAAAAAGAAACTCAAGAAACAAAACCAAAACTCTTTCCCTAAACACCTGTTTCTTTAGCAGAGAGATGGAGCAAAAGTGGATTCCCTAACTGGAGTCTAGACACCTAATCCTTGCTAATGTGGAATGACTGCAGGCTTGAGATGGCATCCCAGCAGTGGGTATTGGAGTTCCTTTTTTAATTATTTTTTAAGATTTTATTTATTTATTTGATAGAGCACAAGCAGGGGGAGAAACAGAGGGAGAGGGAGAAGCAGGCTCCCCGCTGAGCAGGGAACCTGCTGTGCGGCTAGATCCCAGGACCTGGAGATCGTGACCTGAGTGAAAAGCAGATGCTCAACCAACTGAGCCACTCAGGCTCCCCAGGTATTAGAGTTCTAACTAACAAGGACTTCTGGTGATTAACATACTGGCTGTAGGATCACAGGCAACCAGAGAAACTCATTAATTTATTCATTTTTAATTTAAAATATATTGGGTGATAGTTGTGTGCTTTGTGTTGAGAATCCAGAGATTATCATTTATTAGGGGAAATAACACGTTTTCAATTCACAGTCATATGATGTCATAAAGACACAGGTGATATGGGGTCATAAAGGAGGTAGCAAGAAGAATAAATCAACCTCTAGGATTTGGAAACTTTACAGAGGAGAAGAAATTTGTGCTGGTGGAGTTCCTTTGATGGAGGTGGAATTCCAGGCAGAGAAGAGTACTGCATCAGCTCAGAGGCAAGCTGGGCGTGGTATATGTGTGTGGTGAGGGCAGGTGTGTGTGGCTACACTGGAGAATAGAGTCTTCTCAGGACAGATGTTGTGGAATGAGCCTAGAATTATATTGCTTAACCAGCAGGCATTTGTCACATGTAGCTGCTGAAAACTCCAAATGTGGCTAGTCTGAACTGAAGTGTGCTGTGGAGCATAAAATCCACAGCAGATTCTCAGTATGAAAAAAATAATGTGAAATTTTTATACTGATTTCATGTGGAAATTATAATATTTTGGATATATTGGATTAACTAAAATGTATTATTAATTTTACCTTTTTAATTTTTAATGCAGCTACTAGAAAATTTAAATTTTTTTCATACATGGCTTGTACTAAATAAAAAGATATTTAATTTTTTGAGAGAGAGGGCGAGAGAGAGAGGGAGAGAGAGCAGGAGAGGCAGATGGAGAGGGAGAGGCAGACTCCCCGCTCAGCAGGGAGCCCAACATGGGGCTCGATCCCGTGTCCCAGGGATCATGACCTGAGCTGAATGTGGATGCTTACCTGCCTGATCCACCCAGGTGCTCCCCTTTTTAAAACTTTTAAAGTAATCCAAAAGAGGACAATGCAGGTGTAGGAAGACCAACTAACAGACAGACAATGAGGAACCTTGAATGCCACGCTCAAAGTATTGACTTTTTTCCTATTGGGAAATGGAACACTTTTGAGGATTTTTTTTTTTAAAGATTTTATTTATTTATTCATGAGAGACACACACACAGAGAAAGGCAGAGACACAGGCAGAAGACGAAGCAGGCTCCATGCAGGGAGCCCGACATCGGACTTGATCCTGGGTCTCCAGGGTCAGGCCCTGGGCTGAAGGCGGTGCTAAACCACTGAGCCACCTGGGCTGCCCATTTTTGAGGATTTTGAAGCATAAAAGAAACACAAATTCAGTGTCCTGGAAATCCCACGTCGGGCTCCCGGTGCATGGAGCCTGCTTCTCCCTCTGCCTGTGTCTCTGCCTGTGTCTGCCTCTCTCTCTCTCTCTCTCTCTCTCTGTGTGTGACTATCATAAATAAATAAAGATTAAAAAAAATAGTATGGAGGCTGACATGAGTTCAGGAAGACAAGACTGGTACAATATTCTAGGTGAGAAGTGGTGTGGACCTATTATATAGCAGTAGGTGTAGGAGAGAGAAGAATTTGGATTTAAAAACCATCATGAGGGATCCCTGGGTGGCGCAGCGGTTTGGCGCCTGCCTTTGGCCCAGGGTGCGATCCTGGAGACCCCGGATCGAATCCCACGTCAGGCTCCCGGTGCATGGAGCCTGCTTCTCCCTCTGCCTATGTCTCTGCCTCTCTCTCTCTCTCTCTATGTGACTATCATAAATAAATAAAATTTAAAAAAATTAAAAAAAAAAAAAAACCATCATGAGGGGCCCCTGGGTGTCTCAGTGGTTGAGTGTCTACCTTTGGCTCAGGTCGAGATCCTGGGGTCCTGGGATCAAGTCCCACATCAGGCTCCCTGTGGGGAGCCTGCTTCTCCTTCTGCCTCTCTCTCTGTATCTCTCATGAATGAATAAATAAAATCTTAAAAAAAATAAAAACTGTCTTGAGAAGTGCTTGGCTGGCTTAGTTGGTAGAACATGCAACCCTTGAGTGTGGGGTTGTGAGTTCAAACCCCATGCGAGGTACAGAGCTTACTTTAAAAGTTTTAAAAAGGGGAGCACCTGGGTGGATCAGGCAGGTAAGCATCCGCATTCAGCTCAGGTCATGATCCCTGGGACACGGGATCGAGCCCCATGTTGGGCTCCCTGCTGAGTGGGGAGTCTGCCTCTCCCTCTCCATCTGCCTCTCCTGCTCTCTCTCCCTCTCTCTCTCTCTCTCTCTCTCTCTCGCCCTCTCTCTCAAATAAATAAAAGCTTCAAAAAAATAGTTAAAAAGAAAATACATCATGAAGTGAACAGGACAGGACTTGGAGACCCCTGAGATCGGGAGGGTGAGGGAGAGGGAAGCTGACTCCCAGGTGATCAGCTCTCATACCTGAAACAAGGATGCCAGGAGGAAAATTAGAAACTGCAGGAGAAGATCAGGAGGATCTGAGGAGTTGGAAGCCCTGGGGCACCTCCAGGTAGAGGTATACGAATATGAATTTAGGGATTAGAAGAGTCAAATATGAATTTGAATATTAATTTAGGGGTGAGAAGAAGAGAAAGGTTATAGATAGAGATGTGGGAGCCGAAGCTTCAGTTTTTTCATTTATGAATTGGAGATAATAAGATTTGTTAAATCTAATTCAGAGTTATTTTGAACATTTAATAAGAGACTGAATGTGAAAACACTTGATAAATCGTAAAATGTAATGCAAATATGATGAAACACTGTTATTGAATGAAAGTCTCTTTTTTTCCTAAGAGCTGACCCTCACCCCAAGAACCTATTCCTGTCCTTTCCCATAGGGCACTACTCTAGGCCAGCTTGTCCTATGGACAAGATAATGAAAAAATGAGGAATCAGAGCATGACAGCCATGCGCAGCAAGAACACCAATATGAGGAACTGGCCTGGTTCTGTCCAGGGGCCATTTGAGCCCTCGTGCCACCTATATGTAATTGGGAATTTTAGATTCTGGTTTTCAGTAAAGGTTTCTGAGCTAATATTTACTCCTCTTTCTGTGATCACCTATAAAGTTCTAGGACCTTATCATCTCATTTCTTTACAAAATTTTTTTAGAAATATATGAAAAATATATGACTATGCCCTGGGCAAGGTAGCAGAAGGTGCTGGAATACAGAGCAGGAGAATTGCTAACGTTCTTCTGCTAGTTCTGGTGAGATGGCAGCTGCTGACAGTCTTGTTTTGTGATCACAGACTGTCTGCCCACTCATATTTCCAAACCTAGCCTATGATTTATAAATTCATTTTTTCCCCTGATCCTCCAACTTCTGCTTAGTCATAAGTCTGAACTTGTGCAGAGATTCAAGTCTCTTAATTTCCAACATTTCAGGGTGTCTCTCGTTATCTCTGAGACTATGTTAAAAATCTATTCCCAAACCTCAAAGCAGAAAATCATTTTAAATCCGCTTTACTATTTAAACAGCAAGCATCTGGTCCTTTTTCTGAAAAAGAAAGGGTCAGCAAGTGAAGAGAGGAGTGTCTCCAAATCATATGATAAGAAAGCATCACAATTCCAAAGAAGCTTGAGGTCCCTGTACCCAGAATCCGCATGCAGGGTGTAGAAAATTTCACACCTCCCTGACCTCCTACATAGCAAATAAGTGTAATTGCTCTGAGTCTTGATTCACAGATGGAGTTCAGGGTTTTAAATAGAGGGTTTAAGGGCTCTATTGCTCTACCTGAATATATTTTTTTTGGACAGAAAGTAAGCTTCAGTCCTGTCTCAGACACTGGTGAGACCATCACGGTATATACATCCCCACAGGGTATCTCGGTGACATCACAAAAACTGAGGCCAGCGCTTGGGGCACATGTGAAAATGCCTTTGGAACCATAGAGGTCAGTGCTGTAATTGGCAGAGCCCCTGGAGGCTTGCCAGTAGATTCGAATGCCATTAGGGCCCAGTCTATACAATTTCACTCCCAATGGGCAGCAGGCACCTGCAGGAGAAAAACAGACACAAATCACTTATTTCATCATCAGATAAACATGGAAGCAAAGTAAGTTTCCCCTAAAAACCTAAATAATGCATAATTAGAGCATTATTTGAAGGGGTATGCAAGTTCTTTCCATGATTAGAAATCCCTATATGACAGTGAGGTGGGCCATGAATTTTTAATAGAGAACAATGGTGAGGCCAAAAGTCCCCACTTGGCAGCTACAGTATCTCAAACTATGTGAGTCAAATGCACAACATCCTTGTCAAGAGATTTCATAATGTCCTAGTTCCATATGATTTTAGTGGGATTGAATTTAAATTAACTGCATTCAGCTTTAATTGAAAAGACCTATTTTGCTAGCTGAGTAGCATGATGCCTGGGGAACAGTGACTTACATAGCAGTCAAGTGACCAGGCTTTGCTCACCCCACTTTGTCCATGCTAGCTCATTAGATCCTTCTTTTTCTCTTCTCTAAATGCCTTGAGCAGGCCACACACTCTGTGTCAAGCAGGGCACCAGATGGTGGACTACTCAGTAACTAAGATAAAAATGTTGTTGTACAACAATTTAAATTAAAATCCAGTTACAGATAATTAGGTTCTTTTGATTCATTCTTTCCTTTAAAAAAAAAAAAAAAAAAAAGCAGCTTTTTACATGGGAAGATAAGCAGCAGGCCATATTCCCAGAACTGGATATCAGGGTTAGAATTTAGGCAGCAAATCTGATGGAAAACAATAGGCCCAAAGAAAATATGAAACCCCTTACATACGTATAGCATGTTATAAATGCTTTCACATTATAGTTATTACTATTTCTCTTACCAATGAGGAAGCAAGGGAAGATAAGGCAACACAGCTTATAAGAAGCCATGTCTCAGGATGCCTGGGTGGCTCAGCGATTTAGCGCCTGCCTTTGGCTCAGGTCATGATCCTGGGGTCCTGGGATCGAGCCCCACATTGCAGGGAGCCTGCTTCTCCCTCTGTCTGTGTCTCTGCCTCTCTCTTTGTGTCTCTCATCAATCAATAAATAAAATCTTAAAACACACACACACACACACACACACACACACACACACACACACAGCAAAAACGCCATATCCTTAGGCTCCTGGCTGAAGATTCTTTTATTGTCCCTGGGGTGGCAAAATTTCAGCTCTCCCATCCTATGTCCTGGGGTAGACACAATAAACTGATCATTGTACTCTTATTAAAAAGGTGTTTTAAGGAGTTTTGTTTCTTTTTTCTTCCTTCCTTTCCTTTTTCAAAACAGTGCTCCAAAGCCGCCACTTCAGTGGACTAGAATCATCAAGAGAATCTTCTTTGCTAACCCTGTACCACTTCTACCCTCCCCTGCTATTCCTATTGATTTGGTCTTTGTGAAGAACAAGATACAAAACTGTCAGTAGACAGTGCTCCTTTTAGCCTGTTGAAATAAGAAACCATAGAAGGAGCTGGAGTGGTTTAGACAAGAGAGGTAATAGCGTAATATAATGAGAAGAAAAGAATTCAAGCCAAATAGAATGTGTGACCTCAATGCTTTCCGAGAACTCTAACAGACTGATTTACTCTGTGCTGCAGGTAGCTGTGTCATAGAAAAATCTGTCCTCCCTTCAAAAAAAGTACATCTGAGCCATGTTACCCAGGAAATTAATTCAGCAACCACCAACAGGAGCCTCTGAAGCTTTGAGGTTCTTTTTTTTTTTTTTTCTAAGATTTTATTTATCTATTCATGAGAGACACAGAGAGAGGCAGAGACATGGACAGAGGGAGAAGCAGGTTCCATGCAGGAGCCTGATGCAGGGCTCGATCCCCAGACCTGGGATCACATCCTGAGACGAAGGCAGACGTTCAACCGCTGAGCCACCCGGGCATCCCTGAAGCTTTGAGGTTCTAAGCTAAGAGGAAAACTGTAAACATTTTAGAAAGTACTATGAATGTATAATGCTAGCTAGATGGAGATGCAGTATCTTTTTAAATGAGAAGGAGGGGCTTGTGTCTGGATTTATAATAGTCAAAATCCTTATTGGTACTCCATAGCTGGAGTTTAGAATTCACTTACTAGAGGAATAAGCTTGGTAGGTGCAGTCTGCCGTCAACCCAGTGGCACTAATCGCTTTTAATGCCACTGTGTAATTGATGCCACATGCGATGCATCCCAGGAGGCACTGGTTTTGATGGGTGAGACACTTAGACTGTCCAGTGTGTGACTCCAGAACCGTCACATAGGTTTGGGCCCCGGTCCCAGCAGTCCAGCTCACATTGATTACTGACTGGGTGACCTGAGTTACTGTCAGACCAGCCGGACAGCATGGCACTTAGATGGGGAAAAAGAGAAAGAATTGGGGATTTATTGTGGACAATAACCAAGAATGGTATTTTGTCTATATTTCATTCAATATCCTAAAGTTCTCAAACCTTCAATTGTTAAGCAAAATCTCATTCCCTCTGATACATTATTTAACATCAAGTGTACATAGGGGGTGCTTTCCCCCAAGAACGGTGTACTAACTAGCTGTGGGTAATGTGAGTTCTAGGTTTTTTTTTTTTTTCAGATTAAGAAAGAAATCCTTGGTTGTTTCCCAACTTTAACCATTCCAGTTGCAAATTTCAAAGCAATGGCTGCATTCACCTCTTCTCTCAAAATAACATTTCATAGCCTTTACAATTCAATGTGTTTTGCCTTTTTCATGTATTTCATAGTACATAATTGATATAAAAGCTCACAATATTTTTAGCCACTTAAGAATTCCACAGCCAATTCTCAGTTTTTCAGGGGCCCATTATTCAGGATATAGGATATCTAGAATCTTCCTGAATATTGGGCATTGTCTCTGATCTGTTGCTTTTTATGTTTCAACTCATAGTTCAAAGCTCCATATATCGTATATAAGAGAAAATAATGTCCAAAGGCTTTAAGTAATTTGCTAAATTCCCCTCACACCTGGCGCTATGAAGCAGGAGCAGCGTTCTCTTATGCAGCTCTCACTATGTGTCAGGCACCATGCCAAGTGCTTGCAGCATTAACATTCACAACCACCCAAGGAATCTACGATCCTCCTCTCACCAATTAGAAAACTGAAATTCCGAAAGCATTTTATACAGAAAGATTTGAAAGGGGTGAGCCCAAGAAATAAAAAATGAGCCAGATCATTTGGTCACTTGCTAGTTGTTTTGGGAGAGGAAGTCACAGAGGAATATGAATTCAAATAAATGTTTTGTAGAGTCAATGCTTTCCTCCTTTGATGTCAGCATATTAGAGTCTTCTGATGATATTTTTACAGAAACTGTGTCCAAATATTGCAAGTTTTATTTTCTAAGACCAGGGCTGTTCATGAGTTCAATGTATTTCTATCACACTTCGGGTAGATCAAATGAGAAAGTTCATGTCTTATAACAATATCTAAGGATGACGCTGAAGTCAATGTTCAGGCTGGTGGTTGCTACCTACCTGTTTCTAGGGGCACACTGTAGCTGGGCAGGCTCCGTCCTGCCTGTGTTTCAGCCACCACAGTGATGGAGAACATGGAGCCACAGGGCAAGCCCCCCATGGTGCAGGACTCTCCTCTGCTGCTACACAGATACCGCCCTTTCTCCCCGTGAGCAGTCACTGTGTAAGTGGCATCATCATTAGTGGATCGCCAGTGCACGTTAATTGTGGAGAAAGCATCCTTCGAAACATTTTTTATTTCAGGCCTGCAAGGAGCTGAGATTTTAGGTTATTAATGGGAACAGTTGAGTCAAAAATATCAGGTGTGCCATTTGTTTTAAACCGATTTTTTCCCCAAATGAGATCATCACTACTTTCAACCTGACAAAGCACATAGGCCAGATTCACAGAGCTTTTGGGTGGAAACATGGTATTAGATTCCTATAGCATCAGACTCACTGGAAAACATTGAGGCATTTTGAACTCCAAAAGCAAAAGCAATTAGGACAAACATTTGGGGTCTTGGGGTTCCTGGATGGCTCTGTGAGCTAAGCATCCAATCTTTTTTTTTTTTTATGATTTTATTTATTTGAGAGAGAAAGAAAGCACAAGCTGGGGGCAGGAGAGAGGGAGAAGCAGGCTCCCTGCTGAGCAAGGAACTTGATGCAGGGGCTCAATCCCAGCACCCTGGAGTCACAACCTCAGCCAAAGGCAGATGCTTAACTGACTGAGCCACCCAGGCACCCATCATCCAACTCTTGATTTTGGCTCATGTCAGGATCTCAGGGTCCTGAGATCAAGCCACATCAGGCTCTGAGCTGGGTGTGGAGCCCACTTAAGACTCTCTCCCTCTCCCTCTGCCCCTCCCTACTATAACTCTCTCTCTCTCTCTCTCCCCCTCCAAAAAAAAAGAAAGAAAGACAAAAGATGTGGGCTTGACTTTCATGGTGTGAATATAGACAAGCCCGCAAAAGTCAGAGGAACCGAATGGCTGAAGTAATCCCTGGGGAAACCTTCCACTCTTCCATGACCTCCTTTTTTTGTTTTCTTGTCTTCCCACTTCCCCTGTTCTACCTTCCCTTCGGCCTCTCTGTAGAAAGACAGGGGCTCTAATGGTCCCCACAAAGAGCCGTTTTATAGTTCTTGCTAAACATCCATTCCGAGGGACATAGCTGGGGTGAATTGTTCAAAGTCAGTGAAGGAAACCACGTTGTATCATACCTGTGGTTATGAATTGGGAAGTACACGACATGTTGCTGCCCCGGACTTCACTAAAGGAATACACTGTGATGTTGTACTTGGTGTCACACTCTAGAGCTGAGAGGGTGCAAGCAGGAGCCGTGTCATTGCACTCAACCACATTGAACCCATCTACAGCCTTGGTTTCATAAAGTTCGGCACCACGGACAGGAGACCAGACGATCTCTACTCTGTCACTGGACACTAACACCGGGTTAATGTCAGTAGGACAACAGGGAGCTGAAAGCAGGAGCAGAGAGAGAGAATGGAGGTCAGTGAAGGAGCAGTGATATCAGAGGGACCTGACTTTCTGGTGCCCAGAGCCTCTGCCACTGGTCTCCTAAATTGCTGCAAGAATCTCCATGGGGAGCCTGAGTGGCCGAGTCGGTTAAGTGTCTGACTTGATTTCCACTCAGGTCATGATCTCAGAGTCTCTAGATTGAGCCTGGCATTGTGCTCCGTGCTGGGTGTGGAGCCTGCTTGAGTTTCTCTTTCCCTTTCCCTCTCCTTCTATCCCTCTCCCAAATAAGTAAATAAATAAATAAATAAATAAATAAATAAATAAATAAATTCTCCTACAATTCTCTTCCAGCTCCAATCTTGGCCTAACACCCACTACATAGAGGATAATTCCTTGACGCATGACGTCTAAAGGTCATTAAAAGCTGCATCCAGTCTACATGTTCAGTTGTGCCTCCCCCATCACCGGCCACACCAGTCTTCTCAATTCCCCAGCCCACATATGCTCTCATTTCCCTATGCCTCAAGGACTGTTAACCCTCTACTGGAATGCTATTCCCCTCTCTGCCTGAGAAAAATCATACCTTGTCTAACAGCTAGATCCTATCAGTCTTTCCAAACACCAGATAAAACTGAGGGCTTCAGGAGGGGCAAACATCATTGTATTAGTAGATCTTAGAAGAGACCCTATATCATCATGTCGTGGATGAATTCTGACAATTCTGACAAATGTCTAGCTCAGCTTGGACTTTCTCTGGGATGCCCTTGTCCCACCTACATTCCATCCACCCTTAAACATCCAAGTCAAGGCCACTCCTTCTGGAAAGCCCTCCTATGCTTTTGAGACTTGATTGGTAGCCCCTTAATTCCATATTCTAAAGGCACCAATTATTTGATTCTTTCGTCTTGGTAAAATTTATTGTAATCCAGCTAGTAGTGTTATTATGTAATGATATTCTAATGTTCTTATTTGTAAGCATGGTTCATTAATTTCAAGTCACTCCATTCATTCTTCAGAAATCAAGCCTCTCCTATAGGTTGATCACACTATGATAAGCATTGAGGATGAAGAGGTAAATAAAACAATCCCTGCTTTGTGGAAGATCCAAGCCTGGGGGTGGAGAATAATAGTAGTAATGATGCTAATAAAAATACTTTGCATTGTGCTTTACCACATACAAATACCTTTCATACTTATGCTCTCATTATTTGTCCGATTTTGCTGTGGAGGATACTAAGGAACTAGAAAGCTAAACATCATTATCCTTATTCTGTAATGGGTTAGTGGTCACAACGGGACTTAAACACAGGTGTCCTGCTGCAGAGCCTTTTGTGCGATGCCACGACTTTGCAATTGCATCTCTGGTTTTGGGTCTTGGGGAAAGAGTGAACTCCTGAGACAGGAGGACTGCATCCCCTTCGGCACCTTACATAGGGTGCTAAGCACTGAGTAGATCTTGGTGGGGGGGTTGGCTTTTCAGAGCAGGTGTGAACGACCATATTCTTTGCTCTCTTCCTAAGCCTTGTGTTCTCCTCAAGCTTGAGTCCATGTAGCCAAAATTTCCTGATCTGGAAAGAATGTGAGAGGAGAGCTTCTCTTTCTGTTCTAGGCCATAGCATGACTCTCAGGTATTCTAGGTAAATCAATTGGGTGATCTACGCTGCTGTTAAGTGAACTCCAGACTCCCTTTATAAGCATCAAGTGCAACTTACCTGTGGTATAATTGACCACATCGCCCAGAGGACTCTGGCCTGCCTTGTTATAGGCAAAAACACTGATAAAGTAAGTGAAGCCACATTCAGATAAGAAATTGCACTGGGTGAGGGATGTGTTGCAGTGGACTTCCAAGCCATCGTCACTCTTCACAAAGGCCACATAGTAATCGCCCAGATCTACACTGGACCAAGCCACAGATAGGTGGCCAGGAGGATCTTCTCGGATGGTCACTCTGCCAGGTGCACAAGCAACTAGGAAATAGTAAATAATGAACAGGTATGAGTGTCTTGCAAGAGATTTTTCTTTGCATCTTTGCAATTGTCCAGGATTGTTCACACGCCACGGACAAGGAATGCATCAGATAGTATGTGCAGGCCAACAAGACATTCTCACATGTCTTAAAATTTATCTTACACAATACCTGCTAGTTAGACCATGTCAAAGAGGCATGGATCCCCTTTGTTGCTACTGCCTGCATTTCTGTGTTAAGGCAACGCCAGGATCAGCACAGAATTCAAATGAAGTTTATTCTTTAAAGCTCTAAGCTTTTAAAATTTTAGCCATCTCTAGTGGGAATCTTCCTAAAATATATTTCACAATTCTGGAACCTGGGAAACACACAGCATCTTCTAAACATAGTTCTTTTATTGATAACTGTGGGCTGTTCCCATGATCATGACTAACTGTTTTATGCCCAAAGTGCAGTGGTGCCTCCCTACTGTAAATGTGCAGGATTGCTTCCCTGCCACTTTACCCTGGCTGCACATTAGAATTCACGGAGGAGCTTTTATAAACCAGTCATACCCAGACTCCGTGCCCAGCAACTCTGATTTAATTGGTCTTAGGTGGATTTGTGAAAAGCTCCCCAGATTCTCTTAATGTGCATCCAAGACTGGGAAACACTGGAAGGTTCTCTCCTGCATTAAATGACTAACTTGGATCTGCTGTGCTTTTGAAAGTGTATTCTTATCTCTTCCTTCACTCTCAGCTATCCCGACCTCATGACCCTTCCTAATGTGCCGACCAGAGTAAATTACAGCTGTCAGAAGAGAAGCCAAATCACCAGGTTTGCTATCAGTGACCTTAATTTAACACAACTATAAGAAACTGTGGAGCTGAGGGCTTGGCTATACTGTTTCCCTGTGAATAACAGTGCATCGACTTGGTGATAGCTCTTTTCCTCCCTGTTCAGAAGCCTTTTATACTTCTAGTGATGTAGTTCTGACTGTTGGGTAAACTGGACATTATTGTGATTATCTACATTTTCTTTGGCTTAGAGGACTAAAATCAGGCAATCCTAGGCTTGAATCTAGCTCTAGCACTCACTGTTGGTGTGCCTTTGGAAAAATTATTTCACTTCTCAGACCTAAAACTTTCCTGTCTGAAAAAGGAGGTAATAGAGCCTACCTCGTTGAGTGGTCATGAAAATTAAATAAAATCATGTATTTATAGTGCCTGGTACATAGCAGGTCTTCACTAAATTTTAGTTCCCATCACCAAAATGTACAAATATTTCTAGAGGAGTAAAACTCCATATTTGTAAGTCATTATTTCTCGATAAGATGAAAATGAAGATATTTAAACACATACTGGGATGCCTGGGTGGCTCAATTGGTGAAGCAACTGCCTTCAGCTCAGGTCATGATCCTGGGGTCCTGGGATCAATCTCCATATCTGAGTCCCTGATCACTGGGGAATCTGCTCTCTCTGCTCATGCTCTCTCTCTCTCCCTGTTCTCTCTCTCCCTCTCAAATAAATAAATAAATAAAATCTTCACACACACACACACACACACACACACACACACACACACACACGGGCAGCCCGGGTGGCCTAGTGGTTTAGCGCCACCTTCAGCCCAGGGCGTGATCCTGGAGACCCAGGATCGAGTCCGACGTCGGGCTCCCTGCATGGAGCCTGCTTCTCCCTTTGCCTCTCTCTCTCTCTCTCATGAATAAATAAAATCTTTAAAATAAAAAAAACAAACAAACACAGACACATACTAAGAATTATAGACTGCCCATCTTTATCTTTAAAAAATAGCTCTCACCAGGTCTAGGTCTGTGAAGCATGATGTAAGGAAGAGGCTGCTATCTGTACCACATGGTTAGAGCTGTGCATCACTCCAACTGGATCTTAGAATTTGTACAACTTTACAAAGGATAAAGAAGATTAATTAATGATAGACTAGAATAGGAGCCAGGACTTCAATGAATTTTCAAAGAAGTGCTTTTTCCAGTGTATGATATCTGGTTTCAGTATCACATTACTAAAACTCATTAGATTGTCCAATTCCACGCTTTCATTTAGACTAGGCTTTCATTTTCACCGCTTCCAGAATGTTCTGGAACATTATCAGGTGATTATGTTTCCCTTCTGGCAGTCACTCTGGTTCACAGGCCCCACAGTGATCTCACTCTTGTTTACATACCAGTTTTTAGGGCCTCCGCTGAAGTTGATTGGCTAGAACCAGCATCATTACTTGCTAAAACTGAAATGAGGTACTCAGTCCCACACTGGAGGGAGGAGATGGTACAGGTACTGAGAGTTGTACTACAGCTCAGCTTTGAAGAATCACTCGAAGCCATCACAGTATAGTTGAAAGCTCCTTCCGTTGGGGCCCATGAAACAGAGGCCTTCAGAGCCCCACTGTCAAAAGAGACTTGAATGTTGGCAGGAGCTTGAGGACCTAGATTTTTGAGAAACAATTAAGATTTTGCAGTACCTTTAAGAACCCAAGTAAGATTTGACCTAACGATATCCTAAAGCTTGGGGGATGGGGTGCCACCATAGTAGGATAATTGCTAGTATTTAGAGCATAGCATTGGGATTTAGGATAATGCATCTGCCATTGACTATGAAAACTCTAGCTATGTGACTTTGGCCATGTTATTTAGTCTGTTATTTAATTTTTTTATCAACTGTAAAATGGATCTAGGGATCCCTGGGTGGCGCAGCGATTTGGCGCCTGCCTTTGGCCCAGGGCGCGATCCTGGAGACCCGGGATCGAACCCCACATCGGGCTCCCGGTGCATGGAGTCTGCTTCTCCCTCTGCCTGTCTCTGCCTCTCTCTCTCTCTCTCTCTCTCTGTGACTATCGTAAATAAATAAAAATTAAAATGGATCTAATAAGATCGAGTCCCTAACATATATAGTTGATAATAAGCATATTTTGAATGAATGAATCAGTGAATGCACAACACAATAAGTGATTGAATAATTAAATGAAATTGTATACATGAAGGGCTAAAAGGACCATGTGGGTATGTTACTATTAAGTGGGAGGTCAAATATTCTATTATTGATTGATGAAGCTGAATAGATTAGGCTTCAACAATATCCCTTCTTTACCTTTTATTTTTTACTTATTTTTTAAAAGATTTATGTTTTTAAATTTATTTTATTTATTTGTTCATTCATTCATTCATGAGAGACACACACAGAGAGAGAGAGAGAGAGAGAGGCAGAGACACAGGCAGAGGGAGAAGCAGGCTCTGTGCAGGGAGCCCAATGTGGGACTCGATCCCAGAACCCCAGGACCACGCCCTGAGCCAAAGGCAGACACTCAACCGCTGAGCCACCCAGGCATCCCTATTTATGTATTTTAGAGAGAGAAAGAGCTTGAGTGGGGAAAGGGGCAGAAAGAGAAGGAGAGAATCTCAAACAGACTCCCTGCTGAGTGCGGAGCCTGATGTGGGGCTTGATCCCATGGCCCTGGGGTCAAGAGTCAGATGCTTAACCAATTGTCAAGCAGTCTCTATAGCCAAATTGGGGCTCAAATGTACAACCCTGAGATCAAGAATCATGTGCTCTACCAACTGAGCCAGCCAGACATCCCTCCCTTCTTTACTTTTGACACATTTTTTATGTAAGAGCTTTTAGGTCATAGCTGTTTCTAGAAAAAAAAAAAGAAAAAAGCAGACTTTCATTCCATTCCAAATCAAAGGGAAGGAAGGAAAATATCAAGTATGATGGTCACATATTAAGGCACACATTTTGGTGTCTCCAAAACACTTCCGTCTACATTCTTAGAACTATGCCTTCCTATTTTTCAGGGTTATCCTCTTGAAAAAGCTTGAGGAGTATCCTCTTGTGCCGAGAGAGGAGAAATTGGCCTCATACTCCAGAATCTGTGCTGTGATGAAGCCCATCTGGTAAGCATTAGAGACCTGTTGCACAGCATGTGAGCAGAAACCACCTTCTGGGCACAGACGGTTGTACAAGGAAGGCTGAGGAAACGGGTACTCAACTCATCCTCTGCAAGGCAGGCACCTGCCATGTTTCTCCTATAGGCCATCTTCACAGGACCCCTCCCCTGTTTCATGGTCAGCTCATCTGCAGAGGCAGATCTACTCTGGGGTAATTCTAGGCTCAAAGCTAGTAAGGGTAGCCTGCAGTATTTTAGGACAACCTGTCCTTCCCTCATGGGGCGTGAGAAAACCTGGAAAAATGAGTAGTCGGTCCTCTCAAATTTCATATGTTGAAGTCCTAACCCCTAGTACCTCAAAATGTCATCTTATTTGAAAACAGGGTCATAAGAGATGCAATCAGTTAAGATGAGATCATTAAAAAAAAAAAAAAAAAGGTGAGATATTAGTATAGGCCCTAATCTAATACGATGGGTGTCCTTATAAAGACAGTCAATTTTGTACTGGCTTCAGTAGCACATATACTAAAACTGAAATTAGTATGGCATGGGCCATACTAATTTGCATGTCACAGGGGTAACATGCAAATTTCATTTAAAAATAAATAAAAATAAAATAATAAAGAGAGGAAATCTGGACACAGGCATATGCTTCCAGGGAGAATGCCATGGACTATGGAAGGTGCCCTATACAAGCCAAGGAGAAAGTCCTGGAACAGATCCTTCACAGCCCGGAGAAGAAACCAACTATGCTGACATTTTGATTTCAGACTTCCAGCTTCCAAAACTGGGAGATGATAATTTTTTGTTGTTTGAGTTAGTTTGTGGTAGTTTGTTATGACAGCCTTAGCAAACTATAGAGAGGCTAAATCTAAACTCTACAAAATTTTAAAATACGGGAAACAAATGAAGAGGAAGGCTTTAAGAAAACAGTCACTTGTAGGAGATTGCTGTCCCCAGCCTAATGTAGAAGATTCCTCCCCCACAACTCCATGCCTGCAAAACCTTCTCTCAAAGCACTTGTCACATAGAACTATAACCACTGATTGACAATTTGGTCTCTCCCAAGACACAGTCATTTCTCTGAGTGTGTAGGGATTATGCCTTAATTGATTTTCTATCCCCATCAGGTAAACTATGTTCAGCACATAGTGGGTCATTGTCAATGTTTGTGGAAAGAAAGAAAGAATGAATATCTAGGAAAAAACCCCAGGGACACTAGTTTATCACAGACATCCTGACGCACCAGGCCCGTCATGAATTATCTTTGTGCCAACTTGATTTCACCTGAGAGAAGCATTATAAAAGGCAAATCCTTTTCTCCCTGAATTTCTGTCTTGACACATAGACAACAGGGCTTCCACTCCCCTCCAAACTTAGGGAATGTTGGGGAGAACATTTCTGGTTTCTTTGCATCCTTTCCTTGGTCTTCTCCAAGGGATGAAATAGCTAATTTTCTTGGTGAGAATCTGGTGTCTATTAGGCCATATTATCAGTGGATGGCTTACTTTGGCTCAAGAGAAGAAAAAAATCTCTCTCCTTCCCTCTCTCTCCTTCTCATTCTTCTGGCTTGCTCCAGCAACTCGGTTTGGGCTTTCATTTATCATGCACCTGACCCTGTGGTCAGGGTACCCCTGCAATGGGGATGGTGAGACACACGCCATGCTCTAGCTTCTCAGCCTGTAACTGGAAAAGAGGTGATAGGAAGCCCCATGTTTACCTCAGGCCTAAATTGAAGTTTTAGAAAATATAATTGAGGGGTGCCTGGGTGGCTCAGTCAATTGAGTGTCTACCTTTGGCCCAGGTCATGATCCCAAGGTCCTACCGTCAAGCCCCACATCAGGCACCCTGCTATGCAGAGAGCCTGCTTCTCCCTCTCCTTCTGCCTGCCATTCCCCCTGCTTGTGCTCTCTCTCTGTCAAATAAATAAAATATTTAAACAAAAAGAAAGAAAATATATCTGAAACTCTGATTCCCCACCACAGCATAAAGTACTGTAACAACAGGAACTTTGTTTTGTTGGTGGCTGGACCTCTAGAACAATGCCCAGAGTTGGCATACACTCACTAAATGTCTACTGAGTAAATGAATTCCTGTTTGTCCTATTTCTTTTTGTTTATGCCATTGGTCTGAACCTAGGCAGGGTATGGGAGACTGGTAAACCTAACATAAATCATGTCCTGCTGTGTGATATTGAATGTGTGTGCTTGAAAATAAGTTGGTGTCAGTGAGGGGGAAGCCATACTCTGTGTATTCTGAGCAGCATTTCTTTATACATGTAGTAAGCATCTAAATTACCAAGAAGGAAGAGCCAAGGCACTATAAATAAACTAATAAATCTAAATATCTGCTGCCAGCTGTTCTGTACTTATCAGTTAACACACTGCCTGATGGCTACAATGCATCGGCTCCTCTCATTAATCAAGAGGGAGATTGCTTGGGGCTGAGCTGGGAAGTCCTTACTTGTTCTCTGATTACAGGTGGAGTCATCCCCAGGGGTTCCATTGGCATTCCACGCGTAGGCCTTTATGGTGTAGAGAGTCCCAGCATCTAAACTGGTGAATGTCAACGAGGTGTTTGTGGTATTCTCTTTCCATACTCTACCCAAACCATTAGCTCGCATAATGGAAACGGAGAATCCAATCGCCATATATACGGCTTCCCACTGCACAAGAATAGAATCTGGACTCGGAGAGCTCACTTCTAGAATTGGTGCAGCCAATACTAGAAGGACAAAAACACATGCGTTTGCAGATAGAGGATAATTCAAATTTAGGAACAAGTAATTTGAAGTTGATCATCCATATTATGAGACAATTATTTGCTTTGTGAAAGGATTTACAGCAGAGTTTCATGAAATAATTAGTGACTAAATGTGTATTAATCATAAATGACTCGGCAGAGGAATGAGGAACAGAAAAGGTCTAATATTAGGCATTACTTTCAACTGGAGGTTTGTAAGAAATTATATAAAACATCCCTATAATTATAACTCGGGGGGAAACGGTGGTTTATAATATTTTAATGTGTAACAACCTTTTGGAAATAGGCCTCGGTACAACTTTATCAACTCCATTTAAGTCATGTTGATGACAAGCTAAGTACTTTTATTTTAAGCAAGTCAAAATGTAGCAAAATCCTTTCTACCTGTTCTTGATTTAGCATGGTCTTTATGGATAACTGAGGTTAAAAACAGAAATCTCTTTTTCAGAGATTTAAAAGCAAGAATGTTCTCAAAGATGGCCAGAAATGGGTTTTGTTTTCCAAAGCATCTGAAATTTAAATACCACCTGCTCCCCAGATATCTGAATCAGCCAAAAACATCATTTGGTGGCTTTTACCCCTGGGCTCTGAATTGTAGGCACTCACATGACACTTTCACAATTCTATCATGTACTTGAAGCCTCAGTATGACCGATCTAGGTCATAAACACTAGCTCAACAGAGGCCGAGCATCCAGCTACCTGTCTTTGCCTGCTTCGGAGGCGATGCTTGGCTTCTCCCGGTGGCACTGATGGATCTGACGGTGATTTGGTACAAGGTCGCAGCCTTCAGGCCTGTCACAGTGCCCGGGGAATTGGCCACCGTGGTTTCAATGACAGTGTCTCCATCTTCAGCCGTAAGGAGATAACTGGTGGCCCCTGGCACGGTGGCCCACTCCACAGTGATGCTGTTGCTGATTTTTGAGTATGCCTGATCAATAGTGGGTATGTCAGGAGCTGAAAGAGATTTTAAAGATTTTATTTATTTGTTTGTTTGTTTGTTTTAGAGCGGGGGGGGGGGTGTGGAGAGAGAGAGTGCACAAGTCAGAGGCAGTGGCACAGAGGGAGGGAGAGAATCCCAAGCAGACTCCATGCTGAGCGTGAGCCCTGCAAGGGCCTTGATCCCACCACCCTGAGATCATGACCTGAGTTGAAATCAAGAGTTAGATGCATAACCAGCTGAGCCACCCAGGCCTCTTGGGAGAGATTTTGAGGTTACATTGGCTTGGATACCTATGAAGATTATTTCTTTCATCATTTTACTTTTCAAACGAAATCATTTTCCTGCCATCCTTTAGACATAAACTTTGCCCTTATTTTCTTTTCTTATTTATTCATTTATTTGATGGAGAGAGAGAGCAGGGCGAGTGGCAGGCAGAGGGAAAGGGAGAAGCAGACTCCCTGCAGAGCAGGGGACCTGGGCTTGTTACCAGGATCCTGGGATCATGAGCCAAACCAAAGGCAGACGCTTAACCGAGGGAACCACCCAAGTGCCCTTTCTTTTCTTTTGTCTTCTAAGATTTTATGTTTAAGTAATCTCCACACCTAACATGGAGCTCGAACTCATAACCTCGAGATCAAGAGTCACATTCTCTACTGACTGAGCCAGCCAGGCGCCCCTGCCCTCGTTTTCGGGATTAAGACAGAAATAGAGAAAAAGAAAGGCAAAGCTACTCTCCAGAAGAGAGCCAGAAAGCTCAAGCCTCTCATTCAGTAACAGGATTTCAGAGACATTTTTCCCAGTTGCCTCTGGGATAATTTGCATTTTTTGTACTTTTCAAAGAGTTAAATCAGAATGGGGAGGGCAGGCCCTGCCTGGCTCAGTCCGTGGAGCATGCAACCCTTGATCTTGGGATTGTGAGCTTAAGCCCCACATTACGCACAGAGCCTACTCAAAAAAAAAAAAAAAAAAAAAAAAGGGTGGGGGGATGCCTGGGTGGCTCAGCGGTCAGGCGCCTGCCTTTGGCCCAGAGCGTAATCCTGGGGTCCTGGGATTGAGCCCCACATCGGGCTCCCCATAGGGAGCCTGCTTCTCCCTCTGCCTGTGTCTCTGCCTCTCTCTCTGTGTCTCTCATGAATAAATAAATACAATCTTAAAAAAAAAAAAAAAAAAAAGAGTGGGCTGTGATTGTGGGGAAGAACTCTGAGAGCTTCATTCTGGAGGCTTCTTCTCTGGTTCGGCACCTGTGAACTCCCGCCCGCCCTGTCCCTGACTCCTGCTCCACTGCCTCTGCCTGACAGAGAGGGGCCCACCTCTGCCGAGCCTGTGTCTCCACCTCATGCACTTGCACATTTCCCACGTGGTTTTTAATCTAAATGGAAGAAGAGGAAGAAATGAGTTGTTTGGGGATTGCTCTATCATACTTCCATATTATCAGAGTAGAACCATTTTTTAGATTCTGCTATATAAAATAAAAATAAACTTTTTTCTCCCCTTCTCCATCAAAACGTCGGCCCCAGCATGACAATGAGATGCTGTGGTCCCTCCTCACCCGTGCCAGGCCGTGGTTTGTCTCGGGGACCTGAATGCTGACATCAGGAGTGTATATAAGACATTCCCACACTTCACGTAAGGGGCAGGAGATACAGCATGGTGACAAGATTTACTACATTGCAAAAATCCACAGACAGCTAAAATGCCCTCGGTGTAGGAGGTCCACGCAGAGAAAAGGTCAAACAAAAACATCTGGGCTTAAGTCTGCAACTGGCACTTGGACTTTTATGTTCAATATACTGCATTTGCTGGGTAAAATCCCCATATACCAAATTCCAAACTAAACTCTAGGGCAAAGAGGAGAAAGTAAATACAGACCCATGTGTGGCTTAGCAGTACCAACGCCCCGCCCCCAGCAGGCCCCCAGCAGTTCCCCGCCAGCCAAATCCCTGCGTGCGTGACACAGACAACCTCCTTCTGTACCAACAGCCTAGAGACTTGGCTCTGGCGCTAGCTCCGAAACGACCATGCGGCAAGACGGAACAAAGTCGCCACTGTGCTCTGGCCAGACATTCCTTGAACATCACCCAGGACTGTCTCCTTTGCCATCAAAAGAAAACTGAGACTTATATCTGCTGGGGAGACGTTACAGACCTGCTCATCGTAGCCGTCGACCCGCAGAAGGTGACTCCACTGGAAGCATCCATGTCCCCTCCCACCCACGGCAGGACAGAAAGGCCCGGCAAGGGGCACCTGGCTGGCGCAGCTAGTTAGGCATCTGACTCTTGGTTTTGGCTTAGGTCACAGTCTCAGGGTTGTGAGATCAAGCCCTGTGTCCAGCTCCTTGCTCAGAGCAGAGTCTACTCAAAATGATCTTTCCCTCTCCCTTCCCCCTCCCTGCTACTCACACTCTCTCTCTCTCAAATAATAAATAATGAATCTTTAAAATATATATGTTAAGGGGATACCTGGGTGGCTCAGCTGTTTAGCGCCTGCCTTCGGCCCGGTCCCAGGGTGTGATCCTGGAGTCCTGGGATCAAGTCCCGCATCGGGCTCCCTGCATGGAGGCTGCTTCTCCCTCTGCCTGTGTCTCTGCCTCTCTCTCTCTCTCTCTTTCTCTCTGCCTTTCATGAATAAATAAATAAAATCTTAAAATATATATATATATATGTGTGTGTGTATACATATATATATATTTAAAAAAAAAGAAAGCCCCAGCAAGGGCCTCCACTTTTATCCCTCCCACACACTCATCACTTTTCTACTCCCAGTTTTTTTTTTCTTTTAAGATTTTATTTATTCATGAGAGACACAGAGAGAGAGGCAGAGACCCAGGCAGAGGGAGAGGCAGGCTCCCTGCGGGGAACCTGATGTGGGACTCGATCCCAGGACCCTGGGATCACTCCCTGAGCTGGAGGCAGACGCTGAACCACTGAGCCACCCAGGGGCCCGTGCTCTCAGTTATTTGCCTTCTTTCCTCTAACAAACTTTGTGACGTCTCTCAACTCTGTCTTCCTTTGTCCCCGCAGTGTATCTTGTCTCCTGGGTTAGCTACTCATTCTCGTTGGAGTGGACCAGCTTCCTGGAAAAATGACACCCAAACTAGCCATCGGCAGACAAGGCCTGGCAGTGCGTTCATGGAGTGGTTGGAGAGGCACCGGAAAGGCTAGACTGTCTCCTCCCAGGCCTGCCAAGGGCTGACAGCGCCACCACATCGACCACCGTGAAGTGAGCAAGGTCAGAGGAGTAGCGCGTGACCCCAGTGTCCGCGGGGTAGAACAAGGTTGCCCAGTGGAAACAGCATATACTTTGGATCCAGCGGCTCCGGGTTGGAGGCCTGGCTCTGACATTTACTTTTGCATGTGATTGTGTCCAAGTCATTCAGCCTCTTCCAGCCTCTGTTTTCTCCCCTGAGCATCTAGAATATTGATCTTGTCTGCATTTTAGGATTTACTTTGAAATGTAAAATATTTAAAAAAAAAAGAAATGAGAAATATCTACATCTTGGGATTGTTGTAATGATTAAGTAAAATAGTGTGTTCAAGGGCACTTTGAAAGGTGGGAAGGGGGATCCCTGGGTGGCGCAGCGGTTTGGCGCCTGCCTTTGGCCCAGGGCGTGATCCTGGAGACCCGGGATCGAATCCCACGTTGGGCTTCCGGTGCATGGAGCCTGCTTCTCCCTCTGCCTGTGTCTCTGCCTCTCTCTCTCTCTGTGTGTGTGACTATCATAAATAAAAATAAAAAATAAAAAATAATTTAAAAAAAAATTAAAAAAAAGAAAGGTGGGAAGGGTTGGGGCACGAGTGGCTTAGCGGTTGAACCTCTGCCTGTGGCTCAGGGCATGATCCTGGGTCCTGGGATCGAGCCCACATCAGGCTCCCTGCAGGGAGCCTGCTTCTCCCTCTGCCTGTGTCTCTGCCTTTCTCTCTCTATCATGAATAAATAAATAAAATCTTAAAAAAAGAAAAATTATATAAATTAGACTGCTATTTATGCTTAAAACTTTATTTCTTTAACTAGAATGATAATCATAATATTTTACTAATGGCTAAATGTATTTGAGAAAATCCATGACTACATGACTTTCTATATCTCAGCACTTGATAGGAGTATCTTTTTTTTTTTTTTTGATAGGAGTATCTTATGAGGACTCATAAGTTTGATCCATGTATCTGTCTTATCAGTTACACTCACAGTGTGAGTGCTCAGGAGATGCTGAATATTTTTCCTGGTAGAGCTTTTCTATTTCAGGACAGCTCAAGAATTAACAATGGAAATTAACGTCAAACATGGTGAGGAAAAACTTGCATTTCAAAAAATTTTACCTGTTTTTGCTGAAGCAACCTGAAAAGGAAAGTTTACAAAAATTAGAACCATGGAGAAAAATACCATTTGGGGAAACATAAAACATAAGTCAGAGCAGCAATAAATTTATTACAACATTTTAATATGTTATGTGAGCAATATTTGAATCCATACAGAGTAGTTATTTGCACAAATCATTTCCCAAACTCAAATCTGCCACAAAGAAATCCAAATAGAATTTAGAGGCTGGAGGCAGATCACATTACTATTTCATTTTTCTCACTGAGTCTGCCTATTGAACTAAGTCAGCAGCTGCTGACAGATTTCTCAAAAATCTTTGTTCTTAAAATATAATGATAATCTTGTTTTCTTTCTCTAGTAAATTGCATTAAATTTCAAACATGCAAACATATGCAATCTTGGTATGGTCCAAAAGTATTTGTTTTCTATCTCCCTACCCCCTAGTCTCTCTCAAAAAAATAAAAAGGTAATAAATGTCTCTCTCTCTTTTTTTTTCTAACTAGTTGCAGGTCGGTTGGAATGATGAACTCACCAATTTAAGACAGATAAGAGTGAATCCAATCAAAGGCAAACATTTCTTGTGTCCACCAGCCATCCTGTTGAACATAGCACTCACATGGCACACGCAACAGAGTGATCCGGGTCCTCTTCGGTCCCCAGGAGGGCAGCACTGTGGATTGCTGGGGCTGTAGGGCTGCGATCCTGGGAAGTAGCTCCTCCTCTTCAGTGTGGAACTGACCCGTTCCTGGGGGCACTTGGAGATTGGCAGGGACAGATATTGCCAAGGCTGAAAAAAAGAAGAGTTGATGAAAACCACCCCAAACTGGCCATAAAGGTACTGTAACCTGGGTTTCAAGGTAATATGTAGAATGCTCTCTTCTTTAAAAAAATTTTTTTTCAAAGATTTTATTTATTCATGAGAGACACACAGAGAGAGGCAGAGACACAAGCAGAGGGAGAAGCAGGCTCCCTGCGGGGGCCCAACATGGAACTCCATCCTGGGTCTCCAGGATCACACCCTGAGCTGAAGGCAGACGCCCAACCACTGAGCCACCCAGGTGCCCGTTTGAGCTCTTTATAAGCATTTAATCTAAACACTATAAACAATTCTAGTAATAAGCAAGTATGTAAATTAGTAATAAACAGTATTAACTGACTTTTATGGAATCACACAAGTATTACATGGTGGAGCTGGGATTAAAATTCATCAGACCTCTGTTTCCAACTGAAATAGGGCAAAAGGGAATGGATTTACCACCTATGACTTCGACTTATTATAAAACTACAGTAATTAAGACAGGATTAATTGGTTATAATGATTGGCGTGAAGACGGATAAATCAATGGAATAAAATAGATCAACAGAACAGCATAGAGAGTCCAGAAATAGACCCAAACATATATAGACAATTGATTTTCAACAAACGTACAAAGGCAATCCAGTAGAAAAAGGATAGTCTTTTCAACAAATGGTACTGGAATGATTAAATAATCAGATGCAAAGAACATGAGCTTTGATCCATATCTTACCCTACATAAAAAATTAATTCAAAATGGATTATAGACCTAAATGTAACACCTAAAACTATAAAACTTCCAGAAAAAACTCGCTGTGATGTTAGATTAGTCAAAGATTTCTTAGATACCACACTGAAAGCATGATCCATTTAAAAAATTGATACTTTGAACTTCATCAAAATCAAAAACTTTTGCACTATTAAGGGAATGAAAAAACAAACCACACATTGGGGGTAAATATTTGCAGATCACATATTTAATTTTTAATTAGGAATTTTAAAAATATGTATATACTCTCAAAACCTAATAAGAAAACGACTTAAGGGATGCTTGGGTGGCTCAGTGGTTGAGTGTCTGCCTTTGCCACAGGGCGTGATCCCAGGATCTGGGATGGAGTCCTGCATTGGGCTCCTTGCATGGAGCCTGCTTCTCCCTCTGCCTATGTCTCTGCCTCTCTTTATGTCTCTCATGAATAAATAAATAAAATCTTTTAAAAAAAAGAAGAAAACTTAATAAAAAATGAGCAGAAGATTTGAACAAACACTTCACATAAGATATATACCTGGACATATTTGTGTGTACAACATACACCTAGTATATGGCCCAACCATTTCACCCCTAGGTATTTACCCGAGAGAAATGAAAGTATATGTTCATACAAAAATTTATATACACAGGGAAAGGCAATTATCATATGGTCTCACTCATATGTGGAATTTAAGAAACAAAACAGAGGATGATAGGAGAAAGGAGGGAAAAATAAGATGAAATCAGGGAGACAAACCATAAGAGATTCTTTTTTTTTTTTTTTTAAGATTTATTTATTTATTCATGAGAGACATAGAGAGGCAGACATAGAGAGGCACTGGCAGAGGGAGATGCAGGCTCCATGCAGGGTCCTGATGTGGGACTTGATCCCAGAATTCCAGGATCACACCCTGAGCTGAAGGCAGAGGTTCAAGTGCTGAGCTACCCAGGCATCCCCCATAAGAGACTCTTAATGATAGGAAATAAACTGAACGTTACTGGAAGGGAGGGGGTGGGGTGATGGGGTAACTGGGTGAGGGCATTAAGGAAGGCACAGGTTGTAATGAGCACTGGGTATCATATGAGACTGATGAATCATTGAACTCTGCCTCTGAGGACTAATAATACACTATATATTTATCAATTGAATTTAAATAAAAATTTAAATTAAAAAAACCAAAAACTTATATACAAGTATTCATAGTAGCATTAACTTTTTTTTTTTTTTTTAAGATTTTATTTATTTCGGGCAGCCCGGGTGGCTCAGCGGTTTAGCGCTGCCTTCGGCCCAGGGCGTGATCCTGGAGACCCGGGGTCGGGTCCCATGTTGGGCTTCCTGCGTGGAGCCTGCTTCTCCCTCTGCCTGTGTCTCTGCCTCTCTCTCTCTCTCTCTGTATCTCTCATGAATAAATAAAATCTTTTTTTAAAAAATATTTTATTTATTCATAAAATCTTTTTTAAAAATATTTTATTTATTCATAAAATCCTTTTTAAAAATATTTTATTTATTCATAAAATCTTTTTTAAATATTTTATTTATTCATAAAATCTTTTTTAAAAAATATTTTATTTATTTATTCATGAGAGACACAGAGAAAGAGAGAGAGAGAGGCAGAGACACAGGCAGAGGGAGAAGCAGGCTCCACGCAGGAAGCCCAACATGGGACCCGACCCCGGGTCTCCAGGATCACGCCCTGGGCCGAAGGCGGCGCTAAACTGCTGAGCCACCCAGGGATCCCCAATAGCATTAACTTTTGAGTATTTTTTATTGCTCATGTTTATCATTAAACTTTTGAAAAAAAAAAAAACAGAAAATGAAAGGGAAAAATACATAACCCTGGATTATTAATGTTTTAGTCTCTCTCCTTTATGTACACTTTATCATTGTCATGGTTACATATATAGAAAATGCTAGTAGTTTGAGTTTGACGATGACAGTACAATAACAGACATCTGTGTGTTCTGTGAACATCTTTCCACAACACTAAATACATGCCTATATTTATCATTCTTTAGTTCTAATTATCATATATGGAACCAGTACCACATTGTAGGACTGTAGGATGTTTCCAGGTTTATTTTGCTCTTATAAGTAAGCTCTCAAAAAACAACAGACAGAAGCCTGGAACCCAGTAAGATGCTCAGTTATAAGAATCTCAAATAGAATTTGCACACAGCAGTACACGAGACGCGCCACCTCACAGACGTCAGGAGTTGGAGAACAGAGGGCTGTGTGTTTGGAAGAATTGTAGAGAAGGGTCTGGAGCTGAGCCTAGGAGATAGCTGCGGTTTGTTTTGTTTGAATGTAAAGGAAGAACATTTCATGAGAGGGAAACAGCATGATTCCTTTTAATTTACGAAACAATAGCGCCTCTAACAATGATGCATGCAAAGCTTTTGTTGTGTTTTTTGTTTTTTTGTGACTATTGCCATCCAGTTCTATTAACCTGGGAGTGGATCTTTGTATATGTGGCCCATTTTACCAGAAACCTGGGATTGTTCTAATTCTTATTTCAGTGAATTTATATATCAAGCAGAAAGCTTTTATTACAAGATAGCTCATAATTTTCCAACAGGTATAAGTTCTCCTGGAGTTACCAGAAATTTTATTTCTCTTTTTGTAAATTTAATTTCACAGATACCAACATTTTTCTTTCTTAAAGAGGCCAGTGAACTATTTAAGGGAAATAGGAATCTTAATTTTGAAAGTTTTCAGTTGTTGTGTATGTGTATGTGTGTGTGTTTGTGTGTTTTAATGAATCTGGCTGTGAAAAAAAATTAATAAATAAAAAAATGAATCTGGCTGTGGCATAATTGAACCCATGTTTTCGCCACTAGAAAAACTTGATAGTTGAAAACGTTTCCAATGTTCAGAGATTAGTTAGGAAAAGTATGTCCCTTTGTAGTTATTTGATGTATACCATAAGCGGCTATAAAAATACAGGTTTTCCCTGAATAAGACAAAGGCCATGGGTATTGCTTCATATTGAAACATAAAAAATCCTTTTCCATGAGTGGTTAAACATGGAATACTACTCACCAATAAGAAGGGATAATAACTAAACTATTGATACACACAGCAACTTGGGTGAACCTCAACAAAATCATGCTGAGTGAAAAAAAAAATTATGCAGAGGAGCCAATCTCAAAAGGATACACACCTCATGATTCTGCTGGTGTAACATTTGTGAAATAACATAATTATAAAGATAGGGAACAGATTAACAGTTGTCAGGAATTAGGGATGGGGGGAGGAGGTGGTCTGGATATAAATGGAGCCTCATGGTGATTGTATAATTGTGCATCTTTTTTAAAAAAGATTTATTTATTAAAGAGAGAGAGACGGATCCCTGGGTGGCGCAGCGGTTTGGCGCCTGCCTTTGGCCCAGGGCGCGATCCTGGAGATCCGGGATCGAATCCCACATCAGGCTCCCGGTGCATGGAGCCTGCTTCTCCCTCTGCCTGTGTCTCTGCCTCTCTCTCTCTCACTGTGTGCCTATCATGAATAAAAATAAAAAAAAAATTAAAAAAAAAGATTTTTAAAGAGAGAGAGAGAGGGCAGGGGGAGGGGCAAAGGGAGAGGGAGACAAGCAGTCTCCCCACTGAGTGCAGAGCCCTACTTGGGCCTCGATCCCAGGACCCGAAGACTACAAACCAAGCTGAAATCAAGAAGGGACGCTCAACTGACTGAGCCACCCAGGCACACCCAGTTGAGCATCTTGTGGTGGTGGTTATGCAAGGCTATGAATGTGATAAAATTGCCCAGAGTCACTCACTCACGGGGATGTGCGTGTGTGTGCATAACTGGTGACATCTGAATAAGAGCTACAGCCTGTAGCAATGTCAGTTGCTTGGCTATGATGCTGTACCATCCTTGTATAAGGTGTTACTACGATTGACAGAAACTGGAAGAAGTTTATGGTACTTCTCTGTACTTTCTTTACAACCTCCTGTGAATTTATAACTACTTCAAAATGAAACATTTGAAAAAGAAAAACAAACCTTTCCCAAGTGGACTAAGGACTAAGAAGAGACTACACAGTGGAGGGGGAGCTTTTCAGAAAGAAAATTACTTGACTGCACTCCTGATCTAGGCAGGCTCAATATTCCTAAAAAGGGAGTGAAGAAAAAAGAAAAGAATAGCATTGGGAGTCTCTGAAAGAAAGGTACCATTAGAACTAGAAGCCAAGGGTTTCTCTAACCATATGGCAATTCCTATTAAAATAAAAAATTTTTTTGAGAGGAAGAAAGGAGGGGGGGTATGCAGAGGGTAAGGGAGAGAGAGAATCCTGAGCAGGTTCCATGCCTAGTAGAGTCTGACCGTGGGGTTCAATCTCAAAACCCTGAGGTCATGATCTGAGCCGAAATCAAGAGTTGGATGCTTAACCGACTGAGCTACCCGGGTGCCTCCCCATGAACAACTTTTAAAAGTAAGCTACAAAGTAGCTACAAAATGAGTTCTTGGTTATAACAGGGGATGGAGGTATTTAGCATATTTCTAACAGAATTCTGGGTTGAGCTATGTTGAGACTTACATTCAAACTCCATTTCCCCATATGAGTAATAAAATAGGGTCAAGTTCAATAACGTGGGAGAGGAGAGGATTTGCTTTATATCATTTATAAATGAGAAGTGGGTCAAACAGAAACTTCTCTGCCTAGGAAGAGTGAAAACTAAATACCTAAATATAAGATTCTTTTCCATGTTTTACTGCTAAGAAATACATGTAGAGAAGTGTGTGTGTGCTGGTGAGATTAGAGTGCTCCTTTTTTATATAGAAGTCTACAAGCCCATTGATGAGCCACAAATATATATGTACTTCAGTTATATCTCAATAAAGTTGGTTTAAGGGCGCCTGGGTGGCTCAGTTGGGTAAGCATCTGCCTTCGGCTCAGGTCATGATCCCAGGGTCCTGCGATGGAGCCCACATCAGACACCCTGCTGGTGAGAAGCCTGCTTCTTCCTCTCCCTCTGCCTCTGCCAGCCGCTCCCCCTGCTTGTGTGCTTTCTCTGTCAAATAAATAAATTAAATAAATAAATAAATAAATAAATAAATAAATAAATAAATAAATAGATATTAGATAAATAAAATCTTTAAAAAAAAATTTGCTTTAAAAAAACAGTCTAATTCCAACACTCTGAGGTCCTTCCCCTAAACCATTCAAGGGTGGCACCTGAGGGGCTTAGTCAGTTAGGTATCTGCCTTGGGTTCAGATCATGATTCTAGAGTCCCAGGATTGAGCCACACATTGGGCTCCCTGCTCAGTGGTGAGTCTACTTCTCCTTCTCTCTCTGTCCCTCACATCTGCTCATGTGCTCTATCAAAATATTTTTAAAAATTATTTATTCATGAGAGACAGAGAGAGAGGCAGAGACCCAGGCAGAGGGAGAACCAGACTCCCTGCAGGGAGCCTGATGTAGGACTCTATCCCAGGACCCTGGGGTCACGACCTGAGCCGAAAGCAGATAGATGCTCAACCACTGAGCCACCCAGGCAGCCCACCTTAAATAAAATCTTAAAAACAAAACAAAACAAAAACAACTCTGCTTTCTGCCAGTGAACTACTGTGCATTCAAGGCATTTTTGTTTGTGCCCTCAACAAGTATATATTGAGCACTTACTGCATACCAAGATCTATTCTGGGCACTGGGGACATAAACAGAAACAAACCAAAGCCCTGCACTGATGGAGCATGCACTCTAGTAGAAAAAGGACAAAATGGGAGCCCGGGTGGCTCAGCGGTTTAGCGCCACCTTCAGCCCAGGGTGTGATCCCAGAGACCTGGGATCGGGTCCCACGTTGGGCTCCCTGCATGGAGCCTGTTTCTCCCTCTGTCTGTGTCTCGGCCTCTCTCTCTCTCTATCTCTATCTCATGAATAAATAATAAATAATCTTTAAATAAAAGGACAAAATAAGCAGCTAAAGTAATAAATATCTAATATTTCAGGCATTGCCAACTGTGGTGAAGAAAAATAAAGCAGAGCAGAAGGAAAGAATATTGAGGGACGGAGTTTATTTACTGTGGTCAGGGGAGATTTCTCTAGCAATGAGGTGCTTGAGCAGAGGCTCCAGGGAAGTGAGGAAGAGCCCTCAGAAAAGAGCTTGGCAGGCCGAAGGAAGAGGCAGGCCCTGAGGAGCAGGAGGGCTTGGCGAGAGCCAGGTGAGCGCCTCCTAAGTGGGGGAGTGCCCTGGTGGACAGCCCCAGGGAGCCTCTCACGCTTGCCCTCAGCTCAAAGTCACCTGGCCTAAGTCATACCCTCTTCCAGGTGATGCCTCTTCCACCTGATGCGCTGGGAGGTGAAGGAAGTGCCCATGGCCTGAATCCAGGACAACTCCGGAGGGGCAAGGGGAATGGGGCACTTGGGCATCCACCAGGGGTGGGTGACAGTGAGGAGGGGGAGGTTGGTTCACAGAGAGGTTGTTTCACTCTCAGGTTCATAGGAGCCCAGAGTCCCGGAGGTTTATGGTCATGAGTTCAAGAGACTGCTAGTTAGCATGACTGTGAATGGTCTCCAGGTATTTTCGGCCACTCGTGCTCAGGCACAGAGGCGGCCATGTGGAGTGTTCAGCTAGGACCCGGGAGGGGCGCCTGGGGGGCCCGGTGGTTGAGCCTGACCTTTAGCTCAGGTCATGATCCCGGGGTCCTGGGATCGAGTCCCGCATCGGGCTCCCCACAGGGAGATTGCTTCTCCCTCTGCCTGTGTCTCTGCCTCTCTTGCTGGGTCTCTCATGAATAAATAAAATATTTTTTAAAAAGTGGTAAAAATAAATAAAAATAAAAAAATAAAAATAAAATTTAAAAAAGTGGTGGAAAGGATATTAGAGGAAAGCAAACAGAAAATGTGGAAGTTGGGGATCCCTGGGTGGCTCAGTGGCTTAGTGCTGTCTTCGGCCCAGGGCATGACCCTGGAGACCCAGGATCGAATCCCACGTTGGGTTCCCTGCATGGAGCCTGCTTCTCCCTCTGCCTGTGTCTCTGCCTCTCTCTCTCTCTCTCCCTCTCTTTCTCTCTCTCTCGTTTCTCATGAATAAATAAATAAAAACTTAAAAAAAAAGAAAGAAAATGTGGGAGTTGGTGATTAGAAGAATGGGATGTTTGAAATGGAGGCTGTGGACGAGTTTCAGTTATTGACAATGGCCAGTTCTCGGATGTTACTATTGGAATTGGCAGCTGAGGTCAGGTGGAGGAAAGGAAAAATCACTAGAGTTTAGATCAGGAAATTCAGAGTTCCAAGTATTGGAAAGATTGTTCTGTCACTAAGAATCATGGCAGGAGGAGTGAGAAAAGAGGTATCGGGACACGTGTTAAGACTAAGTATTTACATTCTAGGGGAGTATCTCTCAAGGTCTGTGGATGACCTGAGCTGTGGGCAAGCGGATGACAAGAACTTTAGAGGAGCTGGGAGGTTCAGAGGAGAGGGAGAAGCCGTGTCTGGAGGTACAGTGATTTTATGCGACCAACGGGGTTTGGGCCAGCGTCAACTCCTTGGTTGTTGTCAAATAGGTTCTGAGTGAGTGTTACTGCTAAAAAAAAAAAAAAAAAAGTGTTACTGCTGAGCAGTTCCAATGGTAAATGATGCAAATAAAGCAGTTGTTTCATAACATAAATTTACTTTAAAACTTTATGTTTCTAAATTTGCCAGCTGTCTGTAATTCTTTCGGGACCAGAATTCTGCAGAGCAGTAAGTGCCAGAGTTTAGGTCCTGAGGAGCGTGGAGCTAAGGCAACTAGAAGGGGAAGTGGCTGCAAGAGTGAGTCTGTTTAAACATTCTTAGTGTGCTAATACGGTAATGCCAGGGAAATTAAATTAGTCAAGAACCCAAAGGCCTGGAGAGGAGCTGAAAAGATAAAGACAAAAGTCTAGAATGAGAGAAAAATGTTAGGCCGCTGCCTGTTCAGAGGCACGAGCTTTCTAGCTCACGATACCTGTGTCTGTGCTTCCTGACATCCAACGTCCTTTACTAAGCTAACACTAAACATTTTAGGCTTTGTTACCTGGTATAGAATTACAGATATCAAAACTATAATGTTAGGGGGCACTTGGCTGGCTCAGCGGTTGAGCGTCTGCCTTCGGCCCAGGGCGTGATCCCGGTTGGGGATTGAGTCCCGCTTCGGGGTCCCCGCGGGGAGCCTGCTTCTCCATCTGCCCGTGTCTCTGCTTCTCTCTGTCTCTCATGAATAAATAAATAAAATCTTAAGAAAAAAATAAATCAAAACTTGGCTTAAAAAAACTATAATGTTAGGATTATGCTTTTCTGAGACTGACAAAAAAACGTGGTGGCTTAAACAGAAGAGTCTTTCGGGTGTAAAATAGTGGAGGCAGAGCGTCTAGAGCTGGGAGAGCAGTTCTGTTCCATGGGAGTCTGCAGAGACCTAGGCTCCCTTCAATATTTAAGTCTGCCAGTGTGTAAGCGAAGCTCTCTTCTTCTAGTCCAAAATAAAGTGCCAGTTACCCTATGAAGGTTCTAAGCAGCGGAGTTCAGGAAGGTGGTGGGGCGGGGTGGGGGGGGGAGCTGAACTTTATGCCAAGAGGCTCTTTTTTTTTTTTTTTTTTTTTTTTGCCAAGAGGCTCTTAAGGGAGGTTCCTGCTGCCAGTTCCATCCCAGTATGCAGAAGTTGGTCTCATGGCTATGCCAAGCTGAAAGAAAATAAGGCACACACGGTCAAAAAATGCTATTGTTATAGAAGAAGGGAAGGATGGATATTGGACAGTTGGCAGCCTTGGCCACATGAAAGTAGAATTCTAAGTGTAGGGCAGAGTTGACAACACGTAACGACGGATTAAAAGTGACAGAGCTAAGGAGGAAAACAGGACAGATGTGACCGCAGCTAGTGTCGTTTGGGGGAGAGGGGACAGCAAGTTGAGGGATAGTGTCTGTCTGTGACGGGAGAATGAGTATGGAGGTGCAGGAGGGACGTAAGAAGCTAGCGAGGGTTGAAATAGGAAATAAGCAAGTTCTTTAGTGACAGAGAAGGAACATGGGAGAAAGCCTGATCGTCCAGGGAAGAAGCGGACACTGAGATTTACAGTTGCCCTAATCCCTACTCCATTTTTCTTCCATACCTGTATATCCCTCTTCTGCCCCTGGGCAATTTCTGTCAAGGAAAAGCAACCGCACTTGGGGCTTCTTCGTGGACTTCTTTGCCAGGTCCAATCAAGCAGATGACATTTTCTCACTGGTGTCGAGCACAGATAAGATTAAATGTCAAGGAAATGTCAGGAAGACAGACCACTCATCAGAGATCTCTGATGGTTAGGATTAGAGAAACCAATGAGGCTTGTGGGTTCCCAGGAGGAGAAAGGCCATTTGAAGGAAGACAAGCCCCAAGCACATCCAGGGACCAGACAAAACAAACAAACATACAAACAAACAAACAAACAAAACAGAAATGAGAAAGCAGGAAGCAAGGCAGCTTCAGGTTATTCATTGTGCCATCGCTTTCACGTGGGCATCCTCATAAGACGACACAAGCCTTATCCACTCTTCTAGGGGCTCGACCACTTCTAGCTCTCAGCCAAAATTCTGCTAGGGAGCCAGTGATTCACTTAGATGCTGCTCAGCAATCTTAACGGGTTGAGCCCTGTATACTCCACTCCATCGGGGGCTATCACCCAGCCTGCCGCGGTGGGCACCCTTGCGGCCGGCATCTCAATCCACTGTACCAGGCAGGGTCCAGTCCGAACCGGAGACACGGCAACTTGAACAGGGGAAGAGTGATGTAGAGAACTAGTACCCAGGAACAGGGGATTAGTTACTAAGGGTGGAGAGAACTCAAGAACACAGCAGTAGTGGCTACAGGAGCAGCCACTGTGCCTACAGCTAAGCCAAGTGACCCACGTAGGAAACCAATTGGAAGAGGTTCCTTTGCAAGACTGTCAGACTGTTGGCGAGGGCATGGTTGTGAGGTTTGCTACTGAAGCCCAGGGCTGGAGGAGAGGGTGTCAACAAACCTAGCTTGGAAGCAACCCTCCCGCCCCAGGGCTGCCAAAGAACCCTGCTGGGAAGCTGGCAGGGGGACCGGTGCACTTGCTGGGAAGCACTCTCCCAGGAGCCACCAGCCCCCACACACTACAGAAGGAAAAAACCCCACTAGAACCAGGATGAGCAGCTTTCTTCAGCATCCTTCCAGTATCCTCTACTGACAAGTTGAATACGTGCTAGCAGGCAAAGGCTTGGAGGGCTCAGGCTCACAAAGAGGGATTTGGGAACTGAGAAGAAATCCCCCAATAAATGGCACATCCACAATCACTGGCAGTCCCGGCACAAGGTCATCATAACTTCCCAGAATGGGAACCAGAGAGGAGCGCATTTTATCCGGGGAGGAACGTCACTGAACTGGCTGCCTGAGCCCAGCACTTGAGAAACTTCACCTTATTGATACTATTAAGGACACTGGTAACTTCAGAATTTCTAAGAGGGAAGTTGGGCAGGCAAAAGGACTGCTCTTGTGTTTGCTCAGCAAGCACTTTTCTCTCGGAGATTGTACATTTACTGAGGATGTGAGGCCTGGCAGGACTTGCAGGGAGTGACAAGATCCAAGGACCCGATGGAGAAAGAATTCAGCTTCAGAATGGCCAGAGCAAGTACTGACCAGAGAGCTAGCTGTAGACGAGTGCACTTCGAACGTCAGAGAAGTTTAAGTTATTTCCTTATGATGGCTTTTCTTTTCCTGATCCTTCTGATAAAGAACAAAACCAAAAACCTCATGGTTTGGGTATTCTATGAAACACTAAGGCCAACTGATCAATTTGAACAACTGGAACTCGTTTTTGTAACATGCTGAAGACAACCTCCCCGACACCCTACCTGTGTGATACATTATGGGCCAAGATTATGTAATAGAAATTTGACTATTAATGGTCGGAGAAACAGAACGGATTTTAAATCGGCTGAGAGTAACATTTTTGTTTTTATTCACTGTCATGTTTCCTACAGTAACAAATGTTGATAGCCAGTGATCCTAAAATGAAAAATGCCACTTCAGTAGTATTTGCCAAGTGCTAAGAGATCCCATGGGACGGAACAAAGGAATTCAAAGACAATCAGGAAGTTTCCTTTTCCATAAAAATAAAGTCTCGCTGTAATTGGATGAATTGCTCAAGGCTGTGATATAATCAGATTAGGACCAGAACCAATTTAAAGTCTGTTAGTTGGCCAATATAACCAGAGAGAACTGGTCAACTAGTCCTATAATCCAGGTTGTGCATTGGAAATCAGTGGAAAGATGTATAAACTGCCTGTCTGGGCCTCATATCTGATTAAGTTAAAAAAAACTTTCTATTCATAAAGGACAACTCTTTTGGGGAAGATCTTAGTATCATTAAGCTTCACGCCCCCCCCCCCCCATTTTTTCCTTTTAACTAAAAAACAAAAAAACCCTAAAAGCTATATTACCTTTAGTACTCTCAGAAACAAACTTCCTATTCATTCCCTGTTTATCTAATCATAGCTTTAAAAAAAAAAAAAGGTAAACAGTACAGAAGCCCTAGGGCAGTTTAGTGCTTTTGAAATTGCATTCAAGTTTTAGAGTACTTTTAATTTTTCTAGACATGATTTGTAGCTTTCATTAGATTCCTAAAAAAGAGCCTGTAACTCAAAGGTTAAGCAGCACTAAACCTCAACTGATTATAAATTTGGCATTAAAACAAAACTTTTATATTAAAATTTCAAGATTAATAATAAACTAGCCCATGTATAGTATTTAATTGCAAATGGAACATTAGAAAACAGATGAAAGATATTAGTACACAAAAAGGTGAAGTCATTTCAGTAAGCCGAGAACACACCGAAAGAGGCTATTTATAACGTTCTGTCTAAAGCTTTTCAAGTTTGCTCATGTTGTAAGAAATAATTCCGAGGTCTTTTGCAGCCACTTGTTTTCCTGGTCTTTCAGGAAGCTGCTCTTCAAATTAAACCATGCATATGTTTGGCAACAATTAGTATTATTAACATATTCTACTACTTATCAAAATGTTCAAGGGTCAACTTAAACATTAAAAATCAGAGGAAATCAAATACAGCTTATAATATTTTCATCTCTATCTGAAATTCTTTCCACATTTTACGTAAAATACACTGTGAAATGAACATTACAGGTGGAACTATATTTAGGAATAGCACCATAATTCAGGTAGGCTAAAAATATTTAAAATTAATCTTTCATTACTTTAAAATGCTTTTCTAATTTGTCAATTTACTTGATGCTCAATTTAAAAGGCAAGATGACTGAATCTTCTACTTATTAAAAAAAAAAGCGTAGCATTTTTTCAGTGAGGAATTCCTTCATTTAATGAGATTTTTCTGGAGTTAGGTAGGTACAAATGTTAAGCCCACATATGAAGGACTCTTCCAAATGTACTTGTTTGCCCCATGTAACACTTTGCAAGGTGGTTTCCGAGTGCCCATCGAGTTGGCCAATATAAACAGTGAGATCAAACATGGGAAGATGGTCTACATACACTGTCTGGAACACTCCCTTTTAGTCTTGCTGTTGACTGAACAAATCACCTCGGACCTCAATTTCTTGTTCTAAAAAAACTGGAGGAGTGGTCTTATATAAAAGTCACCTCAGGTCCAAATTTTAAATGATTCTAGTATGTAATCCAAGTGCAAAGTATCTCATTAAGCACCTTTGATGTGAAAATTAAGTAATCACCCAATTGAAAAGAACCTAGCGACACACAGAATACCCACTGACAAAAGGAATTGCTGATATTAAGAACTCTAGTAAATATTTTTTTTCCTAGTAAATATTATTGACTATCACATATCCAATTCAATTCTAGTCTACCCCGTTTAAAATTCACTGGTCATCTGGGCACTGAGATATCCAACCCTCTACACAAAGTGTGACTCTAACACTGTATAAATTTCCACAATAAAAATATTTAAAATGTTGACAAAGGGGAAGGGGGGGGAAGCCAACACCCAGAATAAAGGATTTAATCCAGTATTTATTCCACACTCATGATCGTTGATCGTTCTCTGTAATCAGAATACAAGTCATAAGAACAATCTTTCAAATAATCTGCTGATAATCTTAAATAATGCAGCATAGCATTACTTTTAATATTTCTCTGTCCTAGATTAAGTTTAAAAACTCAAAACAGCAATCTTCATCATCAATAAAAAAGTTTTGAATTTTAAAAAAAGGAGACTATTACCAAGCTGTTTCATAATTTAAGTTTTTTCCATTTATAAAAATCCTTTGGAAGCTTGAGGCTTGAATCGATTTCTCTACTCATCTGCCCCACCCTCTCCCAATTTCACGTTAGTATAGGGTTGCTGCAAGAATGCTAGGCTTTAGACATTAATTTTTTCCTTTAATATAGTACTTTAAAATCTGAGAAATTCGAGAAAAAAGATTACATGACATGTATTTTTTCAAATAAAAAAGGAAAACTAAGTGAATATATTTTAGGCATAATAACAGTGTCCCTTTGAGGTAGAATGCTAAAAGGACTTTTGATCGAATCACAGCCTAATTGAAACTTCTGCCTCAGAAACTACCTTGTCATGAATCTAAAAGTTAACTGTGGAGAATATTAAGTGTAACACATTAAACAAGAGCCTTCCAAGAGAATATACAGTGGACAATGTTAATCCTACAACTGCTGCCCTCGTGTACACTGAAAGCACACAATTCTCCCAGAATAGACATCCAAGATCCATTCTCAAAGTCTTTAGCATTCTATTATGAAAAGCACAGCCATGCTAACTTCAGTACACAAACCATAATCCCACACCTACAAAACAAAAATAGAATTAGCGGCAGTTTATTGCCTTATACAAATTTAACCAACATGGCAACCATGCCAAAGGAATTAAAACATTTTCAGGACATATGTACAGACTGTACATCTCAAAAACAATTAAACAATAAAAATGCAAGAACAATCTGTGCATCATGTATCAAACTCAACAATTGGGTGAAAACATCAATGCAATAAATGGGATTACAAAGGCACTTCCCTACACAAAAGAGGAAATGAAAATGCAGCCTACAGGGAGCTTGAAGAGTGCTTAACTACGGCACAATCTCAACTTGGGAGGAAGAAAAAGAAAGCAGATTTAATCAAACATTTATAGGATTCAATGTGATCCACTTTTACAAAAAAAAAAAAAAACTTCACACAGTCTCATCTTTGTTTTTATGTTGCCTTTCTTGGCTCTCTGGTTCTATACTTTGGCTCCTTCGACGATCGTGTTTGTCAGACTGGTCCTTACTATCACTGTGATCTCGTTTGTGGGAACGTTCTTTGCTTCTGCTACGCTTTCTAGATTTTTCTTTGCTGGGGCTATGCTCCCGTTTTCTTGATTTTTCAACACTGTCAGTTCTTCCTTGACTGCCACTTCTACTTCGTTTATTTGATTTTTCTTTACTTTCATTTTTATGTTTACTTGATTTCTCTTTGCTCCTGCTTCTGCTTCGTTTCCCTGCATTCCTACTTCTACTCCTACTTCTGTGTTTCCTTTCTCTGCTTCTACTCCTACTGTGTTTTTTCTCCTTCTTGGAATCTTTTTTGTCATCTCTATGCCGCCTATCATCTTTATCTTCTTTGTGTTTCTTCTCTTCTACCTCACCCCTACTTCTCCGTTCCTTGGACCGTTCTCTTGATCGCTCTCGCTCCTTTTCTCGGTCATTACCTCTTTCCTTATCATAGTCACGATCTCGTCTTCTACCTCTCTCATTTTCTTTTTCTCTTTCCCGATCCCTGTCTCTTCGGTCCCCTTTCCTATCCCGACTTCGACTACGACTTCTATGCCTTTCCCTACTCCTGCTACTCCGCCTGCGTTCCAACCCCCGATCAATACTTCGGGATCTTCGCCTTTCTTTCTCCCTTTCTTTGGCTTCACGCTCTAGTCGCTGGCGTTCTTTCTCTCTTTCTAATTCTCGATCAAAACTAGAAGACCCATGGCCCTCCCGATGATGGCTTCTACTTCTTGATCTTCTTGGGGACCTCCGTGGACTCAGTGATCTCCTCGGAGACCTAATATTTAATAAAGTAAGGAAAAAGAAAATTTCAACAAATAAAACATATCCTAAAAATTTTACTTTTGAGAGTGTTATTTATTTAGGTCCCCAACTTACATAGACATGTTAGGAACGATTAAAGGCCCCAAAAGGCAGAAAATAACCTTTCAGGGTTAAAAGCGACAAACTCATAAAATGAACAGCATACAGATAATTTTCTAAGAATTTGCCGCTGATCTCCGAGGACCTTTTATAAAGCCTATCTTTCAAGTAATTCCAAGAGGTACATTACCTGGAACGCCTGCGTTCAACATGTCTGTCTATTTCCTCAGGACCTTCCTTCCCATCCTTCTTGATTTTTCTGGGGCGGGTTTTAATCTGTTGATCAATATTCTTCTGAACTGGAACTGGAATTCTTGGAAACAGGGTAGAAAACCACTCCAATTTTGTGAGAAAAGACCGCAGCATTTCTCCAATGGTCATTACACAGCCTCCACCAGCCTTCACATCTAGGTCCTACAAAAACACAAAAGATACCCTAGCCGTCAAAAAAATAATAATTTCAATATATATGTGAATACTATAAAAATATTACCATCTTTGGAATCTCAAATACAAAAAAATTCTAACGAAAATTTTAATTTGTGTACCCTACTAATCTGGTAATGAATGATACAGAGAAATACTTGGGCTTAAGTGTGTGCATGCAGGTGCGAACAAATCCTGCAGCCTCGTGGGCATAAAGAGCATTGATCTCACTCAGTTAACAGGAACATGAAACAGCCCCTTACATTACTAAACTCTGTGGAACATAAACTTAAATTAACATTCCACATACCTACTAAGTATGTATTTCTTTCTGTGGACACATTTGCACACATCATTCCTAGCACTGTAGCCTAACTGCATATGAACTACTTCAGACAATCCTCTCTAAAGATTATCTTTTAACAGCTCTAATATAAAATGAAGCCCTCATAAAACTGGAAGCAATAGCAAACCAACTGCCATGAAGCAGTGAGGTTTCTAATTTAGAGTCATGTAGAAAATAAATAAATGAACAAATAATTGGAAACGCATAATCCATGATGACCATTGTCTCTGAAAAGGGTCATTACCGCATGAAGGCCTTCTTGCTATGCCCTCTCACAGCTCAGGACATGTTAGTCAGCTATTGTCAGTCCCAAACCTATAGTGCAAGCACACAAGGAAAGTGAGATTTGTTATCTAAACAGGAAAACAAGAGCTAAAGGTAAAACTGCTTGCACTCACACACATTTAAGTGTTCAGATATACAGTATTTCCAAATATAATCGCTGCAGATATCTAAGGAAGAAAACAATAAGTTAGCTTAAATAGAGATCCTAAGGTTTGTAAATACAATAAAAAACAGATTAAATAGAAGCATTCAGAAACAAACCTAATACAATACCAATTACGAAGAGGGACATGCTTTTTAAATATAGAAGGGAGAAGTGTTTTGGCCTGAAAAATCTCTTCTAAAAAGAAAAACTACTTTAAAGATTGTGATTTATCACCTAATACATTTTTTGCTTCTTCAGGAAAATGAGTAATTCAGTAAATAGCCCCTGCCAAAAAAAAAAAAAGGCAGACTAAAATTCTCCATGTCTACAAGAGAGTTTTAGGTGTGCACATAATATAAAAACACACTAGGAAGACCTATTAGAACTATCCTTTAATTCAACAAATTCTTTGTACAAATGTTTTAAATATTACTATTGAAGCATGGGACTCAAAGTTTATGCTATGAACCTTAAAATACAAAGTGGTGGGGGGCATATGTATGGATAATACAGGTATGTATGAAGTACCTTTTTGAGATCTTGGACATCACTGTGTAAGCATATTAATACATAACTGTGATTTAAATATGACACAGCAATGTTTCCAAAAGTAGCTAGAATTGAAATACTTTGATCATTTTGGATATATCATCTAAACTCTCACCCTATTGAATCCCACCCAGCTCTTCAATTCTGCACGTCTACGCAAGTGGGAGTATTAAGATACATGGAAGAAGTTAGAGTGTAGAGAGCTGAAAAGTTCCAAAAGAATAAAAGCACTATAATTAGTATTGTACGGGCATGTCTTAACACCTCAATCCTGAGACTGGCCCACTTAAAAAATTACTATCAACTGTACAAGTCAAGATCAATGCAATACACAAAATGTAATCAGGAAGAAAAAATTTAATAGTCACCAAAACCATTTAAACAATTAAGAAATAAGAAATTTTAAAAAACTTAATGATATATAAAATCCACTATGTCTTAGTAAAAGGACAGCAATTCCAAAAGTAAGAGTGAAGTAAACCTAACTACAGGAGATTGTGAAAAACATTAAGCCTCCAATAAAAGATACTAAAAACATGAGAGCAATGAGAAGAAAACTAATTATTACCCTTGTTGACATACCTCTTCATCATCAAGGAAGGATTCAAACCAGTCCCATAGATCTGTAGGGGGCTGTGTGTACCTAGAATTACAAAAGATTGATTAGGTTTACATGAATTAAAATGATATACTTAATGGAAATGTAGATAAATGCATGCTTACCTTATATACATAAATCCAAGGGCTCTAATATATGGAGAGTCTGTGTGCGTTATGAGACCCATCACTTGCTTACGAGTTAGCTTCAGAGTAAATAATTTGTATAACAGGCAGAAAGCTGTAGAAACAATTCCTCCTGTTCCAACACCTCGAACCTTTAAGGGAAACAGTTAAAAAAAAAAAAAAAAGGTAGTAAAAAAACAGAGATATTTAACACCAATTGATTAATTCCATTAGGTAGTAATAACAAGATATGATCCAAAACTAACATTAGAGCATTATTAAACAGCATGTTTTAACCCCATTCACGAGCCACCTGGATTTAGATAAAAGCAAAACTTCTAAGCTTTGCCAACTGTCATTTGAGTAACTGTCACTTTTAGTTTCCTAAATATAAACTTAGTTATCAGACACAGAAAAACTGAAAAATGCACGTACTTCTACTTACCCCTCCGCACATCCCCGTTTGGCCTGCTGTTTTCCTGCTTCCTTTCTCCCACGGCTCAACATGCGTGACCTGAAATAGAAAAGAGGAACACAACAAACATTCATACTTCGAATTTTTTTAAAGCTATGATTAAAGTAAACCCAAGTCCATAATAGAGCAGATTCTTCCAAAAGTTTGGAAGCTGAGTGTATTGACATTATATATTTTGCTTACATACATTATATAAACCATCTTTGAAAAACTGCTTAGTTTTTTTAAAAGCACCAATAAAACTGCCAGAGTTTGGCAAAAACCTCAACAGTTTCATGAGCAGAAATTCCATTAAAACAGCTCTGTAGAGAGCTGATTCTTGTTGAGCCAAGAGATTTCTAGGAATCTCATATAATTGTAAAAAAAGTGATAATATATTAAAATTTTGTATCTTACTCTGAGTTGTTTAAAAAAATAAAGATTCTCATTTTAAAATGGATTTAAGGCTTCAACTTGAAGCATCAATGAAGTTTTAGTATTTCAAAAAATAATGCTCTTAATTTTATGATTTAAAATTCTACATCAAATAAAGAAAAATGACTTAAGTATGTTAAACAGCAACAAGTTACTTCTAATGCAAAATTATGAAACTGTACATTTTTTTTTACCATGAATAGGCATTATGTTCGTTCCTGATTAAAGATGAAATTACAAGGGCCACACCTACAAAGATCATTCTTGTTGGGTTTATTTTCAGCCTAATTATGTAAACCAATTCAGTTTTCCCCCAGAAAAACAGTATAAACTGTTAAAAACTGAGTGTGACTAGTCATTATATTAAGTATAATTGATACAGTATCTTTGTTGAGATGAGCACCCTATAAAAACCACATACTTTACCTACAAATAGCAAAGAAAGAATATTAATTTGGTAACACATAACTCAAGGTCTTTTAGAAAGATCTGTTTCTCTTAATTTAAAACAAAATCAAAGTAAAATCCTGTTCTTTCACTATGCATTCCTAAAAGTGTAGCTTCACCCACCCATGGTTACATTTTTATAGCCTTTTTCAGTGGCTTCAGACAGAAAAGCATGCATTTGAATGTAAGCATTACACTGTTAGGCTCAGCACTGCTTTAAGGTTTCATTTCCTTCCCCCAGTTTGCTATGAAAGATGTTTCAATTCCTTAAAGGCCAGCCAAAGGGGGGGATGCAACACAAAACTGACTTAAAACTAGAAGCCTACATATTTCAATGATTATTTAATCTGGACATCCTGATAACAAAGCCTCCATCTTTAATTTTTAAACTATATTTAAATAATTTCTAGTACAATCTTAAATTGTTTCAAAACACAGTATTTGAAATTTGAAAACAAGCTTTTCCTCTATCACATTAACATCTGCCTGTGTTACTAAACAGAACCTGCTACAGAAAGAGCAGGAACCCAATTTTCCATGGTTTTTTTAAGTTTACTACACAAAACTAAGAATATCCACCATACTGTATTCATGCTGAAAAAGGTCTTACCTTTTAAAAGCTAATAAACCTAGTTCAAAGTACTACAATTACTTACAATATACTCTTATAAAAAGATAACAAAATTTCAGTGTAGTTTACATACCCAAAGTTGAACTGTACTCTCAAAGTATCATTTTCTATCAAAAACTAGTATCTCAAAAAAAAAAAAAAATCCTTTAATACCCTAATCGCTTAAAGAGGTGGGGTGGGGGGAGGATTGTGGGCAGAATATAACCTAAAAGCAAATAAAGAGAATTTCCTTCTGCTAACACTTCTACAGGTATGTTCAGATCACAGAAAATACTTTGTGGTCTGTCAAATGTTCCAAGAATTAAATACTCAAAATGGATGGTGTTTTGTTACATGTTCTAGCTAAAATATTTAAAGATCATTAAGACTATTAACATTCCTTAAAATATGAATTAACCTTACGAGGCCTGGAAGATATTTTTAAAACTACATAATTTGCAGGGAAGTGGAGAAAACCTATCTAGTTGGTGAAGAAAAGCCCAAAACCAATGGCCAAAAAGTACCTAATTAGCCGTTCATTTAACCAGGGAAATGCATTTATGGCGATTGAGCATGATTAATAGTGCATACCTCTACCTGCGACCCTGGGCTGCTCCGAGCCTCGCTGCAAGACTGAGTCAATCCTGCTAACGAAACAAGAACTGAGACAAGAGTGCAGTGAGGAGGCGCCAGGTGAGCTCCCCAGCACAGCCAAGCCAGCACCGACCCTGCCGCAGAAGCCCAGGGCCCAGATAATTCTAAACAAGCCCAATGCACAAGTAACTGAGACCACTTACTCCTGACTTCCTGCTGGGAAATTTTCCAGGCCTTCTGTACACCTCCTGCCCTGGCACCTCTCCACCCTCAACCCTCCCACCCCCACCCGACACTCGCACTGACCACTTCCCTGTCTGGATCGGATAAAGAATACCAACAACACGAGGCCAACATCGAAGTCAATACACGCCCTGGCCCGGGGTGAGCGGGAGAAGCACCAACAAGTTGGCGCTGAGTAGATCCACGTCAAAAGGAATAATTTTAAAGCTGTGAACTGGAGAGGATTCAGTCACCCTCTTCTCCCCTCCCCCACCCCTCCCGCCCAACTCCCCCCAGGGGTGGGCAGGAGGTTGGGGGAGGAGAGACTTCAATGGTGGCGGGCTCTCCCAGCCCTAAAAATCTGAAAAAGAAAGGAGAGGGCGGGCGGCCCGTCTGACCCCTCCCTGCCGACTACGGAGCACCGCTCCCCCACCCAACCCCCCGCGCCTACGGACGCTCAGACCTCAAGGGCCGCCTCCGCCCGGCTCCTCCACACCCCTCCACGGAACTGACCCGCCCGCCCCGGCCCCCCAGGCCTAGACGCTTCGTACCTTAAAGTAGATCTCGTCCACCACCTCGTGGTAGGTCTTGAGCTCGTAGAGCTGCACTTTGAAGTAAGGCGACGACAGGATATTGGTCAAGATCATGGGGTTGAGGTTCATCGTCTTCTCGTTGCCCCACAGCGGCAGCACATTCCCCTGCTTGCCCGAGACCGCCGGCTTGGTGGCGCCGCCGCCGCCGCCGCACTGCTGCTGCTGCTGGGCCGCGGCCGCCGCCGCCTGGTGCTGCGGCTGCGAGTTGCCTGTCAGCGCGGGGCTGTTGTTAGCCATGTTGCGGCGGAAGGAAGGAGGGAGGGAGGAGGGAGGGGGAGGGGGCCAAGCTCGATCTCGCTCCTCGGGACAACGGTCCGGGACCCTACTCCATGGAACGCCGTCGGGAGAGGGGGCCGCCTCGCTGTCCCCCAGCTGGGTGAGGGAGGGCAACGGGGACGCCGACAGAAGGACCCTGAGGTGAACGTAGACGCCGAAGCGCGGGCCGCGAGAACTCCCGGCAGAAGGCGAGCCGGCGGCCACGGAGCGCGATCTCTTCCGCCAACTGCCCCTGGGAACAAGATGGCGGGCCCGGCGGATGTGACGCCGCCCGCCCCAGAGTTCCAAGCGGGCCGGCAGCCAATCAGGGACGCCCGGCTGGGCGGGGCCTTCCTCTTCCTGGTTCCGCGCGTTCTGTGCGCGCCGCGGTCCCTGCGGGGTCTTCCGCGCGAGGCTCCTAGGAGGGTTCCCCTGGGAGCTCGGGCGCCCACCTCGTGTGTCTTAGTGCCTGGATTAGGGGCCCGCCTCCTCCTCTCGAAAGCCGGGCAGGAAGCGAGCCGCAGGGATAGATGCTCGCGAATGCGTGACTCGACGCCTACGGAGCGCTCCAGGCTCTCGAGTTACCGATTCTGGATTCCCTGAAAGGGATGGTGACGCGGACTTGGTGCCGCCGTGTGGTTCCGACGCAGTGGTTACAGCCTTCTGTCCGCCGGCGGCACTATTTGTTTGCGTCCTCAGATTTATTCGGTTGTAAGATTGGGAAACCTTGGGCAGCCCGGGCGGCCCAGCGGTTTAGCGCCGCCTTCGGCCCCGGGGCGTGACCCTGGGGACCGGGGATCGAGGCCCGCGTCGGTCTCCTGCCTGGAGCCTGCTGCTCCCTCTGCCTGTGTCTCTGCCTCTGTCTGTGTGTGTGTCTATCATTGGTAAATAAAATCTTAAAAAAAAAAAAAAAGATTGGGAAGCCTCATGCAGCTGCCGTGTGGAGCGTCGCGGGCTCGTGGGGGCGTGGGCTAGGGCTGTCTGTCCTCCCCGCTCGGCCCCGCTCGAGCCCGTCGGCTCTGCGGCCCCTTCTGGGCGCGGGGAGGAGAGGCGGGCGGGAGGACGCGTAGCTCTTGTCGCTCAAAAGCTGTTGTTAACCCAGAGGAGATTCTTGGTTTGGGGGAGCTAGGAGAGCCTGCCGAGAGCCCTGGAGTTTCTACAGGGGCTGTCACCGGGCAGTTTCAGCCTGGGGGTTTGTAGAAGCAGGAGGGCCAGACTCGTTGGACGGTGACCGGCCCAGGACGGGAGCCGCCGATGGAGTAATGGCTGGGGGAGGCCACGATGAAACAAGGAATGCGCTGGCGTTTAAATCCCAGGACTCCGCGATTACACCTGTGACCCCCAAATAATATTCTCTGGCTCCAATCATGCTTCAGAGCATTGCCAGATTCTTCATCCCAAACGTGTAACACCCCTACCCGAGATCTCACTCAGTGACATCCTCATTGCCATGCTAAAACCTAGTGACCATTTCCACTCTTAATCATATATGATTCCTGTGACACCCCCCCCCCTTTTTTTAAATTTAAGTCTTATTTATCTCCACTTGCATCGTGGGTCTCAAGCTCACCACCCAAGATCCAGTCACACGCTCTTTGGCTGAAGCCACCCAGGTGCCCCTGTGGCACTTTTTTATCATTTATTCTTTCCTAGACACTGGGTTGAAAGTTGGAAACTGGAGGTCCTAACTTTTCAATGCCTCATATACAGAGGAGAGGAAAATCCATACCTGCATAAAGATGAACCAGGAGGGAGAAAACAGAAGTAGGAGGTAAACGGGGATAACCTAGTATGACAATGCAAGGAAAGGTAAATGATAAATAAATAAATGGTTGGAGGGACACGTGGGTGGTTCAGTCAGTTAAGGTTCAGCATCTTGCCTGCGACTCATTATGATCTCAGGGTCCTGGGATTGATCCCCAAGTCAGACTCCCTGCTGAAAAGAGAGCTTCTCCCTCTCCCGCTGCCCCCCACTTGTGCTCATGCTAATAATTACATAAAATCTTTTAAAAAATAATAAATAGGGACACCTGGGTGGCTCAGTGGTTGAGCGGCTGCCTTTGGCTCAGGTCGTGATTCCAGGGTCCCAGCATCGAGTCCCACATCAGACTCCCTGCATGGAGCCTGCTTCTCCCTCTGCCTGTGTCTCTGCCTCTCTCTCTCTCTGTCTGTCTCTCTCATGAATAAATAAATAAAATCTTAAAAATAAAGAACTGAAGCTTTGAGAGAAGTGGTTTTCACATCCTAGTAGATCTTGTTTTTCTATACTTAGTTTATATCACTGTACTTACCAAGGAAAATTGATGATCCCAACATCTAATGAATTACTAAGTTGAAAATACAATGAAAAAGAATGTTGAACCGAGTTTTTTAAAGATTTTATTTATTTATTTATTCATAAGATACACAGAGACATAGGCAGAGGGAGAAGCAGGCTCCCTCCCGGGACCCTGATATGGGAGTCTATCCCAGAACCCCCAGGATCAGGTGCCCGAGCTAAAGGCAGATGCTCAACCAATGAGCCACCCAGGCATCCCTCTCACAGTTCTGAATGCTAAGGAGTCCAACCAAGATCAAGGGACATGCTCTTCCCTGGGTCAGAGTTGACACCTAGCTGTACTCACATGGCTGAAGATGGGGAACCTCCTAGGATCTCTTTCATAAGAAAACTGATCCCATGTATGAGGGCTCCACCCTCATGATTTAAACACCTCCCAAAGCCTTCACCTCCTAATACAGCCACTTTGGAGACTTCGAATTTCAGGGCAGCCCAGGTGGCTAGGGTCGGTTTAGTGCTGCCTTTGGCCCAGGGCCTGATCCTGGAGACCTGGGATCGAGTCCCACATTGGGGTCCCTGCATGGAGTCTGCTTCTCCCTCTGCCTGTGTCTCTGTCTCTCTCTGTGTGTCTCTCATAAATAAATAAAATCTTTAAAAAAATTTTCAACGTATGCATTTTGCAGGGATACATTCAGACCACAGCACTCATCAACCACAATCAAGATAACCTTCCACCGCCTCCAAAAGTTATCTTGTGCCCTTTTGGAATCAATGTCTCCTTCAACTCCATCCCCAGGCAGCCATTTTCTGTCAGTTTGCATTTTCTGGAATTTTAAATAAATGGAATTATACACTTCGTTCTTTTTTGCCTGGCTTCTTTAGGTCAGCACAAGCCTGAGATTTATCCTTGTTGCTTGTATCAACAGGTTATAAGATTATATATGTATTATTATTGAATAGTATTCAATTGTAGGATTTCCTACAGTTTGTTCAATCATATGGTGATGGGCATTTGGTTATCTAATTTGGGGCTATTATAAATATAGCTGCTGGGGTACCTGGCTGGCTTTGTTGGTTAAACGTGCCTTCAGCTCACGCCATGATCCTAGGATCAAGCCCCAAGTTGGGCTCTGCACAGCAAGGAATCTGCTTCTCCCTCTCCCTCTGTGCTCTCTCTCAGTCTTAAATAAAAAAAAAAAAAAATTAAAGGTTTTATTTACTTAATAGAGAGAGAGAGAGAGAACACAAGCAAGGGGAGTTGCAGAAGCAGAGGGAGAAGCAGGCTCCCCACTGAGCAAGGATCCGATGCAGGGCTTGATCCCAGGATCCTGGGATCATGACCTGAGCTAAGGGTAGATGCTTAACTGACTGAGCCACTCAGGTGCCCCTTAAATCAAATCAAATCAAATAAATAAATAAAATTGCTATCAACATTGTGTACTAGCCTTTGTGTAAATATGTTTTTGTGTCTTTTGGCTACAAACCTAAATGTAGAGTGACTGTTATTTGATGTGTTTAACTTTTATTTTTTCAATTATTATTTTTAAATAATCTCTGCACCCAATATGGGTATCAAACTCACAACCTCAAGATAAAGAGTCACATGTTCTACCAACTGAGCCAGTCAGGGGTCCCATGTGTTTAACTTTTTTTTTTTTAATTTTTATTTATGATAGTCACAGAGAGAGAGAGAGAGGCAGAGACATAGGCAGAGGGAGAAGCAGGCTCCATGCACCGGGAGCCCGATATGGGATTCGATCCCGGGTCTCCAGGATCGCGCCCTGAGCCAAAGGCAGGCGCCAAACCGCTGCGCCACCCAGGGATCCCTGATTAACTTTTAAATATTTAAAATATATATATATATTAAAAAAAATTTTTTTTTCAACGGAGAGCACACACAGGGTGAGGGAGGCAGAGGGAGAGAGAATCCTATGCAGGCTTCATGCCCAGTGCAGACCCAGTTGTGGGGCTCAACTCTAGAAATCATGACCTGAGCTAAAATCAAGAGTTGGAAGTGTAGCCAATTGAGCAAGCCAAGTGCCTCTAAGTTTTAAAGAAACAGTCAAGGGACACCTGGCTGCCTCAGGGTTGTAAGTTCAAGTCTCATGTGGAGTGTGGAGATTGCCTAAAAATAAAATCTCATTTAAAAATAAAAGAAAAAGAATAAAACAGCCAAACTGTTTTCTAAGTGGTTGTACAATTTTACAGTCCCACCAGCACTGTATGAGAATTCCAGTAGTACCATGTCATCACCAACACTTGGCATGATAGGTTGTTTTTGTTTTAGCCATTCTAAGAGGTATGTCATCACTCAGGTGTCCCTCATTGTGTGTGTGTGTTTTTTTTTTTTTTTTAAGATTTTATTTATTTATTCATGAGAGACACACAGAGAGAGGCAGAGACACAGGCAGAGGGAGAAGCAGGCTCCATGCAGGGATCCCGATGCGGGAATCGATCCCTGGTTTCCAGGATCACGCCCTAGGCTGAAGGCGGCGCTAAACCGCTGAGCCACCAGGTTGCCCTATGATTCGTGCTTTTATGTTTAAGAACTACCCGGACACGGGATCCCTGGGTGGCGCAGCGGTTTAGCGCCTGCCTTTGGCCTAGGGCGTGATCCTGGAGACCCAGGATCAAATCCCACGTCGGGCTCCCGGTGCATGGAGCCTGCTTCTCCCTCTGCCTATGTCTCTGCCTCTCTCTCTCTCTGTGATGACTATCATAAATAAATACATAAAAAAAAAAAAAAAAAGAACTACCGGGACACCTGGGTGGCTCAGCGGTTTAGCACCTGCCTTTGGCCCAAGGTGCGATCCTGGAGACCTGGGATCGAGTCCTGCGTTGGGCTCCCGGTGCATGGAGCCTGCTTCTGTCTCTGTCTGTGTCTCTCATGGATAAATGAATACAATATTAAAAATAAAATTAAAAAAAAAACACACAACAGGTTTCAGGTTACCCTAGACTGGGGCACCTGGCTGGCTCAGTAGATAGAGCATGCAACTTTTTTGATCTTGGGGTCCTGAGTTCAAGCCCTAAGTTGGGTGGACTGCTTACTTTAAAAAAAAAACCCTTAAAATATGTCTCTCTCTTTGTGGGTCTCTCATGAATAAAAAAATCTTCAAAAAAAAAAGATCTATTAGCCCTTGGACACATGGGTGGCTCAGTTGGTTAATCATCTGCCTTCAGCTCAGGACATGATAATCCCAGGAACCTGGGATCGAGCCCCACATTGGGCTCCCTGCTTAGTGGGGAGTCTGCCTCTCCCTCTCACCCTCCCTTTGTTCTCTGTCTCAAGGAAATAGATAAAATTAAAAAAAAAAAAAAAACTTTCTCCCTCCCCCCTGCGTGCTCCCACTCTCAAATAAGTAAATAAATCTTAAAAATTGCTTTGGTTACTCTATCCTTTATGTTTCTGTTGTTTTTCTTTTTCTTTTTTTATTCTTTTTTTTAAAAGATTTTTAAAATTTACTTATTCATGAGAAACACAGAGAGAGGCAGGGACACAGGCAGAGTGAGAAGCAAGCTCCCTGTTGGGAGCCTGACCCAGGACTCGATACCAGGACCCCAGGATCATGACCCAATCAGAGCAGAAGGGAGATGCTCAATTGACTGAGTCACCCGGGCACCCCTCCATCAATTTCTTACAAAAAGAAAAGCCTCTCTGGAAAACTGTGTGGAGGTTCCTCAAAGAGTTAAAAATAGACCTGCCCTACAACCCAGCAATTGCACTGTTGGGGATTTACCCCAAAGAACAGATGCAGTGAAACGCTGGGACACCTGCACCCCGATGTTTATAGCAGCAATGTCCACAATAGCCAAACTGTGGAAGGAGCCTCGGTGTCCATCGAAAGATGAATGGATAAAGAAGATGTGGTTTATGTATACAATGGAATATTCCTCAGCCATTAGAAATGACAAATACCCACCATTTGCTTCAACGTGGATGGAACTGGAGGGTATTATGCTGAGTGAAGTGAGTCAATTGGAGAAGGACAAACATTATATGTTCTCATTCATTTGGGGAATATAAATAATAGTGAAAGGGAATAGAAGGGAAGGGAGAAGAAATGGGTAGGAAATATCAGAAAGGGAGACAGAACATGAAGACTCCTAACTCTGGGAAACGAACTGGGGATGGTAGAAGGGGAGGAGGGCGGGGGGTGGGGGTGACTGGATGACGGGCACTGAGGGGGGCACTTGATGGGATGAGCACTGGGTGTTATTCTGTATGGTGGCAAATTGAACACCAATAAAAAATAAATTTATTATTAAAAAAAAAAAAGAAAAAGCCTGGCATGTTTTCATGTAGTAACTGCTCAATACATATCTATCATGGGGCTCAGTCAGTGAAGCATCTGACTCTTGATTTTTGGCTCAGGTCATGATCTCTGGTGATGGGATGGAGCTCAGCACGGAGTCTGCTTGTCCCTCTCCTTCCCCCTCTCCCTGACCCCATGCTCACACACTCTCTTTCTCTCTATAATAAATAAAATCCTTTAAAAAATAAATATGTATCATTCATGAATAAATGAGTAAAGAATTAAAATAACTACCATGTGTAATTAATATAAATGTTCTGGTGTTTTGAACATTTTACTATTTAGAACTATAAATCGAGAGTAACATAAGATGCCATTGACTGAGGTACCCTGGAACTAAAAATCTGATATGCACATTCAGGGATGTGGAAATAAACAATCAAGGGTATTGGACAAAGCTACCCTTATTTATTGGTTATTATTTCAAAGTACTGAATCAGAAGAGGTATGAGTTGAAATTTAAAAATTACTAGGGGTGCCTGGCTGACTCAGTTGGTATTACAGGTGACTCTTGATCTCTTGTGAGTTTGGCCCCATACTGGGTATAGAGGGGGATACCTGAGTGGCTCAGCAGTTGGGTGTATGCCTTTGGCTCAGGTTGTGATCCTAAGGTTCTGGGTTCAAGTCCCTCATTGGGCTCCCTGCAGGGAGCCTGCTTCTCCCTCTGCTTGTGTCTCTGCTTCTCTTTCTGTGTCTCTCATGAATAAATAAAATTTTAAAAATCTTAAAAAATATGTAAATGATAAAAAAATCCACCTTAAAAATGTTAATGCAGTCGAGATGCCTGGGTGGCTCAGTTGGTTATGCATTTATTTTCAGCTTGGGTCATGCTCCCAGGGTCCTAGAATCAAGCCCTGTGTCAGGCTCCCTGCTCTGTGGGGAGCCTGCTTCTCCCCCTCTCTGCCACTCTCTCTCAAATAAATTAAGTAAATGTCTTTTTTTTTTTAAGTATAAGATTGATGAATCACTGACTACCTCTGAAACCGATAATACATTATATATTAATTAATTGAATTTAAATAAAATACACTTAAACAATTTAAAAAACGTTATTGCAGTCTTATTTTCTAAATCTAACTGTTGTCTTTTTACTTCCCATTAGGAATCTAAATTGTGATACAGCGTTTTGCCAGAGACATTTTTGTGTGGCTGCCAACTGTGTAGCATGGCCAGGATTACAGAGGGGATAGATCTACTCAGCAGATGGGTCATAAACTTGATACCAGATTTATTTTAAGCTGTTCACAAGAAATAAGGAATATTTCAGAGGTTCTACCTCAACCTTTGAAAATCATTTAAGGGAGAATAACTGTGAATAACAACCTCCTCTCTGTGGCTTTTGCACACCCATTGCCCCTTCTAAGTGTAACTGTTTCACTCCTAGTGCTGTTGAGAGGGCAACCCTATGTGGCCATGATATATACCTGGTGACCTTGGCCATCTGGCCGTGGCCACTTGGACCAGAGGTAGTACAGATCCACATGCTGTGACCTGTGATGTGGCTCCCTCTGAATGAGATGAGCTGGGGCTTCCAGACCCTTGCTGGGATTTGAATGGAACAGAAAATCAAGCAGTTAGCAGGCCCTGAAGCAAAAAGAATGTGTTTTTTGGGGTTTTGTTTTTAGGTGGGCTGCATGCCCATCAGGGGCTTGAACTCATGAACTCATGACCCTGAGATTAAGAGTTGTGTGCTCTACCGACTGAGCCAGTCAGACATCCCAATAAAAGAATGGAGGATAAGGAAGGAGTCATGGAGTCATATAGATTCACCCAGGCTCATACCCAGATTCTGAGGAAGCAAGGAAAGAAAAAAAAAAAAAAAAAACAAGAGCAAGAACTTGTTAGAAATAACTGGCCCTTGAGCAGCCCGGGGGGGCTCAGTGGTTTAGCACCGCCTTCAGCCCAGGGCGTGACCCTGGGGTCCCGGGATCGAGTCCCACACCGGGCTCCCTGCATGGAGCCTGCTTCTCCCTCTGCCTGTGTCTCTGCCTCTCTCTCTCTCTCTCTCTGTGTCTCTCATGAATGAATAAATAGATAAAATCTTAAAAAAAAAAAATAACCAGCCCAAAATGGAGTCATTTGTGTTAAGCCTCACCCACCAAGATTTAATAGTTAATGCAGTTTCAGCCTCTTCTAGGAGTGGAATTTTATTTATTATGTTTCAAGTTAGTAGGACGCCTGGTGGCTCAGTGGTTGAGCGTCTGCCTTTGGCTCAGGGGTGATCCTGGGGTCCCAGGATAGAGTCCAACATCGGGCTCCCCGTGGGGAGCCTGCTTCTCCCTCTGCCTGTGTCTTTGCCTCTCTCTGTACCTCTCATGAATAAATAAAATATTTTTAAAAATAAAATAATAAAATAAAATAATAAAAACAATAAAATCTAGTTAGTTAACACATAGTGTAATATTATTTTCAGGAATAGAATTTAGTGATTCATCACTTACATATAACACCCACTGCTCATCACAAGTGTCCTCCTTAATACCCATCACCCATTTATCCCCTCTCTCCTCCCACCTCCCCTCCAGCCACCCTCAGGTTGTTCTCTACAGATAAAAGTCTTACTAGGAGTGGAATTTTAAACCATTCAGTCTCAAATTTCCTGATCAGCCTGTGTGAGCTCATCAGCCTGATAAGACCCTGGCCCTGGAAACTTGCTTGAAAGAATGCAATCTTTTAACTTTCTTGTCCCATCCTTTCTGCCTATGAAAGCCTTCCATTTTGTACAACTCCTTTCTATTTGCTAGATGGGATACTGCCCCATTCATGGATCCTTGGAAAAAAGTTAATTAGATCTTTAAATTTACTCAGTTGGGGGCCGTCAGCTAAGTGTACAACTCTTGATTTTGGCTCAGATCATAATCTCAGGGTTGTGAGATTGAGCCCCACACAAGGTGTGGACACTGCTTAAAATGCTTTCTTCCTCTCCTTCTGCCCCCTCCCTTTAAAAATAAGTAAGGAGGGGATCCCTGGATGGCTCAGTGGTTTGGTGCCTTCTGCCCAGGGCATGGCCCTGGAGTCTCGGGATCAAGTCCCACGTCGGGCTTCCTGCATGGAGCCTGCTTCTCCCTCTGCCTGTGTCTCTGCCTCTCTCTCTCTCTCTCTGAATGAATAAATAAAATCTTTAAAAAAATAAAATAAAAATAAGGAAATAAACTAATTAACTCAGTTGATGAGAGATGTCCCATAGGCCTGTCCTTTCTGGCTTCCTCGGTCACCCTGGACTTCCTAGGAGGCAGGAATCCATGACAACAGGATGTGGGTGGGCAGGCGGGCAGGGGATTTTCTCAGGCTTCCTGGCCAAGAGGCCACCATGCCTCCAAATGTCCCCATTTGGGGAGTCTGGGCTGAGCTGAGGTACAAGGTTTTGGATGCGAACATGACAGCAACTAGAGTCTCTTCGCAATTGAAACCAAAACTGACCAAAGCAGAGCTGTTCAATTAATAGGGCACCGGATGCACCGGATGACCCTCCAAAGAGCTCCCTCCCGTGTCCTTCAACGACCTGAGTGCTCAGAGGAACCCAAGGAAACCCTGATCCAGCAGTTGAAATCCTTCGAGGTCTCAGATCACAGGGTCTGCCCTCAACCCGAACCTAGTGTTCCAACATCCGTCCTGCCTTCTTTCTCTCTCCTCAGGAAGAAGATTCAAGCATTTGAAAAACTGTGCTCCCAGGACAATCCCCAGAGCAGGAACCTGCTTCTCAAGGTAGTATGGGAGGTGTTGGGATAGAAAGAGAGGCGGCGTGGGAGCAACGGTGTCCTACGTGACTGAATTAGGGACTGGCCCGGAGCATTCCTTCGGCGAGTGAAGCCTTTGGCATGAACGTGGACGCAGCCTGGGGTGAAAAATCCACCAGGGGTGGAAAAGCAGCTGCTGCTCAACCAGGATCCCTGAGCTGGACCCTCGCGCTCCCTGTCGCCAGCCGGTCCCGATGGGGGCCTCTCCCGAACTGGAGAGCCCAGAGGACAGGCCTGCGCCCATCGAGGGATTTGAATGGGATGAGGGCCCCAACGGGGATGGTAGGAATAGGACCCTGGGTCCTCGGGAGACCGAGGGAGGGAGCTGGAATTCGCCCCTTTCCCAGTGAGGAACCAGGCTCAGGGAGGCCAGGCTGCAAGCTCCAGGTCACACAGGGAGTGAATGCTGGAGCTGAGGTTGTTCTGGAATCCCTCACGGGAGGCTGAAGGAGGACGTCGCGGCTACCCTCTGCTTCTGGTCGATGTCCAGGGTGTGAGGTCAAAGATGGGTGGTGGAAGGGGAGGTGGGCGGGGTGTGGGGGCGACTGGGTGACGGGCACTGGGAGGGGCACCTGATGGCATGAGCACTGGGTGTTATTCTATATGTTGGCAAAATGAACAGCATTAGAAATAAATATATACATAAAAAGAAAAGAAAAAAGAAAGTTTGGTGGGAGTAGTGGCCCGAGGTGATCACGGTCTTGAGGAACTTGTCCTTGGCCCTACAGGACCGGCCGGCTAAGCTTGGAGCCCTGGGGATCAACATGCAGACAGCATGGAAGAGGCGGCAGCAGCAGCAGGTGAGCGAGCCCCGGATCCGTGGCCTCGAGCCCAGAGGAGAGGGTTCTCCCCAGAGAGCTGGAAGGCCCCAAATCAAGGCAGGTGGGGCCTTCCGACTCCAGCTCTGCCTCCCGTAGCCACAGCTTCGACAACCCTTCTTTCGAGGTGACCCGGAGGAGGGTCTATACAGCTGGAAACAATGTGTCTGTGGTGGCAGGGCCCAGAGCACCTACACCCCGATGTCCTACAGCTCGCCCTTGACGCGCTTAGGAGGACTCTGGTGTTGTGGGAGGGTGAGGGGGGGAGCCCAGGGGAGGCCCCAAGGGTCCTGGTCTGCACCACGTGGGAGCTGGGGCGGGCGGGCCGGGGTGCTGACCTGTCCCAGGGAGGGACCCCGGGGACCCGAGAGCAGGGCCTCATTCCTTCCCCGCCCCGACACAGGGTGTCGTCCCCTTCCTGGGCACCTTCCTCACCGAGCTCTTCATGCTGGATACTGCCATGGAGGAGTACCTGGAGGTGCGTGGGCCCGGGGCTGGGACGGGGGGCCGGAGTCCTGATGTGGGGGAGCACAGGGCCCCTGAGCCGAGCCCCGAGCTCTCCGTCCTTGGCAAGTCTCCCCTCCTGAAAGGCTCCCCGCTGCCCTGGGAGCGCGGGTCCAGGGCCCAGGGCTGGGAGGAGTGAGGGAGGCTGCACCTAAGTCACGGGTCCCGAGATCGAGTCTGCGGCCCGAATGCCAAGCAGCCGAGGTCAGGCTGGGTGGGCCTCAGCCTGTGGGGGCCGAGTGACGTCAGGGTCCCCGGCCTGAGCAGGCCCTTAGCGAGCCTCGCATCTCCTGCCCACCTGAGGCTTTGTCCTCCCCTCCTGTGCTCCGGGACGCCAGATCCGCTCCCTCCCCGCCAGGTCTCCTTTCCCTGGACCCGGGGCCTGGCCTGGATCGCAGGCCTGTCACTGCGGGGTCCTGGCCCCTGTGTGCCTGGCCCTAGGGCGGCGTGAGTGGGGGTGGGTAGCGGCACCCAGTAGCACCCGAGGCCTCTCCCCGATGGACTGTGCTTGTCTGCTTTCCAGGGCAATGAGGTCAACCACCGGAAGAAGAACAAGGTGAGGCTCTCTCTGAGCTCCCGCACGGAGGGGGAGGCTGGGGCTGTCAGAGGGGTCCCCGGGAGCACCACGCCGGGCCTCCATCCCCTCATTGTCACATTGTCGGGGACGGTTCCCTGAGAAAGGGAAAGTCCCCGCAGTTGGCCAGGCCAGAGGCGCGGCCATCAGGGACACCTGGCCAGGGCTGGGCCGGGTGTGCTCCCCTCTGAGAACCAGCTGGGACGGGAGGAGTGTGCAGGATGGGGGGTCGCCACGTGTCAGAGACCAGCCCCGGGCCCCTGTCCCCGGGCGCAGCCCCCGAAGGCCTCGCCGCCCCCAGGCTCCTCATGCCCCCGTCCTCTCTCCGGGCCCAGGAGTACCGAGTCCTGACCGAGATCCTGCTGCTCCAGGTGGCCGCGGATCGGTACCGCATCGAGCCCGAGCAGCCGTTCCGGGCCTGGTTCCAGTCTGGGACGTGGCTCAGCGAGGAGGAGAGGTGAGGCCCCCAGGGCTGAGGGCGGGAGGGCGGCCTGCTCAGGGGCCCCTCAGGGATCCTTCTCCTTTGGCTCCCGGGGCGGCCTCCAGCCCTGCTGCTGGGGCTCCAGGCTCCAGCTCCTTGGAAATCCCAGGGGAGACTCCGGACCTGAAGCTCCTGCTCAACTCACACGTGTCCCTCTGTCCTCAGCTACACCCTGTCCTGCCAGCTGGAGCCCCGAGCCGGCCACCAGACAGGAGGAGCCGGCCGCAGTCACCCTCAGGCCTGAGCCGAGGTGCAGGGGCCTCAAGGGGACGGGGCCCGTCTGTGCGACACCACTTCCTCCCGCCTCTTCTATTGGGAGGACGATATGTCATGGTCTTAACTCATAAATGGAAGATTTCAATGTTGTGATATTAAAGCCGCTTTACTGTCCAGGAGTCGTTTGGGTCTTTTGCTTCCTGTTGGAATCTAAGAGAATCAAAAGGTCTCATAGTCATTTTCTATCTTTTCCATCCAGATATTGTTTTCTTTATTGACGAGGGACAGACAGAGGCGGGCTCCGTGTGGGGGGTCGGTCATGGGCCTGAAACCCAGGGCTCCAGGGTCAGGATCTGAGACAGAGGCAGAGGCCCCGACACTGAGCTACCAGGCGACCCTCTTGTGCTCATTTTAAAGGAGAAATCTTACAGAGTCCCCAGCTCCTGATGTGGGAAGAAGTAGAGGATCCAGCCTCCTCCCAGCTCCTGAAGCACATCCCCAGGCCCCCTTCCCCAAAGGACAGTGTCAGGAACTTGGGCAGACAGCAGAGACACCCCTCAGAGCTGCTGATATTCAGAGGGTGCAGGGACTTCCCCAGGAACAGCAACACCCCTGACCTGGGGGTCCTGAAGGGGACCGCCCGCCAGGACCCTCTCCTGCCCAGGACAGGGGCTCCCTTTGTACACTTTCAAGGAAGGAGGACTTTGTCTTGCCACTTCTTCTGATGTGGATTCTTTTGGCTTGGGTTTCGGGTTTGCCATTCCCATTATTCGGAGCGTGGAGTCGTCTAGGTCAACCTCTGCAATTGCATCAACACCAAAGTGGGCACACACGTAAAGAGACCCTGTGCTGCACATGGACGGCATGAGGCCAGGGGAAGATCATTAGTGGATGACCTCAGGGCAGGCACGGCTTCCATCCTCAGTCTCGCTCTCGGGTTCCAACTTCACCCCTGACCAAGCCTGGAATTCTCCTGGGTCCTTGACAGTGATCTCTGACGTCCTTTTCCCTCTTGGTGTGCATGAGGGGGAGAGATATTTGTGTACATGAAGGCCACACCTGGGCCAGCTTCCATGAACTCCTGTGCTGACTCCTGAGCTAAGATCTCCTGCCTCCCTGTACCTCCCTGGGCAGCTCTCTTGAAAGCAGCAATTCCCTGATGGCCCCAGTTTCTTGGTCGAGGGCCTAGTGGCCGCTCTTCCCTGCTGGGACCTGATGGGTCAGACATCGGCTCCCCCTTGCCAGAATAATGGTTCGGCCGCAGAAACCCACACAATCTCCCTGCGAGACAGGTCTTTGTTGTTCTGATGTCCGTGGTCCCAGACATTCAGCAGCTTGCACACTCAGGCTCAGTGTACACACTTACACTGTCTTGTCTGGAATCGCTAACTGAGCCTGACGCCTTAGGTCTTATACTTCGGTTATGTCATGGGGGCTCATGAGCCTTTGCTGTCTGGATCGTTGATAGATGATGAATGAGAGAGGAGCATTCAGGGGCTTCCGTGAGGGCAATGCCACCAAGCTGATGACCTGAAGGATCAAATGGCAATAAATATATTCCTATCAATTACCATACGAATGGGGCAGGGGGCAAGGGGGTGGAAGAAGAGGGTCCGCAGGTCACCTGCCCCCCCCCCCCAACTTACCTAGATAACTTTAGCATCATCCTGAAAACCTATGAATTCGGCCTGAGATTTAAATAGAGAGTAGCTGGAAGGCCGCAGTGAGAAGAGTTGGCGCTTCTCTGAAGGTCGGAAGATGGGGAAAAAGTAAACAAATAAAAAAGGCAACAAGGGGAGGCCCCCCGAAGAACCAGGCTGAGGCTCCAGGGCGAGGCCCCCAGGGCAGGAGAGCCCTCCCCCCCCAGAGGAGCATGAGTTCCAGTGAGTTTGGCAGGATCCCAGGAGGGTGGGGAGGCCCTCAGGCTCCCGGGGGCACTAACAGAGCACCTGCGCCCAGGGGGAGCCCCCACCCCGCGGCCAAGATGCCTAAAGGGCTGCAGGGGGCCCCAGGGCCCCGAGTGCGGATTCCAGCAGCGCAGGTCCCAGCGCCCAGGGTACTAGGGGCACAGCCCAGGACCCGGCTTCCACCCGGGACAGGCAAAGCCCAAAGGCCCAGGAGAGGAGGATGTTCCTGCCCAGGGGGATCCAAGTTGTGCAGGTCCACGGCCCTGCCCCCGGAGCATCCAGGCCCCTGGAGACTGGGAGCTGAGGTAGCTACTACGGGAGCTGACTCCAGGGCTGGGGAGCTGGCTGCCGCCACAGTGGTTCCTCCTGGGGTCACCTTGTACCTGGGATGAGCAGGGACCTCACAGGATGAACAGCTCCCACTTTGCCGTGCACCTGGCAGGGGCCTGCGCAGCTCCCCCAGGTTCTCATTCCTTAGAAACAGCACAGCAGGACCTGCCACCAGAAGACCACATAGAAGGACAGCAGAAAAGCCAGTTATTGCCCAAACAGCACTGCAAAGGTCCAGGGGAAGTCGAGGGGGTTACAGTACATAGATTCAGAGGATACGCCCCCTGGCTTTTGGTTTTCTGTTTGCTTCCCCTCCGTTTTTTCTCTTCTCCTCCTCGTCCTCCTCCTCTTCCTCCCCCTCCTCCTCCTCCCTCTTCTTCTTCTTTCCTTTTTTTCTGCTCTTTTCTCCTTTTCCCAATACAACTTGTTTCTGGCCACTCTGCACTGAGCAAAATGACTGAAGGAAAAACTAACCTCAAAAGTGAGACTCGGGAACATTCCTCTTTCTCACTGAGTTACAGAATTTGGATTACAATTCAACGTCAGAAAGCCAATTCAGAAGCACAATTATAAAGCTACTGGTGTCTCTAGAAAAAAGCGTAAAGGATTCAAGAGACTTCATGACTGCAGATTTTAGAGGTCACCAGGCAGAAATTAGAAATCAGTTAAATGAGATGCAATCCAAACTAGAGGTCCTAAAGACGAGGGTTCATGAGGTAGAAGAACGAGTGAGAGACATAGAAGACAAGTTGAAGGCAAAGAGGGAAACTGAGGAAAAAAAGATAAAAACATTTAAAAGATCATGAGGATCGGTGAAGGGAAAAAAATGACAGCCTCAGAAGGAAAAATCTCCATTTCCTTGGGGTTCCCGAGGGCGCCGCAAGGGACAGAGGTCCAGACATGCATTTGAACAAATCATAGCTCAGAACTTTCCTCACTTGGGAAGGGAAACAGGCATTCAGATCCAGGAAATGGAGAGATTCCCCCCCAAAAGGAATAAAAACCAGTCAACACCTCGACATTGAATACTGAAACTTGCAAATTCCAAAGAGAAAGAGAAGATACTTAAAGCAGCAAGAGACAAGAGATCTCTGACTTTTATGGGTAGAAATATGAGATTAACAGCAGACCTCTCCAGAGAGACCTGACAGGCCAGAAAGGGCCGGCAGGATGCATTCAGGATCCTAAATGAGATGAACCTGCAGCCGAGATTACTCTATCCAGCACGGCTCTCATCCAGAATAGAAGGAGAGATCAAGAGCTTCCAAGATAGGCAGGAACTGAAAGAATATGTGACCACCAAGCCGGCTCTGCAAGAAATACAAAGGGGGACTCTGTAATAGAAAGAGGAGGTCCAAGGAAACAATCCACAAAAACAGGGACTGCATAGGTATCATGATGACACTAAATTCCTATCTTTCAATACTAACTCTGAACGTGAATGGACTTAATGAGCCCATCAAAAGGTGCAGGGTTTCAGACTGGATGAAAAAGCAAGACCTACCTATTTGCTGTCTACAAGAGACTCATTTCATTTTTATTTTTTTAAGATTGATTGATTGATTGATTGATGATGGACATAGAGAGAGAGAGAGAGGCAGAGACACAGGAGGAGAGAGAAGCAGGCTCCAGGCCAGGAGCCGGACGTGGGACTCGATCCCGGGAATCCAGGATCGCGCCCTAGGCCAAAGGCAGGTGCCAAACTGCTGAGCCACCCAGGGATCCATGAGACTCATTTGAGGCAAACACCTACAGCCTGAAAATGAATGGGTGAAGAACCATGTACCATTCAAATGGTCCTCAAAAGTAAGCAGGGGTAGCCATCCTTATATCAGATAAACTAAAGTTTAACCCCAAGACTGTAGGAAGAGATGAAGAGGGACACTATATCATACTTAAAGGATCGACCCAACAAGAAGACCTAACAATCATCAATATTTATGCCCCGAATGTGGGTGCTGCCAAGTATATCAGCCAGTTAGTAACCAAAGTTAAGACATACTGAGATAACGATACACTTACTCTTGGTGACTTGAATGTAGCGCTTTCTACGATCCACAGATCTTGTAAGCACAACATCTCCAAAGAAACCAGAGCTTTAAATGATAGACCGGACGAGATGGATTTCACAGATATTTGCAGAAATTTACATCAGACTAACTGAATACACATTTTTCTCAACTGCGCATGGAACTTTCTCCAGAATAGACCACATACTGGGTCACAAATCAGGCCTGAACCGATACCAAAAGATTGGGATCGTCCCCTGCCTATTTTGGCACCATAATGCTTTGAAATTAGAACTAAATCACAAGAAGAAGTTTGGAAGGATTTCAAACACGGGGAGGTTAAGGACCATCCTGCTGAAAGATGGAAGGCTCAAGCAGGAAATTGGAGAAGAACTAAAAAGATTCACGGAAGCCAATGAGAATGAAGATACAACCGGTCACAATCTTTGGGATACAGCAAAAGCAGCCTGAGGGGCAAATACATCGCAATGCAAGCATCCATCCAAAAACTGGAAAGCACTCAAGTACAAAAGCTAACCTTGCATGGAAAGGAGCTGGAGACAAAAAAGCAAATAGAAACTACACCCAGCAGAAGAAGAGTGTTAATAAAGATTCGAGCAGAACTTAATGAAATAGAGACCAGAAGACCTGTGGAACAGATCAACAAAACAAGGAGTTGGTTCTTTGAAAAAATTAAGAACATAGATAAACCATGAGCCAGCCTTATTAAAAAGAAGAGAGAAAAGCCACGAATTAATAAAATCATGAATGACAAAGGAGAGATGACCACCAACACCAAGGAAACACAAACGATTTTAAAAAACATATCATGAGCAGCAATACACCAATAAATTAGACAATATAGAAGAAATAGACGCATTTCTGGGAAACCACAAACGACCAAAACTGGAACAGAAAGAAATAGAAAACCTGACAGGCCAATAACCAGGGAGGAAATTGAAGCCGTCATCAAAAACCTCCCAAGACACAAAAGTCCAAGGCCAGAGGGCTTCCCTGGGGAATTCTGTCAAACGTGAAAGGAGAAACCATACCTATTCTACTAAAGCTGTGCGGAATGATAGAAAGAGACGGGGTACTTCCAAACTCGTTCTCTGAGGCCAGCATCGCCTTTATTCCAAAACTAGACAACGAACCCAGCAGAAAGGAGAATTATAGACCCATATCCCTGATGAACATGGACGGAAACATTCTCAACAAGATACTAGCCAATAGGATCCAATGCGACATTAAGAGGATTGTTCACCATGACCAAGTGGGATTTATGCCCGGGATGCAAGGCTGGTTCAACACTCTAAAGCAATCAATGTGATTGGTCATATCAGCAAGAGAAAAAACAAGAACCATGGGATCCTCTCCATAGATGCAGAGAAAGCATTTGACAAAATACCGCCTCCATTCCTGATGAAAACTCTTCAGAGTGTAGGGACGGTGGGGACACTCCTTAACTCTTAAGAGCCATCTACCAAGAGCCCACAGCAAATATCATTCTCAATGGGGAAGCACTGGGAGCCTTTCCCCTAAGACCAGGAATGAGACAGGGATGTCCACTCTCACCACTGCTAGTCAACATAGTACTGGAAGTCCTAGCCTCAGACCCTGTCTGGCTCCTGGAGCGTTACCACCACATCGTGGTGCGCCCATCGAAATGAGGCCAGAGGAACCTGCTATTGTGATATTCCATTGCTGGAGCCCAGGCCTCTGCCAAGCGGTGCTCCATGGCTCATCCCACCCCTTCTGGTCAATCTTCCATCCGTATATCTGTGCTTCAGATACACTGGGTACCAGCCCACACGCCTTATAAATATCATGCATAGACCCCTGGTGATGTGCCTAGGAAGTAGATTCTAGGAGATTCCAGGCTGATCTCCACAGTGCAGGTTGGGAAACTGTGAACTATTTGAGAGACCCAGTGGGTTAGGTATGACATAGCACTGAGAAAACTCAGAAATAAAGGTCTGAATTCAGCTCCGTGTCCTCACGGGTAGACCTCATTGCATGTTCAGTGGGTTGTGTCTATGGCATTTCTTGGCACATGATGTAAAGCTAAGGGGATGGCATGGGGTAAGCATTCATCTGCCAAGAAGGGGCTCTGGATAGGGCTGACTGGAGGAAGGGGCCCAGGTCCCAGTATCTTGAAAAAGTGATGTCACTTCCTTGGTGACAGGCCTGCAACTGATTTGGAACTCTGGTAACCAGGCACCTGCATTCCACAACCGCTCACTTTACTGGAGACGGTTGAGAGAACAAGATGTCCTCTTGCTGTTGTCCTACTTTGAGTTGCTCTGGGCTCTGGAGAGTCCAGAGTGAGAGATGTTCACGTAGCTGTCGACGTCAGCTCGGCCCTCTTCTCCGACGTTTCTGCTTATGTGGCAGGAGACCTCAACAGGTACAACAAGGCAACCTGGGGAGGCCACTGGAGAGCAGGCACACTGTGATCTCAGCTGAGCGGGCTCCCACCTCTGCCACCTCCTTGTGTGTGTGTCTGTGTGTTTATGCGTGTGTGAGTGTGTCTGGGTGTGTGTGTGTATGTGTGTGTGCGAGTGTAGAGGGGACCGAGGAGAGGAACATGCCCTTCTGGGCACAAACCAGCTGCCAGCTGTTGGCAGCCTGACACACCTTTGATGTTCAGACCCCAGGCCATAGCAGGCAGATGAGAAGGGGGGTCCTGGGGACCAAGCTCAACTCCCAGTATGGGAGTCATGAGCCCAAGAGCCTCTTTCATCTGGCTTCCTCCTTGCCAGATGTCTCCACAGCTGCCCCTCTGGCCTGAACAGGAGAACGTGGTTTCTAATGCAGGTGTCCCCTGGGGGTGATGTCGCGGGAGGACCCTAAGGTCTCTTGGCCCCGTATTTACGGGGCACTCTATTTGCAGAGCTGCACCCAGGAGGTCTTGGAAGAGATGGTCTCTGGCTTCAACTATTCCAGCTCCCTAGACAATGATCTGGTGCTCCCGACAAACAGGGATCGGTGCTGCTCTGAGGTAAGAAACGGAAGAGGGCTCACCCCAGAAATATGGCCCCCACACGAATGAGGAGAGAAAGCTGGGGCCCTCCCCTAGTGTGTCCACATGAGTGTCCCACAGGCCCAACCGCAGAGAGATCTGAACCTCTACGCCTAGCCTCCAGCTACGTGGGATGTGGGAGGACACTCTTCACCTGTGTTGGAGTGGTGCAGGATATAGTTCATGTTTTGAGGAATTGGAGGGCTTTGTTTTGTTTTGTTTTCCCAAAGCCATGAGTATCTTTGCATTCTACTCCTGTTTTTTTTTTTTTTATAATAAAGTTGTTTTTATTGGTGTTCAGTTTGCCAACATACAGAATAACACCCAGTGCTCATCCCGTCGAGTGCCCCCCTCAGTGACCGTCACCCACTCACCCACACCCCCTGCCCTCCTCCCCTTCCACCACCCCTAGCTCTTTTCCCAGAGTTAGCAGTCTTTATGTTCTGTCTCCCTTTCTGATATTTCCCACACATTTCTTCTCCCTTCCCTTATATTCCCTTTCACTATTATTTATATTCCCCAAATGGATGAGAACATACACTGTTTGTCCTTCTCCGACTGACTTACTTCACTCAGCATAATACCCTCCAGTTCCATCCACGTCGAAGCAAATGATGGGTATTTGTCATTTCTAACGGCTGAGGAATATTCCATTGTATACATAAACCACAGCTTCTTTATCCGTTCATTTTTCGATGGACACTGAGGCTCCTTCCACAGTTTGGCTATTGTGGACATTGTTGCTGTGAACATTAGGGTGCAGGTGTCCAGGCGTCTCACTGCATCTGTATCTTTGGGGTAAATCCCCAACACTGCAATTGCAGGGTCGTAGGGCAGGTCTGTTTTTAACTCTTTGAGGAACCTCCACACACTTTTCCAGAGTGGCGGCACCAGGTCACATTCCCACCAACAGTGTAAGAGGGTTCCCTTTTCTCCACATCCTCCTCAACATTTGTGGTTTCCTGCTTTGTGAATTTTCCCCATTCTCACTGGGGCGAGGTGGTATCTCATTGTGGCTTTGATTTGTATTTCCCTGATGGCAAGTGATGCAGAGCATTTTCTCATGTGCGTGTTGGCCACATCTGTGTCTTCCTCTGTGAGATTTCTCTTCATGTCTTTTGCCCATTTCATGATTGGATTGTTTGTTTCTTTGCTGTTGAGTTGAATAAGTTCTTTATAGATCTAGGAAACTAGCCCTTGATCTGATACGTCATTTGCAATTATCTTCTCCCATTCTGTAGGTTGTCTTGTAGTTTTGTTGACTGTATCCTTTGCTGTGCAAAAGCTTCTTATCTTGACGAAGTCCCAATAGTTCATTTTTGCTTTTGTTTCTTTCGTCAAAATCTTATAATGGTACATTGTCCTAAGGCATAAAAACCTCAGGGTCCAAACATGGTGTCGTTTCTCAAAAACAATGTTGGCACTGGTGTTGACAAGGTCACTCCAGTGACTAGACAGAAAATCCTTTTTTGGGATGCCTGGGTGGCTCAGCGGTTGAACATCTGCCTTTGGCTCAGGGCATGATTCCAGGGTCCTGGGAGTCCTGCATCAGGCTCCTTGTGAGAAGCCTGCTTCTCCCTCTGCCTGTATCTCTGCCTCTCTCTCTGTGTCTTTCATGAATAAATATATAAAAATCTTTAAAAAAAAATCCTTTTTTTGGGTGGGGAAGAAAATCCTTTTTCAAGTCAGGTGGTTTCCAATAAAATAGGAAGGGGACCTAATCAAAATGTCTACAAAATAGACCCCATCAAAAATGACTTTGGAGGGGCCTGACTGGCCCAGTCAAAAGAGCATATGACTCTTTATCTCAGGGTCATGAGTTCAAACCCCACAATGGGTGTAGAGATTATTTAAAAAATAAACTTTAAAAATTGTTTTTTTATGAAATATCAAATCATCATCGTTTGGTATTGTTAAAAAAAAGACAAAATTCAACTAAGTACAGTTAAAAATCTTACTGGCTTTATTCAATGATCATGATTCAGGCAGCGTCCCATCTAGCAGATATAAAAGGAGCTCTGAGGAGCTACACAAACTGGAAGACTTTTATAGGCAGAAGGAAGTGGGTCAAGGAAGTTATTTTAGCAAAAAGCGGATTCTTTCGGCCAAGGCCAGGCCTCCTATGAGGGACCACAGGGGGTCCGTCAGGCAGATTACCTCATTGGTGTTGATCAGAAAATTCTAGATTGACAGATTAATATTATGTCCTGGGGAGCACCTGGGCCTTAGTCCGTTATGTGTCTGCCTTTGACTCAGGTCATGATCCCAGAGCCCTGGGATCCAGCCCCGAATTGGGATCCCTGCTCTGTGGGGAGTCTGTCTCTCCCTCTGCCTCAGCCCCAGCTTGTGCTGTCTCTCAAATCAATAACTAAAATCTTGAAAAAAATAAGATTATATTCTGGAAGAGTCTGAAACTGCAATTAGGTTATTGATTCTTTTTTTTTTTAATTTTTATTTATTTATGATAGTCACACAAAGAGAGAGAGAGGCAGAGACACAGGCAGAGGGAGAAGCAGGCTCCATGCACCAGGAGCCCGATGTGGGATTCGATCCCGGGTCTCCAGGATCGCACCCTGGGCCAAAGGCAGGCGCCAAACCGCTGCGCCACCCAGGGATTCCCTGCAATTAGGTTAGGTATTAAGTCTTGGTCCGTTGATGTGGGCTTAGCATAAGTGATTCCATTTTGGGTCGGCTGTCTCTTTTTTTAACAGCATATAACTTGGAAGTAGTTCAAAGAATCAAGTGACACTGCTATAACAAAACCCCTTCAGATCCATCTACTCATTTCTGTGAATAAGATTTTCCAGCAATTACATATATAAAAATGAAAAATAGGGACAATATTGATAACATATTCTGTCTCACTTTAGAAATCAGTAATATTCATAAATAGCTAAATGTACTAGTTGCTTAAAAATATATATCATCTTTGAACACCTAGCTGGCTCACTCAATGGAGCATGCAACTTTTGATCTAGGGGTTATAGGTGCAAACCTCATGTTGGGTGAAGACATTACTTAAAAAAAACTTTAAAAAATATGTGTATATATATGTATATAATCTCATTAAATGATGTATTTCTTTTTTTTTTTTTTTTTTTTTTTTTAATTTTTATTTATTTATGATAGTCACACAGAGAGAGAGAGAGAGAGAGAGGCAGAGACACAGGCAGAGGGAGAAGCAGGCTCCATACACCGGGAGCCCGACGTGGGATTCGATCCCGGGTCTCCAGGATCAGGCCCTGGGCCAAAGGCAGGCGCCAAACCGCTGCGCCACCCAGGGATCCCAAATGATGTATTTCCAATAAAATGTTACGTTTTGTGTTTAATATTTACCAATACTTACATCTCTGCTTTTTTGATCAGCTATATATAACTGTTAAATAAGTACTATAGAAGAAAATAAGCTTTAAAGCTCTTAGGAAGTTTAAAACATTTTTTAAAAATATACTTCTACTTACAGGGAAATAAAATAATTTGACCAAAAAAAGATGTGTGAACATAAAAATGTTGTTAGGATAAAATATTATGAGGGAAGTGGAATGAAAATACTAGATCAAGAAGAAAAATAATGAAATAAAATTTCTCACTTCCAAAGTAGCTTCATGTGTTTTTATTATTTATTTATTTATGTATTTATGTATTTATTTATATTTTATTTATTTATTCATGAGAGACAGAGAGGAGAGAGAGGCAGAGACACAGGCAGAGGGAGAAGCAGGCTCCATGCGGGGAGCCTGATGTGGGACTCCATCCAGGGTCTCCAGGATCACGCACTGGACTGAAGGCAGCGCTAAACCGCTGAGCCACCCGGGCTGCCCTTCATGTGTTTTTAAAATGCCTAACAGTATCAGTTATAGTATTAAATTTCACTGACTATCTTTAAAGGAGTGGTATATTATTGTCAAATATCAATATTAATAAATCAAAGCGAATTATATCCATCACAGCTCCATAAAATTTTGATGAAAAATTTTAGGAATGTCAGTTTAAAAATGTGTGAGAGATCAAGAGAATTATAAGAGAAGCCACGGGCTTGTAGAAAATATTTGTAAAAGATACATCTAATATTTTTTAACATATTGATGGATAATCTGGCTCTCATCCAAAATATACAAAGATTTTATTTACTTATTTAATTTTTTTTTGAGAGAGAGGGAGAGCATGAGTGGGGAGGAGTAGAAGGAAAGGGAGAGACAGGCTCCTTGAGTGCAGAACCTGATGTGGGGCTTGATCCCAGGACTTTGGGATCATGACCTAAGCTGAAGGCAGACACTTAACTGATTGAGCCACCCAGGTGCCCCTATACAAAGACTTTAAAAATAAACAAAAAGAGGGGCATCTTACTGGCTCATTCAGTAGAGCATGTGAACCTTGATCTCAGAATCCTGAGTTCAAGTTCTGATTTGGGTATAGGGCTTATTTAAAAAATTAAATTAAATTAAATTAAATTAAATTAAATTAAATTAAAAAGTCAAGGGGTACCTCCTGGCTGGCTCAGTTGGTAAAGCATCTGACTCTTGATCTCAGAGTTTTGAGTTCAAGCTCCATGTTGGGTGTAGACATTACTTAAATCAATAAAAGTTTAAAAAAATAGTAAACAACCTAGTTAACAGATGCCTCACCAAATGTCATCAGGGAAATGTGAATGAAAATGAGATACCACTACACATCTGTAGGGGGGCACAGGGTGCACATTTGAAGTTCTCTTTCACGCCCATTAGAATGGCCCAAATCCAGAACACTAATACCACCAAATGCTAGGAGGATATGGAGCAGAAATAACTCTCATTCATTGCTGATGATAATAAAAAATGGCACAGCCACTTTGGAAAACAGTTCAGCAGTTTGCTATAAAACTAAACATACTCTTACCACATGATCCAGCAATTGCCCTCCTTGGTATTTATCCAAAAGAATTAAAAGCTTATATCCACCTAAACACCTGCTCATAGTTGTGTATAGGAGCTTTACTTACAGTTGCCAAAACTTGAAAACAACCAGGTAGGTAAATGGATAATCTGTGGTACACTCAGACAATGAAATATTATTCAGCACTAAAAAGAAATGAGCTATTCAGCCTTGAAAAAACATGGATAACTTAAATGCATATTACTAAGTAAAAAAAGCAATCTGTAAAGGCTATATACTGTCTGATTCCAACTGTATGACCTCTGGAACAGTCATACTATGAAGACAGCAGTTTCCAAGAGATAGGTAGGGCACAGAGGATTTTTACAACAGTGAAAATACTCTGTATGATACTACTGGGGTGGATACATACCACATACATGTTAAAACCCATAGAATATATGACAGCAAGAGTGAACCTTAATGTAAACTATGAACTTTGGGCGACAATTATTTGTTAATATACTTTCATTGATTGTCATAAATGTTCTACTGTAATGTGGAATATTGCAAATAAGCAATATTATGTTTATGGCGACAAGGGTTTTATGGGAACATTATACTTTCTGCTCATTTTTGCTGTGAACCTAAAACCGATCTGAAAAATAAAATCTCTTTAAAAATAATTTGTCAGTTTTGGATTCCTCGATTCCAAGGTGACCAAGAAAAGAAAGAGCAATGGTTGCACCAAAAAGGGCCCTGACCATGTGCCATCTGTGAGTTACCACCACTTGTTATTGGAGGAACTTTATCACATTCTTTATGGCTCTGCTGGAAGAGGACCCTGTAGGTTTGTGCTTGGCTTACTCCAGATTTTGCCCCATGGATCTTTTCCCTTTGCTGAGTATGTTTTCCTTTCACTGTAATAAATCAGACTCATGACTACTACTATGTGCTGAGTCCTGTGAGTCTTCCTACTGAGTTATCCAACCTGAGAGCGATCTTGGGAACCCTCAACATATTACCTAAAACAACTTTCTCTTCCTGTCTCTCTTGAATGCTTTCCTGCCTTAGGAATCTGTTGACAGTTCCCAGCACAGGAGAGAATAAAATGCCAATGTTTCTCTAAGATGAAGGTAAACTTGGCTGGCTGGGTTGCTAAGAGCCTGTGACTCTTGATCCCTGGGGTGGTGAGTTCAAGCCCCATATTGGGTGTAGGGTTTATTTCATAAATAAATAAATTTTTAAAAAAGAAAAGGAAGTATAGGTCATGAGGGCAGGGAAAACCTTATCTACTCACCAATCCCAGAATTGCCCCAGGTACCATTCAGATAATCAGAATCCTGTTTGTATGGGAGTCTCTCAGCCCCACCTGGCACATAATAACAGGTCTATGAGATTAGTGGTGACAGGATTGGTCTAGAATCTTATAGTGGAGAGCTCATCCCAAATCAACAAGAATGTTCAAGGAAAATAGAAGTTAATACAAGACAAAGTGAGTCTAAGAGCTGTTTACAGCCCTATCCTCAGGGGAAAGGCCTACATTTTTCGACAGTGGTTTTGGGGAAGGGAGGCTTCCTTCCCCCAGGTCAGAAAGGTGTGTGACTGGGGCAACAAAAGTTAAAGCCTGCTGGCTACGTCAGACAATGTCAGAGCCTAGAGCATTCTTGTTAAAACCTATGACTGCAGATTTTTGAGAAGTCAGAAGCATTTTTCTAATTATTTCTTCTTCACTTTTCCTTGTTCTAAAGAGGTTTTAAAGAAGAGAATAGAAGTAGGAAGTAGCAGAAGTGTAGAGAGGGAGGGTAGCCTGAAGACCCCAGCCTTTTTTGCATCCCTCTAAATAAAGTGTAGTTGAAGGACATTTTCTCACCAAGGGACAAAATATCCACACCCAGCTCCATCCAGAGCATGATGAAAGCCAGACCGACTGGGGCTCTCAGTCCAGCTCTGCTGCTTACGGAATTTATGATCTTGGGTAACTTCATTTACTTTATTAAGTTAAACTTTTAAGAGTTTTTAGAAGTAAGCTGTACACCCAACTTAGGGCTTGAACTCAGGACCCCAGAATCAAAAAAGTTGTATGCTCTATCTACTGAGCCAGCCAGGTGCCCCAGTCTTGGGTAACCTTAAATCTGTTTATTTTATTTTTAAGATTTTATTCATTTATTCATGAGAGACACAGAGAGAGGCAGAGACACAGGCAGAGGGAGAAGTAGGCTCCCTGTGGGAGCCCGATGTGGGACTCAATCCCAGGACCCCGAGATCATACCCTGAGCCAAAGGCAGACACTCAACCACTGAACCATCCAGGCATCCCAAATCTCAGTTTTTTTAACATGTAAAATGGAATCAATGGTACTCCACTTACAGGTTCTTCAAGATTAAACAAGTCTATATGTGCAGTGTCTAGCGTCACAGTAAACACTGAGCAGTTGCTTACTACAAATTACTTGTATTAATTATTGCTTTATTATTATGGAATTATTTACCATAACCTAGCTCCTTTTAATTCTTTTAGTGGCTTTTATGGCCTGAGACATAAAGGTGTACTTTTCTGAGGGAGAAATTCAGTCTTCATAGCTTTGAACACCTCCTTAAATTTGGTCATTTTCCACATATTTCCAAATAGAAGCCCCACCTGCATCTCCCAAAAAACTACACCCCAAGACTCTTACAGTTGCATATAAACTAGGCTCAACTTCTTAGACTCACCCATAGGAGAACTAGATTCAAAAGTGAGCAATGGAAGAAGGTGGCCCCAGATCTAGGGGTTAATCTTCTGACAAGCATGGTCATAGGGTGACAGAGGTTTTGACATCCAAAGTGGAGCCTCAGTTGTGGAATTTTGGGTGCAGGTATTTTTGCTAAAGAATCCCCTTGGTTGTTGGGGTTTGTTCTAGGCTGTGTATAAGAGTTGTTTTCCCTAGCTTCCTAAGAGTTTAGGTGAGATTTCAATATCCTATAATAAATTTTTTCCCACTAGGAGCCCTGATTCAACACATTTCTAACAACAAAAAACACATTTCTAATTTTTTTTTTAATTTTTTTTTTCATTTATTTATGATAGTCACACAGAGAGAGAGAGAGAGAGAGGCAGAGACATAGGCAGAGGGAGAAGCAGGCTCCATGCACCGGGAGCCTGACGTAGGATTCGATCCCGGGTCTCCAGGATCACGCCCTGGGCCAAAGGCAGGCGCTAAACCGCTGCGCCACCCAGGGATCCCAAAAACACATTTCTAAATAAACAAATATCAGATATCTTTCTCTTTAACAAATATTTCTCTTCATTCCATCTACGCCATCTTTTATCAGAGCACTATTGAATATTCAAAGTCATTTGGGTTTTAAAAATAAATTTATACTATTTAGACCTTTTAGTTCACTTTTCTCACCATAATGACCTTCAAGTAGGTCAGATGGATCTTTTTAATCCTCATTCTACAGATAAGGAATCTTAAGTACCTCCAGTATATCTGTCCTGTGTCCTCTCCAACCATTCTAAGAAGTCCTGCTCTCCCAAGCCCACAGAGGCAGCCCTGTGTCCTCAATGAGCTTGACCACCTGCCTAGACCTTACATGTGATTGAACCAGGGTGGAGATTTGACCAAAGTTGACCACATTTCCTCTCCTGTTGGGTGCCAGGACCACCGTGTGCCTGAGGTCCTATTGGGAGAATGGGATCAGGGTAACTGTGATGTTGTACAAGCAGTTCCTCTAGGCCTGACCCTGGCAGGGCAGATCCAGGTTTGTGGGTTTACACAATGAGGCGTATACAACGTGGGGGCTTTCGTTAAGAACAAATATATATATTTAAAATTATAGATATAATTTTGCACATCTGATAACGGGAAGACTCTTCCACAGACTCTAGAAATCATGCATTTCAAGTCTAATTTCTTACTTTTTACTTCCCATGTAGCTGCAGAGCTGGCCCACAGGACACATTCATTGTTATGATTTTCCCTCTGGGCCTGCTCCATCCCATCAGGATGCCAGACAGTTCTGCGGCCATTCTCACACGAAGACAGCCAGCACTACTAGCAGAAAAAAATATCCAGCACTTGGGAGACTGATGATTGCATGATATTTTTAATATCATGCCAGAGTATAAGCTGGCTCACAGACATCTGAGGTACTATCTGTGAGTGAGAAGCCCCAGTGTGCAACCCTAAAAAGTTACAGGTTAACGTTAAGGAGGGCTAATTTGTTGTTTCCTGCTTGAAAACAAAGGATACTCTGAAGGTTAGGTTTTTATTGATCGTTAGGATATTAATCAGTTCCATACCTAGCTTAGCAATCTTCATTCTTTCCTGCTAACGCTATGTACTCGCTATTCAAATCCTTTCTTCCGCAGCTGTCATTCCATTGGTTCCCTCACTGTAAGTTAAATAAAACTTTGTCCCATGCTCACTACTTGTATGAGAATCATGCTCTTACCAATGTGAGAATTTTATTTTACACCGTATGTAAGTGCCCGAGGAGCAGCTGATTACGTGGATACCCAAATCAGCCTCTTAGGGAAGGTTCCTCCAGTTCTGCCTGAGCCAAGTGGAAATACGGCAAATGGCTGTTAGTGGGGGAAGAAGAAAGAAGTCTTTATCAAATACAAGTAAATGCAAAATATATATTTTTAAAGATTTTATTTATTTATTCATGAGAGATACACACAGAGGCAGAGACACAAGGCAGAGGGAGAAGCAGGCTCCATGCAGGGAGCCCGACGTGGGACTCGATCCCAGGACTCCAGGATCAGGCCCTGGGCTGAAGACAGGTGCCAAACCGCTGAGCCACCCAGGGATCCACCAAAACTTATTTTAAAAAATTATTGTGTAACACATGCTAAGCCCTCTGTCAGGACCTTGGCTGGTCTGATTGAGGGGAACTGGATAAACTGAATGAGATTTTCTCCTTCTAATTTACCTAACCTCAGCTATTACATATTATGTTACTTCTCCTTCATACTGGCTCCATGTTAATTATGTGGTTTAAAAATTGTCTTCATAGAGGATCCCTGGGTGGCTCAGTGGTTCAGCACCGCCTCCTGCCGGGGGCATGATCCTGGAGACCCGGGATGGAGTCCCACGTCAGGCTCCCTGCATGGAGCCTGCTTCTCCCTCTGCCTGTCTGCCTCTGTCTCTCATGAATAAATAAATAAAATCTTTAAAAAAAAACTTGTCTTCATACTATAAGTAATCTTCAAATATTCGGTGCAATGCACTTTGGGGAAATCCTTTTGTTAAAAGGCATTCTTATTCATTTCTTTGTGACTTGAATTAATTTCCTTTCTTTGGAAATCAGTCTTCCCCATTTCACCCTACACAGCCCAGGGAGAAGCTACCAGTTCTCAGTAGGTGTCTCTGACCGACTCTAAGGCAGAATGAATTATCCTCTATGCTCCCACTGGTATTTTACTTCCTTCTTTCATAGTACCTATTTCATCCACTATAATTTATATCTTTTTCTCCAACCAGGGTCAATGGAAACACTAGGGAGAAACTTCTCAGTAACATCAAGAGATAAGAGAATGCTTCATAGAGAAGATAACATCCTACAAGTGCATGGGCCCTGTGTTCTTTCATCCTATAAACATTTTTTGAATATGCAGTTGAGGACATTATTCCCACCCTCAAGGCACTAGGTAGTGCTTTATGTAACATTGGTAATCAACACACATTTGTTGAAAAGCCATCTTCAACACAAGAGTAACATGAAAGAAAATGAATGGTAACACAGATCTTACTTTCTTGAATGGTGAATAGACTGCTCAATAATTTTAGCCTGCCACCCCCCCTTCTTAAAGCAATCTCTATACCCAATGACCCCAACATCAAGAGTTGCATGCTCTACAGACCGAGCCAGCGAGGTGCCCTAGATTGCCCTTATAATGCAGCTTGTCTTGGTTAGGTAGATTAGATGACTGTGCTGGCACAATTCTTTCCTGTAAAATATTTTCCTTACTCTGGAGTATGTAGATAGCTAAAGATTAATGGTTTCTGACAGTACTGCTTTGGCAGCATTTTAAACTCCTTTTAAACACATTAACTTTTTTTTTTTTGATATGAGAAAATGTGTGACAAGTGGCATAATTTAATCAGGATCCATCTACCATCTGATGTTAGGAAGGACTGACAAACTGAAGACCTAAAGACAGATTTAACTCCTTTGTAATTTTTCTACAAATTATCATTTTTAGTGGCTTTTAAATGGCTTATGTACTCAATAGGAACAGGAGAATAAAACAGACTTTCAATAATTTAATGATCCAACCAACAATCATTTCTTGAAGGCCAACAATGTGCCCAACACTGTTAAGTAGGGTAACTATCAGAATGGGTCATCAGTAAACATTTATGAAAGTTTTTCTGGTCCTTTAAAGAGTTAAACACTTCTAAAAAATATATTTATTTATTCATGAGGGACACACAGAGAGAGGCAGAGACATAGTCAAAGGGAGAAGTAAAAAAAAAGTAAAAAAAAAAGTAAAAAAAAAAAAAAAAAAAAAAAAACAAAGGGAGAAGTAGGCTCCTTGCGGAGCCCAATGCGGGACTGGATCCCCAGACTCAGGATCATGCCCTGGATTGAGGGCAGACGCTCAACGGCTGAGCCACCCAGGTGTCCCAAGAGTTAAACACTTAGAAAGCTACCCTTATGAAATATCACATAATGAAACACACTAAGCAGTGTGGTTCTGACAAGTGTAAAATCTACTTGAAGAGCAAGATTAAGGATTGGAGTATGAGAGGTTTGTTATAAGTTTATTGGACACCTTCTGGATTTTAGGCACCACAGCTGGGACATAAGGTTAAAAGTCTCTGGCCCTTGCCCTCAAGGAATTCACAGCCTAGGGGATCTATCTACCCATCTATCTATATAAGCAATAGATAATAGCAATATAACTATGAATGTTGTGCTGCTGGAGTCCAGAGGAAGGAGCCCCAGCCTGGCTAATAAATTTCTCAGGATATTTGACATTTGAGCTGCATCTTGAAGAATGAGTTAGAGAAAATAGGTATTCCAAGAAGAAAATAATAAAAAGCATACAAAACACTTTGAGGGAGACAACTTTCCTCCTGGTTATTCTGGGCATACCAAATTTTAAATGGTCATGACAGTCCATATGTATTCAAGATTGAATGCTGCCACAAGAAAAGCAGAGCTGCCCAGGAGAGCCCAGTCGAGATGTGTGGATCCACAGACCCATGAGGAATCATAAATGACTTTTTCTACAGTTGTTCTAAATTGTAGAGTTTGGGGTGATTTGTTATATAAAAATAGTTGACCAATACAGAGGTATTATCATCCATTTATGTATGGGGTCAATGAAAGGGTATTAGGAAGAGAAGAATGGAGTTGTTGTGCCCAAGATTTTGAATCCGAGAAACCACCAAGGAGCCAACACTGATGCAAGCACACGAGGGCTTATTAGCAAGCTCGAGCTTGGGTCCAAGTATGCCCATCAGTGGGGCAGGGACTTGGACCCCTAGGTGGGTTACAGCTGGATTTTTATGGGCTGCTCTAGGGGTCTTGGTTCCTCGTTCCAGCCATGGACCTTCGCCAAGGGCTTGCCCTTCACTTTCCTCTGACCACAGACCACACCCCTAACGGATAGCCCCAGAGCGGAGGCAGGGGGTTTCCAGAGGGGTGGGGGGAGTTTCTCAAGTTCTTAGTTCCTCATTCGGATAAGGGTGTGCTCTGCGGTTTTCCTTGGAGCTGACTAGGGCTACAGCCACAGTTGTTGCTTATCTAGGAGCCGGGTGGGTGACATTTTCTGAATTTCTTGGGTCCCACATTCCTCCCCTTTTCAGAGGAACCCAATGCAGGACCCAGTCATGGGTCCTGAAAGTTCAGTGGTTGGTATTGTTGCCTTAGCACCAAGAGTTGAACGGGGTTAACCCCATCCCTGACAAAAGCCACTAGTTTATTAATGAAGCAGGGTCAAAGGTCAGGAGGAGGATGATAAGTGGGCCGGCTAGGGAGGACAACAAGGTAGTTAGCCAGGGGGAATGATCAAACCAGGATTCGAACCACTCCTGTTGCTGCTCTTGCTCTCACTCTCCTTTTTGCCTGGACAATCCTTCCCTGACCTTTGCCATTGATTCTCTGCCCATCCCTGAGTGGTCAGTGCAGAAACAGCACTCCGTCCAGGGCAGCAGACTCCCCCTTGCTGCAGAAAAATTTAGGTCTAAGCCCCTCCTGTTTTGGAGCACCACTTCAGATAAAGATGTTAGGGATTCTTGGAGGTGGGAAGTGGAGGTCTCTCTGCTCTATTTCTACATCAATGGCAGCCCCAAGGTTACTGTAGTGGAAAGCCTGGGTGGCCAGTGAGGCAATACCTCTTCCTGCGCCAGCCAAACCAATTCCTAGTAGGGTGGCGGTGGTGACAGCAGATATGGGCTCTCGTTTATTTCGCCCGTGGGGGGTCCATCCATTGAAGTGCCTGCTCCTCTGAACAACAGATGATTCTAGGAAGTAGTTGAACCAGCACGCAGAAGCCCCCAGTTCTGTTCATAACCTGTCCCTGAGTGCAGGGAGTTAATCCCTCGAGCAGGCCCCAGCTGTCTTGGGGCGGTAATGACACCGGTCCTGTGTATAGGCCGCCTGCCATCGCACAGGACCCGGTAGTGGCCTGGAGGCCTAGGCAGGGCCCCTGGCCTGACACAGATTGTAAGGTGAGGCCTTTGCTACCGGGATTTTGGCTCCACCTGCAAGCATTAGGGTAGAAGGGGGGGTCGGGTGTCATAGCACAGCCAGCAGGATCGGGGTAGATTTCTCCCGTGGCTGCGTTATGAACTATCCACGTCAGATTTTGGTGAGTGGGGGTTAGTTTCAGCCGCGAGGGGCTACAGCGCAGGTGATGTTAGCGGGTAAGTGGGAGCGACGCAGCCCTAGCTTTAGGGGATGGTCCTCGGCGGGCCGCCTCGGGGGTCAGCTGGCCGGCGCGGGTGCAGCGACCCCGGGACTTACTTCCTAACAGCATCTAAAAGCCCGACTAGATCTTCGGGTTTTCCGAGCACTTTGCATTTTGGGTTCTTCTATTACACGAATCACTGCTGGAGAACGGCCAGGACCTCGGTCGCTCTCGGGGCCCGTCGGGGGCGGGGCCGCCCGCGCTCCGGGACCCGCCAGGGAGGGGCGCCCCGTCTGCAGCCCCCGGCGCCTCCGGCAGGGCGGCGGGAGGATCAGGTCCTGGGGGAGGAATCCTGCACGACCGGATAAAGGGGCGCTTGGGTCGTAGAGTCGGTCGCCTTCTCGGCCTTTCGCTGGGCTAGAATCTTGGGAGGTCCTGCTTGGGGGTAAAAATGGTTTTAGCCAAGGAGGGGGATTCTCGACCCTGTCCCGCCAGGCCAGGACGTAGGGCACCTGGTCGAGGTGGCGTCCGGTTTGTCCCTGAAGATCACGGCCTGAACCTGTAGGATAATAGGTCTGAAATTTCCCTCTCCGAATGTCCGTGCTCGGATTGAGCCCTTTCCCTAAAGTCCGAGAAGCGGAAGAGTGTGGGGGGGTTGTGTCCGCCCCACCATGTCCCCCCCCCCTCCCCGTCCACGCCGAGGCACAGACAGCCGTGGCGATGAACAAGGACACAGTAACGCAGACAGACGTCCCAGTGCGGCCGCGGAGACAAAACAGAAAGTGAACGAATGGGCCGGCAGCCGGCCCTCCCCCCAGGTGAGGACCCCGCCCCCCAGGCCCCCGGCGCCGCCGCCAGCGCGCCCGCCCAAGCCAGTGTCCCCCTCTACGGGTTGGCCTTCCTGCAGGTAGGAGGAGGGCAGGGAGCTCAGAACAGGTGCGCAACAGGTAGAGGAAAGTTGAGTGCACTCACCAGGCGTGGGACCCTCCGGGTGGGGTCCTGGGGTCTCTCGGATCCCGGACGAGCCCCTAAATGTCGTGCCCAAGATTGCGAATCCGAGAAACCACCAAGGAGCCGACACCGATGCAAGCGCACGAGGGTCTATTAGCCAGCTCGAGCTTGAGCCCAAGTGTGCCCGACCAGGCGGGGCAGGGACCTGGACCCTGGGGGCTTCCGGCTGGGTTTTTATGCGCAGGTCTAGGGGATTTCCAGAAGGGTGGGGGAGTTTCTCAAGCTCTTAGTTCCTCATTCCAATAAGGGCGTGCCCAGCGGTTTTCCTTGGAGCTGACTTGGGCTACAGGCTGCAGTTGTTGCTTATCTAGGAGCCAGGGGTGGGGGACATTTTCTGAATTTCTTGGGTCCCACAGAGTCCGTTTTTTTTTCTGACAGCCCAAGAGAGAACACACAGGAGAGAACTCAAAAGCTGTATCAAGCAGGGTTTTCCAGAGAATCAAATGTGTGTCTGTTATATATTTTTATATATATATATATTTATATTTATTTATTTAAAGGACTTAGCTTATGTTATTGAGGAGGAAGGTAGGTCCAAAAGCTGCAGGGTGGGCCAGCGGGGTGGAGACACAGGGTGAAGTTGTATTTGGAGCCCAAGGCAGTTAGTTGGCTGACTTCCCTCTTGCTAGGAGGCGATTAGTCTTTATTCTCTTAAAACCTTCAACAGATTGGATTAGGCCCACCCTCATTGTAAAGGGTTATCAGCTTTACTGCAAGACTACAATTTAGATGTTAATTTCAGACAAAAAACACCTTCATAGAAACGTCCAGAAGAATTGCTGGGCACTGTGGCCCAGCCAAGCTGGCATATAAATTTTACCCTGGTACCAGTTGAAAAAACTGTGGACAATGGGAATGCCTCTAGGAAGCTTTGAATGAGTTCATCACAAAGTCCTGTAGCTGCAGGGCACATAGGGCTGAGGGCACTGCACAGATTCTCAGAAATGTCCTGGAGATTAATGGTTTGCTAGAAAAGCTGATGGCTCACGTTTTAGTTTCCTAGGATATGTTTTATTAAGTTTTAATTTAAGGGGTGCCTGGCGGGCTGAGTCCGTGCAGCCTGCGGCTCTGGGTCTCAGGGTTGTAAATTTGAGTCCCATGTTGGGTGTAGAGATTACTTAAAAATCTTTTAAAGTTATTTTCAGCTGGTTGAAAAGTGATTGAGAGGTAAGCTGCACATTAGTTTATCTTTCTAATAATCTCTACTTGATGTCCTTTATGCATCTCAACGTTGGTATATCTTAGAATGAATGCTTGATTTTTAATCCTTTCCAATCTTCTTTCTCCATAGTCTTTTCCACCTAGTAATTCCATCCTCACAATTGATCGCAGCAGAAACCCAGTAAATATTTTGGCGGGGATATGTGTGTGTGTGCCACAATTGTTTTATGACAAATATTCCACATCTTGACCCTCCCCATTCAGAAGTTCTTTGAGATAATGCTGTCAACCTTGGCCAGATAGGGTGGAGTCATCTGACTCGCCTCTCCTGAGAACGCTCTGTAGATACGATAGATTTTGAACTGCCTGTTGACCTGCCTGTCACTGTGTCAACCTCGGCCGTGTTCATCTGGTTGGACACGATGATATAGTTGTTGGCAAAGTGTTTCTGCCTCACATCTCTCTCAAGGCCTCTAAATATTTCATCCTATTTTGAGCATCAGGCTCAATCTGGCATCCAGGATAACTGTTGGTCACTTATTGCACGGCAGACACGTGAAAGAGGACCTCTGCTGCCTCCATTTTGACCTGTCTATACTTTCTGATTAAGTTCTTTGTTTCCAGCTTACCTGTTAACTCATGCAAAAGACCCTGTGTGCAAAGCATCCTTGGTGGGAACTGAAACTACTCCTCAAGAATAAAGACTGCCCCGGGTCCCTAAGGTCCCGAGTGATTGACCCCAGGTCAGTAATTGGCCTGACCTTTTTAGCCTACCTACATGTACCCCCAACCTTTGTCCTTCATTTTCCTTATATAAACCCGGAAGTAGTTTCAGCACTTTGGAGACAGTCTTTGAGAAGTTAGTCCACTGTCTTCTTAGTGTTGGCCTCACTAAAATAAATTCTTTCCTTCTTTTACCACCACTCTCTCTGCCTCTGGATTTTATCAGCAGCCAGTGGCTGAACCTGATCTGTTTGAGACCCTTGGAGCCAGCTGCCCTTGCACCCCCGTGCTCCTGTTACACACCCACAACTGCTGGACTGGAAGTCATAAGTACCTCTATCTTTTTCACTCAAACCAGTACTTGGTCTATAATAGGTATACTGTACATTTATTCAACGGGTAAATTTTTTTTTTTTTTTTTTAAGATTTTGAGAGAGCACAAGCAGGGGGTAGGGGCAGAGGGAGAGGGAAAATCAGGCTCCCTGCTGCAAGGGAGCTGATGTGGGACTCCATCCTAGGACCCAGGGATCATGACCTGAGCCAAAGACAGATACTTAACCGACTAAGCCACCCAGGCACCCCTTGAATGGGTAATCTTATTTCTCACTTTTCAGCTGAAAAGTTGACACTCAGAGGAGTAAGTAAATTTTGAAAGGTTAGAGAGTAATAGCCAAATCAATATTAACATTTTTTAACTATAAATAAAATCAGTATAATTGTGTAGAAAATTATGAGAACATAATCTATGTGTGTCTCTCTCTTTTTCTCTGTCACATACATAAAAGCACACACACAAACTTGTTTAGAATTATGGAAATCATTGTTACAGATGTGCACGGATCCATCCAGAGACCTCCTCTCAGTTGGCCAAAGTCCAATATTTTATTTTACCATAAAAAGAATTTTACAACAAAAGGCACCAAATATGATAATTCTTTATCTAAGAAAAGTTTACTGAGGGCCTGCGATGTACCAGGCGGGTAGTGCTCTGGACACTGGAGCTAACAAATTTGAGTTCCTTGTAGCTAATATTCTAAGAGGAGGAAACAGGCAATAAGCAAATGAACAAATATATAGGTTATCAGATGGCAGTAGGTGCTACGGCAAAAAATAACACCGGGGAGGGGCGCCTGAGTGGCTCAGGGTCTGCCCTTGGTTCAGGTCATGATCTCGGAGTCCTGGGATGGAGGCCCATGTTGGGCTCCCTGATCAGCAGGGAGTCGTCCTCTCCCTCTCCCTCTGTCCCAACCACCACACCCCCTGCTCACTCTCTCTTCTAATAAATAAAATCTTTAAGAAAAATAATACAGGGTAAAGAGAAAAGAAAGTATGGTGGGTGGGGACAGGTTTATTTGGCCTATTCAATTTAAATTCATTCCGAAGGTGTAGAGCATGGTCTCAGTGGGACTTAACAATCTAGTGTAGGAAGGTAAGATTAGGCATGAAAACAAGACAACAAAGGGTAAACAAGGGTACTGGCCACTGGAAGGAGCAGATGCAACTGACAGCTTGAAGAGGTCAAGATTTGGCGATTGTCCAAATGTGGGAAGGGTGGAAGTGGATAGAGCCAAGGATGATTTTCACACTGAAAGAGCAGGAGACCAGGAAAATGATAAAATAGGCACATTCGGAGAGGGAGTCAGACATGAGAATTCAACATCATAAGTGATCCAGCTAGCAGCTTAAGGCAAAAACTCTAAATCCAGGAATCCTGTACAGATCATTTATTAACTTAAAAAGTTTAAATATTTTTAATATGTAGTAAAATATTCATAACATTTAAATTTTTTTCCAGCTGTATAAGGATATTGATTTGACAAGTCTGTATGTTATGCTAAAACTTACCATTTTAAGTATATAGTTCAGGGGCATTAAGTACATTCACGTTGTGTGCAACCATCACCATCATCCATCATCCCAAACTGATGTACTCTGTACTCATTAACCATTAACACCCAATTCCTCCCTCCAGCCCAGCCCCTGGCAACAACCCTTCTGACTCCATGAATTTTGGTATCTCATATAAATGGTATCATACTGAAGGAGAGGAAAACTAATTTTCCTTCTACCTTTTTGAATTTTTGGCTGAGACTCCTGTATTAAAAGACATATTAACATATGAAAAATAAACAATCTATTAACATGTATACCTCATGTATACAGGAGAGATACTTGGGAAGAACAAGTAAATCCCAGAGGAAGCCCGAGCCACCATTTTATTTTTATTTTTTAATTTTTTTTCTTAAAGATTTATTTATTTATTAATGAGAGAGAGAGAAGCAGGCTCCACAGTGGGAGCCCGACGTGGGACTCAATCCCGGAACTCCAGGATCACACCCTGGGCCAAAGGCAGGCGCTAAACGGCTGAGCCACCCAGGGATCCCCCAAGCCACCATTTTAAATACCATCTTCAGAATAGACAAAGAAAGATGTTGGAGTGGGGGTATTGGGGAGGCCAATTATGGGAGGCTATCAGGAAAAGCACTATAAATAAGGACAAGGTTTGTTTTGCACATTTAAATCAGTCTCTTCTCCATTTATAAGATTTCTTGTGATTTAGTATAATTTTTCCCTGCCTGGCATAAAGAGGGAGACACCATTACAGATGGCGATTTCCTTTATAAAAGTAAATTTCCCTTACAAAAATAATTTCAATTGTGTTTTCAGAGGTTCTCCTGTGTTTTCTGTTTCCGGAAATAATCAGTTCAAAACAACCCTTATGCCCAAGAGGAATACTTTGGGGTGACATATTCTACTACTCAAATTATAACCTTTGAAACTTCTTCAAGAAGTTTCATATCCAGAAGCTCAGTTGGTAGTTTTTCCCAGATCTCATTGAATAGTCTCTTAACCCTGAGACTAGGTCAATTAGGTTAAAGAGCTGTACCTCATTTCAGGAGGTGGTGTTTCAGGTGAGCTCCCAAAGTCAGGCCTACATGAGGTGCAAGCAATCAGGATTTAATAAGAGGCATTTCTAGGGGTGCCTGGGTGGCTCAGACGGTTGAGCATTCGACTCTTGTTTTTTGGCTCAAGTGGTGATCTCAGGGTCCTGGGATGGAGCCCAGCATCAGGGTCCACACTCAATGTATTCTGTTTGAGGTTATCTTTCCCTCTCCCTCTGACCCTCATGCTTGTGCACTCTTTCTCTCAAAAAAAAAAAAATCTTAAATTTCTATGGCATTTCTATGGCAAAAGAAAAACAAAACTTAATGAACAGACTATAAGCTGAGTTTCTGGGTCCAGAGGGCAGTTAGTGGAGAAGATTTCTAGATATTGGGCTTGAAGCATCTTTAGAGTGAGGAGAGGCAGTGGTAATCAGATTCTCCTGGGTTGCAGTTTGAATGTCGCTGGTGACATCATCAGGTGTTCCAGTGACCTTTCTGGTTTGGCTCACATAGCAAGGCATGAAGGTTATCCATACATGAGCTATGAGCTATTGTGGTGACTTCAGTGGAGTTTTCATCAACTCATCCAGCTTCAGCTCTCAGGGCGTTAGGAAAAGGATGGTTTCTGTTCTTATTGATCCCAAGTCAGAAGGATGGGAGAAAATTGAAAATCTCCATATCTATTGGAGAAAACTAGAAGAATTCAAGATCGAGCCCAGTTTGCAGGTAGATAACAAAACCTCAAAGACAATGAACAGGACTAAAACTATGATATTCCTGAAAAGTGTGGCACTGAAAATTATTTTTCCTCCTCCCTCTGCCCCTTACGGTATTTGTCCTTTTGTGACTGGCTTATCACTTAGCATAACGTCTTCATGGTTCAACTATACTGTAGCATGTTAGCATTTCCTTTTAAAGGCTGAACGATATTTCATTGCATGTATATACCACCTTTGTTCAACTGTCGGTGGACATTTGGATTGTTCCTACCTTTTCCTGGTCTGAATGATACTGCTATGAACACGGGTGTACAAATATCTGTTTAAGCCTCTGCTTTCGGTTCATTTGCATATATACTGTTAATAGATAAACTGAAGCATATTGAAATTTTTAGGAATTGGAGCAAAAATCAATTTGGATCGGGTAGGTCCTAACCACTGTCAGGAGCTAGAGGGAAGACTTGTATAGGGAAGATGCCAAAGCAAAGCAAGGAAATTATTTGATTGCTTACTGCTTAAACAGGTACCTTATTTGGGAAGGACTGTCTGCCGCTGGACATTCTCAGGTTTCCATGTTTTAACCTTGAGGCATCTACAGGCTTATGTTTGGGTTTGCTGATGTGTAGGCTGCCCAAGCATTAGAGCCACCTCAATACAATGGCCTCCTTGTTGAATTAATCTAAAAATACCCAGAAGTGGAATTCACTTATTAATTTTTAAGATTCTGTTTAAATGATATACCTGTAATAAGGAATATATTCCTCTAATGAAGACAATCGACTAAAGCTACTGTTTCTGGACGCCTGGATGGCTCAGTGGCTGAGCCTCTGCCTTTGGCCTAGACCCTGCCCAGGGTCTAGGGATCCAGACCCACATCAGGCTCCTGGGAAGGAGCCTGCTTCTCCCTCTCCCTCTGCGTATGTCTCTGCCTCTCTCTCTGTCTCTCATGAATAAATATCTTAAAAAACAAAAAACGAAAAAAAATAGTTTCCTCAGGCCAATAGGAACGTCTCAAAACAGTGACCCTTGCGTTGTATGTTTACTATGAGACTAGACCCCTCAAAATACCCAATTGAGTAAGCTATTTGTGATATTCCAAAGCTGTTATTACTGTCCTTTGCATATTATGGCATTGTTTGAAAGTGCAGTTCTAATATATAATTTACGGAATATTAGGTTATCGATTCATTAATAAGCACCAGCTTTTGAGTCTCTTAAAATGACTAAAAATTTTTTTTCCCCTAAAGAATGCAGCTTTGCCTCTCGGCCTCCTGAAACTAACTCTTCCACCGCCCACAATAAAGACATAAGTGGTTATAAAGTGTCCAGTTGGACGTCTGGCAGGGGAAGGACACGAGATGCAGCAATGTTTCTGAGAGATGGTCCAGTGGCTGCCCTCCCTGCACAGGTGCCCTCCCTGCACGCGGAAATGACCGGTTGGAGGTTTGGGGCTGAAGGAACGTTCTTCTGAGCTCAGAGGTCATCGGACCCGCCTTACCGAGCGCCGAGGCCCCTCCGGGCCCCGCGGGTCGTTCTGAGGCTCCGGGAGGCGGCAGGTTAGGAGGCGAGGTGCCGCCCCTGGACGCGGGGCAAGGCCGCCCGCGCTCTGCTCGTCGCTGGGGGCGGGGAGCCCCCCGGGGAGCCCCCCCACCTCTGCGCTCGCCGGCCAGATGCCCCCCCCCGCCCTCGCCGCCTGGGCAATGGCCTGGGGCACGCGCCGGCGGCCGTTAGGAGCCGCGAAACCGACGCCCCCAAGCCCCGCGCCTGGGAACCCGGGCTGCCCGAGACCGGGGCGGGGGGCGGGGGGGGCCCGGCGGGGGGCGCGGGTGTGGACGGCCCGGGTGTGGGCGGCGTGGCTGGGGGAGGGGGCGGCGCGGGTGTGGCCGCGGGCGGGTAACGCGGGGCGGCTCAGGTGTGGCCGCGGGTGTGGGCGGTAACGCGGGCGGGGCGGCCGGGCCTTGGGTTGAACCGCGGGGGAGGGGTCGGCGCGGGTGTGGCCGGCGCAGGTGTGGCCGCGGGCGGGTAACGCGGGGGGCGAGCGGCGGCTCCGGAGTTGGTGACGGACGTGCGGGCCACGTTTTAGGCTGAGAACCAGGGCTTTAAGTCCTGAGCGGGTGTCGGACGCGCCTTCCCCGCCCCTGGAGTGCACCCGCGGTGGCGGGAGGCAGCCTGCGAGCGTCGGGCGGCCCAGCGGGGGAGCGGGCGCCTCGGGGTCGCGGGGTCGCAGGGTCGCTGTTCGGAGCCGCGCGTTTGGAGCCACTTGAGAAGTCAGTTACTGAAGTTGGGGGCTCTGAACTCATGGTCCAGCTTGTATCAAATTTAACGGAAAGGGGACCGATGGGGGTTACTGTATGGAGCTGGGTTTGTCCTAGTGAGAAGTGACTGTTGGTTTCTGAGCCTGTTTTGTCTGAAGCCCTGCTTAGGTTGAGTAAATTCTGTTAATTAAATGGTAACAGGTAAAGAGAAGGGAGGGAGCTTGCTCTTTTTTACTCATTTAGGCAGCTGTGGGGTCCAGACTCGCCTAAAAAGTGGTACTTTGTATTTACAGCGAGTGCTTGCCGAATCAGCTCGGATACATCGGCTTTTTTGTTGCAGCAAAACTTGGAAGCAATGGGAGAAAACAAAGAGGTAATGCTTCTTTTCTTAACCTGCTTGTAGGAGTATCAAAAGGGATTCGTGAGATGGATTGAGGTAAACAGTACACTCATAGTATTTAACTGGTGTTAATGTGCTTTTGGATCAGCGAGTTTTTAACTGAAGATGGTGATTGAGGCGTGTGGCCTGAGAGGCCCGAGAGTCTGCGTTTCCAAGAAGTGTCTGGATAAACAGCCCCATGAACACTTGGAGTACGGAGGTCGTATTTCTGTGCTAATTGCTACTGTGGTTACTGAACACCTGGGAAAATGCCTTGTTAATAAAAATTAAGTCTTCAGTAGGGAAGAGATGGTGTTCAGTTCCATTTTCAACAGCCGGGGATTCATAGCCAATGAGCAAACAGAAGGGCTGTGTGGATGGAAGAGACCACAAGGGAGTGGGCTCTTGCTAAACTGATTTAACAGGATTCTTGGTAAGGCAGTAAGACAGCTCCATCAGATTTTCAAGGGGTGGTTACAAATTTGATCTGGTTGACATTAAGGGTTCTTGGTGCCTGGGTGGCTCAGTCAAATGTTTGTCTCTGGCTCAGGTCATGATCCCAGAGTCCATGGACAGACCCCTTCATTAAGCTCACTGCTCAGCAGGGAGTCTTTCTCAGCCCTGCACCCTACTTGTGCTGTCTCATTCTCAAATTTCAAGCTGGCCTGAGCAGGCCCAAGAAGATGGTGTCCAGGTCAAGGCCTAATCAGAGGGCTTGGGAGTAGTTTGGTCAAGGAGTCTCATTCTCCCGCCTACTTGAACTCCAAGCTCTGGTAGTTGCCTAGAGACTGTTTTAAATGCATTAGCTCTAGGAAGTATAAACCCAAAATCTCACTTTTAAGACTGGAGGAGCTTATGTGAACTGGAGGAAATACCACTGAGTTTTTTTTTTTTTTTTTTCCCCCAGACACAGGTGGCTGTAAGGACAATGTATTGAGAGTGGTGAAGCTCATTTTTCCTTACTTAACTCCTGAATTTGTGGCTGATTTTAGAACACCTCTTTTCTGTTTCAGTGCAGCAGTATGGTTGATAATTGTGAAGAAGTGCCTACCAAGGAAGTGATTGAGTTCAGACCGCCACTATATAAACAGAGATACTTCTTTGTTAAAAATTTAGTGCAACAACATAAACCCAAGAAGGTATTTCTTTCCGACTGTCTTAACTGAGTCATAAAAAACCCGAAAATTTAGTTAGTAAGCAGATTATTTAAAGACTTGTTGCAAGAAAGGAAAAAGCTTTTTTTTTTTTTTCAATAATGGAGTAAACATTTTTGGCAGGGGATACAAGGGTGGTGTGATTGGATAGTATTATGTATTAAGCTGAGGTTATCCTTTTCTAGGAGGGATCCTTAAAGTTTCCTGTAAGAGCTGTAATTTGCTCTTGGACCAGATTTTTTAATGCTATGAACCCTTCTCCCACTGTCCCATAAATGTGCCTGCTTCAGAAACCCTTTACTGAGTGCAATATTGTGGTAGATTGCAAGGCTTACCTAAAATATTAAAGGTAAAGGTTCTTTGGTGAAACAGGTTTGAGGAAAAATTGGATTGAATAGATCGAATATACCTTATTGCTAAGGGAGAGTTAGTCCCTTTTTTTTTCACATGGGAATTAGTGCTGTAATACTTTGGTTTCCTGATAGAATTGAATCAGATTTAACACGTTGCTTTTTAAGATAATATTATATGGAATCTTGTCTTGTATTAAATCCCTGGATTCCCCCTTAAAAGCCATTTAGTTACCCTAGAAGCTGATTTGGGTTATCTATCTTTGGGATTGGGTGCCATTAAAGTATTCTCCTAAAGTGGAAATCCATAATTTAGTAGGTGATTTTGCTGTGGTGAATGCAGACTTCTTGCATAATTAAGATCCATTTAATTATCTAATCCCCTTAATGTACATTTATATTAACACTGAATAAATCCCTAAAACGCTGTTCAAGATCAGATCTGTCTGATGTTTGGTATGCACACTTAGCATTTTATAGGATACCTTCCATGTGGGTTCTGGGTGCCAAAAACACAATTTACTCCCTGCCCACCCCTCGCCTGTTAGGTTTCAGGTTAATTTTGTTCTACCTAAAGATCTTGACATAATGGTTTATATGGTAATTCTCAACCACTTGAAAATTTTGGTCATTTGACTTCTATTTCAATGTTCTGTTTCATCTGTAGGTTGCAGACTTGGGCTTTGGAGATGCCACACTTATATGGATGCTAAAATACCATCATTGCATTGAACATCTTGTTGGAGTAGATACTTACGCTGGCAGTACCTCTCAATGGGAAATGTAATATCAAGTTTCTGTGCATAATTTGAAATTAGTGGCAGTGTGAGGAAGTGTCCATACAGCTTGGTTTAGAAGATTGGCACCATGATAGCCTCAAGTGCACCCGAATGACTTTATTATAATATGGAGAATAAGTTTTTCTGACCAGTGGAGAAAGCATAGCCTCAGTTAATTACAATAGCCAAACCACTGCAGATTTTCAAATGGCAAAATCTTTAATGCTGGACACCAAGAGAACTTAAACTTAAGACATTGTCCCAGGCCTTTTAATTTAAGCAGGACCAGCTCTTTAGTCTGACCAGTAATCTATGAGGAAGTTACCCTGTGACCTGGAGCTTAATACATCAAGTCATGGAAAACTGATTTAGATAATTATTAGAATTCTACAGCTGGTGAGATTCTTAATAGATTAGTATTGAAAGATCCCTTCTATGTTTTTTGCAGAAGTAATTTGAGCCCATCAGTGGGGGATTATCTAGTTCCTCGGGACCTAGATTTGACTATAACCTTGTATCGTGGCTCTGCTGTACAGAAGGACTCTCGTTTGGTTGGATTTGACTTGATGACATGTATTGAATTGTAAGTATTAAACTGATTCTTCCTGTATAAATTAGAAGCTGTATATAATTAGTATCAGTAAATTTAGTGTTCTCTAAATTTTATAATTTAAATTTGTAAAGCAGATTGCTTTGACAGGATTGGCTTTATTTTCAGATTTACAGATAAGCTGTAAAAATAGCAGGAGCACCCGTTTTTTAAAAAATATTTTATTTAGGGCAGACTGGGTGGCTAAGTGGTTTAACTCTTGCCTTCGGCCCAGGGCATGATCCTGGAGTCTCGGGATCGAGTCCCACGTCAGGCTCCCTGCAGGGAGCCTGCTTCTCCCTCTGTGTCTCTGCCTCTGTCTTTCAGGAATAAATAAATTTTTTTAAAAGATTTTATTTATTCTTGAGAGACAGAAAAAGATTTTATTTATTCTTGAGACAGAGAGAAAAAGATTTTATTTATTCTTGAGAGACAGAAAAAGATTTTATTCTTGAGAGACAGAGGCAGAGACACAGGCAGAGGGAGAAGCAGGCTCCCCGCAGGGAGCCTGACGTGGGACTCGATCCCGGGACTCCAGGATCATGCCCTGGGCTGAAGGCAAGGGCTAAACCGCTGAGCCACCCAGGGATCTCCCCAACCATTTTTCTTTTGTCTAATGTATGAATTTAAAGAAATTTCACTCAAGTGCATTATAGCTGCAACTACACATTTTGTGTATTTGCATTCATACTGCAAGGAAGCCAAATTGAAGACCCAGGATGCTGAGTCATGTACCTATGCATCTTCCAGTTACTGGTCTGGAGTTAATCTCCTGCCCCTATCACCATCCAGCTGAGCTGTAGTGGTTATGGGGAGTTGGACAGCATATTTGCCCTAAAAATGTTTGTTTATATTGTGTAGAGTTTTTCTGTCAACTAGTGTCTCTTGCTGCATCAGGATAGGAATGGCTTCCCAGGTCTAGTGGCTGTACTTAGTTGATCTGGTTCTTGAGTGTGGGTGAGAATCTACTGGTATCTGATCCTGAAGCCCACAACTAAGGCATGTATTCTGGTCTCCTAGACCTGCAGGTTTCCTGGGAGCTTATACTTTTGCTCATTTCTTTAGTTACTTTCATTGAAGCCCAGAGAGCCCTGAAAAGGAGTAACGTGGATGAAGTGCAAAGTGCGAATATGAAGAGTTGGGTTTAAGTCATTTAAGTACTGTTCTATATTTAGAGAAGGGGTAAATCAATGTAGCGATGGAAATTTTTTTAGGGACCCCTTGGTGGTCAGTGGTTAAGCATCTGCCTTCAGCTCAGAGCATGATCCTGATCTAGGATCCTTGCACGGAGCTGCTTCTTCCTCTGTCTCTGTCTCATGAATACAGTCTTTAACTAGGAAAATAATTGCATTCTTTCCTGTTGACCATTTCAGGATAGAACATTTAGATTCTGAAGATCTGGCCAAGTTTCCTGAAGTTGTATTTGGCTATTATTCCCCACGTATCATCATCATCAGCACACCAAACTCTGAATTCAATCCCCTGTTTCCAGCATCAACCTTTAGACACTTAGATCACAAATTTGAGTGGAACAGAATACAGTTTCAGACCTGGTGAGTTCGAGTCTTATCAATGTGTGTGTGTGTGTGTGTGTGTGTGTGTGTGTGTGTGTGTGGTATCCCACAGGAGTTTAAAATGCTATGATGTCTTTTTACATATAAATTCCCAATATTCAGCTTGGCGCATATAAAGGAGCCTCCGTATTTGGGCATATGAGACAGGCAAGCATGGAAAAGTGTATGGGGGGGGGCACCAGGTGTCTTGATACGAAGGCCTAAGTAGTAGTGTGAAGATGAGGAAACAAAGCAGAGGGCATAGGGCACTGTAGGTGAGCCTTGCCAGGGGGGTTCCTTGCCAGGGCCTTGCCAGATGGTCATGTTTCTGGCATTGCGCAACAATTGGGATTGTAACCAGTGTGGTCTCCTTTTTTACCCATAAACTGTGCTCTAACTTTTCCTTTCTCCATATTTTTGCAATTACTTGGACACTGACACTCAGGACCCTGAATCCCTCAGAAGGAAGTAAACCCTGTGTGTTACTGTGTTGCATTTAGTAAATCTTAGCTCATTATGTTAACACATTTCAAAATTGATTTCAGGGCTTCGGATGTGGCAAATCTCTACGATTACTCAGTAGAGTTTACTGGTGTGGGGTCTCCACCAGCAGGAGCTGAGCATGTTGGGTACTGTACCCAGATAGGGGTCTTCCAGAAAAACGAAGCAAAGGCAACTGAATCATGCATTTCCACACCAGAGGAACATGTTTATGAAACCGTGAGTATTTTGTGAGGTAGTGACCAGGGAAAGAAGCAGATGGGTTAGGATGCTGAACTCTGTAGAGATAAGTGTAAATGATCTTAGGAGAAGCTTTCATGCCCACAACTGGGCATGGGTTGATTAGAGACCACCTCCTTAGAGACCACCAAGCTGATGTGCCAGCGACCCTCCCCCTGTCAGCAGCAGCAGGAAAGAGGAAAGCCAGCAGTACTTCATAGTGGGGCTCAGGAAAGGAATTACCCCTGAACCTCCAAGCTTCTCAGACCCTTGTTTTCAGGTTCTGGTGTGAAGAATAAGCACGTTGCCCTTTTAACAATTTTTTAAAATATTTTTATTTATTTGTGATAGTCACAGAGAGAGAGAGCGAGAGAGGCAGAGACATAGGCAGAGGGAGAAGCAGGCTCCATGCACCAGGAGCCCGATGTGGGATTCGATCCCAGATCTCCAGGATCACGCCCTGGGCCAAAGGCAGGCGCCAAACCGCTGCGCCACCCAAGGATCCCTCTTTTTATTTTTTTTTTAATTTTTATTTATTTATGATAGACCTTTTAACAATTTTTATACCCTTTTCCTTCTAATATCAAGTTGGAACATTGGGTTGGTGTGAATTGGTAGAAACCTGGCTTTGGGATACTTTTTGATCATCAGGATTAAATCTTTGCAGAAACTGTGCCAGTAGTGATTCCCATTATGTTGCACTCCCGGCTGATAGGGTTTGATATACAAGTGTACAGTTAATTCGCGATGCAGGAAAGTGATGAAATTTTTTTCCTTCAGGTTTTTACAACAGCATATCCCAGTTTACAGGAGAAGAAAAACCTCCTGTTAGTCCTGAGTGCAGAGGTGTTAAGAGCCTCCAACTCTATGAGACTGCGGTTTATCGTGGATCCGAAGAAGAAAAAGGTGAACGGTAGATTGGTGCCAGAAGACAGTTGCGTCCCACGGTACGGATTAATCGTCACCGACGCTCAAAGGGCCCAAATTGAGAGCTCCCCCAAGCCTTACTGTGTGGGAAAGAAATTCTACGTGCCCCTGGAAAGACTCATTACTTTTCCAAAGGTGAACCGCTTGGTTGATAGTGTTGAGCGGCTGCGCAGCCTCCTTTCCGAGGCGCTGAAGCTGAACAGGGATCAGAGTGCCCTCCAGGTGGACTTGCATGATCACTACTCGCGGACCATGCTTTCCTACTGAAGCCGCGGACCTTAATGATAGGCCTAGTTCGAAAATTGTACGTTTAGGCAACTTAGTTTTGAATTTCCCTATCCTTGTGTGTTTTCATATGCTTTTTGGGGGTGGTGTAGGGTTCACGTTCACACGTTTCTGTTGTACCTGTGTTAAATGACTTAAATTTGTAAACTATGAAATAAAACTTTTCCATTGGAAATAAGAGTAACTTTTATTTCTAGGATTCTCAGTGCCTGGGTTGCTTAGTCAGCATCTGCCTTGGGCTCAGGTCATGATCCTGGCTCCTGGGAGCGAGTCCCGAGTCCGGCATCAGGACTCCCTACTCACCAGGGAGCCTCCTTTCTCTCGCTCTGTCACCTGCCCCTGCTTTCTCAGTCTTAAAAATTCTAGGATTCTCTGCCTCTTGGGATAAATTCTAACCCATAAACTTTGCCTAAAACAGAATACAGGAGATGTTTGAAAAGCAGCCTCCTCAACTTAAGCACCCTTTGGCAGCGTACTGCTTGGAATTGGTGGTATTAGCAGTTGAATTATAGCTTCACATTTTGGGGGAACTGGTCTCAATGAGACCCTAGGAGTGGCTAGGTAATTATGCTTGGTGGCTCTGCCACCAGAGGGACCTATTCATCTACCTCCCTGATGGACCTCAGGGCTGAAGATGGATGGTTGAGTTTTAGCTACCACTTGCTCTTTCTCTTTGGAATGACGTGGAATCTGCAAGCGGACAAGTACAAGGGCATGTGCTGGCTCTCTGATAAGGTTATTCTAGACCACTGTTTGTTCCTTGTTGAGCTTTACCACTCTGAAGCCAGGAGTTGGTTTTTATTTTGGGCTTGTGTGTGCCCAGTTGGTGTCACCTGAGAAGGAACAAGGAGAGGAAGGAAGGACATTGGCAAGTTGTCAGTCTGCCACAACTGGCGTACCCTCACAAACTGGGGCCAGACTGCCTGGGAAATGCCTCTTGGGGTCATAGTTCTTCAGTTTTTAAAGTGGATGGAAAATGGATTTGGATAGGGGGGTGGGGAAAGAAGGGACTCAGAGAATATGATCACATAAGCCCTGTTAAGGAGCTGTTCATAATTTCATAAGCCTGCTCCATCAGCCCCCTGCCTTTCTAGACTGATACTTCTCTCTTGAATGCATAGGACATGTAGATGTACTCCGGCTATGCTCCCCGTCAGCGCAAAAGGTGCTTGTCCTATTTCTAGGCCTCTGCATGACTTCTACCCATGGCTTCTCACCTGTTAGAGCCAAGGTTTCAAGCCCAGGCCAGCACTTTGTCCTGTTGTCCTCCAGGCTAATGGATTTACTTCAAGCTTCATCCCCTCCTGAAAACTTTAAAACTCAGGGCAGCTCTGGGTGATAGAGATACTGTTCCCATTCCCATGACTCCCATGTCTTTGCAACATCAGGACCCACATCATTTCACTCTAATACAGTTCTTTGTACATGGAAAGGTTATTAATGCTCTAAGCCAGGTATCTGATCTTGTAGATGCAGAGTGAATCTTTGTAGCCTTGCAAACTACTGAGCTCTCAGGAAATTGCGCTGGAAAAGGCCACAGATAATGCGGATGTGGTGTGCCACTAAAGGCAGCTGTTGGTTTTGTCTATAGTTTGCTGTTTTAAAAAGCTATACCTTTTAGCAGTGCAGAAATGGAGATCTTCATAAAGGGACAAATGCAATTAGAAGCTTCATTTTCTATTGGTGTAAACCCAAGTTGGGTTTGTTAGAGGCAAATTTCTGGCCCACTGAGTGTATGCTGGGAGCGATAACTGCCACGGGGAGTTCTAAGCAGTGAGAGTGCCTGGCCCACAGTAATGTTGCTGACGAGTAGCTGTGTTCATCTTAGGAGTGTCGTTAGGTAAAGGCTCATTCTTGTATCCAGGCAGCCAGTTCTCACAAGGTATGTTGAGGTCTAGAAAGTGAACAGTCCTTTAAGGTTCTAAGACCAAGGGACCCCGGGGTGGCTCAGTGGTTGGGCCTCTGCCTTTGGCTTAGGATGTGATCTCCAGATCCGGATCGAGTCCCGCATCGTGAGGAGCCTGCTTCTTCCTGTCTCTGCCTCTCTGTCTCTCAAAATTTTTTTAAAAGGTTGAGACCAAACCAAACACTTTAAGAAAAGTGGCAATATTAGGGGTTAGTTACCTGGCTGGCTCGGTTGTGTCTGCTCAGGTCGTGATAGGGTCCTGGGATCAAGCTGCGTTGGGGGCTCCCAGCTGGAAGCTTGCTTCTCTGAGTGCCCCCTCCCTGCCCCGGGCAACTCCCCCCCCCCCCCACCGTCACCTTGTGAGCGCCCTTTGTCTCAATCTTAAGTGGCAACCCTATACGTTGTAGAGTGTCTTGTGCTTTATATATAGAATAAGTTGTGTAAAGTTCTCACCAGATTTCAGGTGCCTCAATGTAGAGACCTGTTGAAATAAGTCTAGTCCTCCCCAGCCACTGTCTGTGTTACACTTGCTACTTGTTCTCCCTTTACTACCCCTCCCAGGGCTTCCCCCGCCTCATGTAAACACGCCCCTCCAAGGAGGGCAGTGTTAGACGGCCACCTCCCCCTCCTCCCTACTCTATTTTCCAGCAGCTTCCTGTGAAAGGGGACATGAGGAAACTAAAAGTTCGAATCATGCCTAGCTATTCATGGGTTTCTCCCCCTGTGGGTTGCATGTTAGGCCCCTTCTGGGGAAATGTCTGAAAATCTTGAAGAAGCTTCCCTTTGCTTTCCTGTGGGGGAACTCCTACTGCTTGTACGTTGTCCTTTACATGTCGGGAAAGCAGAATTCCTGTTCTAAGACCAGGGCTAAATACTGGTTTGAGAAGCCTTTGGTTCCAGAGGCTGCTGAGCAACAGGAAGCAGGATATCTGAGGTTTAAGCTCTGACTGAAACTTGATATTAAGGTGTCTGAAATCGTGACGAAGGTGGTTGGTACCTTTACCTGTAGTCTCCGTCCAGAACCCCAGAGAATGAACAACCCTGCTGATTAACGAACAACCCTGCCGATTAACAACTGTAAACACTGTAAACTGGATTTTTCTATGAACTAAACAAATTTAAATTGCAAAAGTAACTGTAAAAATGGAGACAATTCATAACCATCTAGAACTTAAACATCTGCCTTTGGGTCAGGTCATGATCCTGGGGCCCTGGGATTGGAGCCCCGTGTCGGGCTCCCTGTTCAACGGGGAGCCTGCTTCTCCCCTGGCCCCCCTACCACTCATGCTCTCTCATTCTTCTCTTTTCTCAAATCTTTTATTTATTTAATTTGTTTAAAGATTTTATTTATTCATGAGAGACACAGAGAGAGGCAGGCTCCAGGCAGGGAGCCTGACAAGGGACCCGATCCCAGGACCCCAGGATCACGCCCTGGGCTGAAGGCAGACGCTTAACCGCTGAGCCACCCAGGGGTCCCTCCTTTCTCAAATTTTAATGATCACTTTTTTCTTAACAAAGCATAATGCAAGTTTATGCTAAAACATCCAGACTGTTAAGGACAAAAAAAAGTCCCCGAATAGTTTGTACTCCTGCCCTCACTCCTTAGAGTCAATAAAAGTTCTTATATTCACAATAACTGGAACTACACGGAGATTCCAGTTTCGCAAGAACCAGTGCCTTTGTCAGGGGGCAGATTGTTCCTTTGTGTAGGAAAATCCTTGGACTGGAACCCAAGGCTTGTAAGGCAGGAAGAGCAGCCCTCAGCATTGGTGTTTGCTCCAAGGACTTGCGCTGCCCTGAACGGCCATGGCCTGCGGTTGTGCAGGAGAAGAAGGCTTACCCGGCTTCTCAAGACGGGGGAGTATGGCCACAGTCCCTGCGGGAGCAGACGTGCAATGTGTGTCACCAGGCACTAGCACTGCCCGGCCCTTGATCTAAAGATTGCTCCAGTTGCTTCCATGGGCTAAGGCCGAGGGCCCCGGCACTGCGGCTCCTTGAGGCTCCCGCGGCGGGCTCTCCCTGAGGTGCCTTTCTCAGTCCCGGCCCCAGGCCCCCAGGCCCCCCCAGCCCCCCCAGGCCCCCCCCGCAGCACCTTGCACCGCCCCGAGGGGCCGCGACCGCCCAGGCCAGGCCGCCCATCGCGGAATGCGCTCGCGGCCGCCAGCCGCTCCGCCAGGACGCACACTTTCGGGGCCATCCCGACATAGGGGACACTTAGGGGTTTCCTGACATCTACCAAAGCAAGCTCGTAGGAGCTGGAAGCCAGACACTTGTACAGTGAACGTTTCATCTCCGATGCAACCGGGCTTTGAAGGCCGCGTGCCGTCCGCCAGGCTTCTTACACAAATCCTCTTCGGGGTTTGGGAGGGAGACTAGAGGGAGGAACCCCTTCCTCTGAAGTCACCCACCAGTGCTCTGCCCGTTTCCTTGGGCTCTGCGAGTGCCACCCCCCCCGCGGGGCTGCAGTCCGGCCTTCCCCGTTCCTCCCCGTGTGGGCTCCGCGGGAATGAGTCACACTGAGCTCTGGGCGTTCCCCGCGCTGCTCCCCGCGCTGCTCCCCGCGCTGCTCCCCGCTCCGTGCTCCCCGCACCCCGCACCGCTCCCCGCACCGCTCCCCGCACTGCTCCCCTCTCCGTGCTCCCCGCACCCCGCGCTGCTCCCCGCACCGCTCCCCGCACCGCTCCCCGCACCGCTCCCCGCTCCCCACCGCAGGCTCGACCCCCGGATCCCCTGCTTTGGTTGGAGAGGCCGAGGCTCCAGGGCCCCGTTTAGCCTCCTCCCTCTGGAAGCCAGGGCTGATCACCCGGTCCTAAGGAGGAATCCTTCTGGAATGGAGCCAACCATCTTTTACTGATCCCATATCAAAGGAAGGCAATTTACCCTTAAGTAGGGAAAGAGTCTGTGACGCCTCAAAATCTTTTTTCCAAGTATTTCAAATTGTGTAAAATGAGTGCTGGAAAGGGGCACCTGGCAGGCTCAGTGGTTAGAGCATGCAACTCCTGATCTGGGGGTTGTAAGTTCAAGCCCCGTGTTGGGAAGAGAGTTTGCTTTAAAAAAAAACTGATATTGAAGAAATGTATTTTTCCTTAGTTCCACAGGATATTAGGAAAGAAGGGCACACACAGGGTCACTTGGGAGAGTTGAACTGAATCACTGAAGCTAACTACCACAAGGTGGCACACTTTTCCCACTTAAAGGTAATTGCACTCTTGGTTTGAGAACTCCCCAATATAAATAAGCAGCAAAATAACTTGAAGATTCTTACAGTTTTACTTGAAAATAACTGCTAACTGGTTTAAAGGTCTAGTGGTGAAGTCAGTTGAAGAGAAATGGTGAAGGAGAAATCTCTAGGGGTTAAGGGCCTCGGAATGGGGTCTGAAGCCATTCACGCAGGAAGGTCTCAGGCTCCTTGTCCCATGGGGCCTTAGGGAGTAGAGTAGGCGTCATCGACTCAGGGGATGTCCACGTGTAAGCATTTTCTGTTTCATACACTTTTGTTACGTTTAGTGTAACGTGGGATGGGTTAACTCTCCCAAGTTTCCTATCAGGCAGATGGGAGAAAAGGTTGGTCCATCCCCGGTCTGTGGGGTGCACCTGTGGGAATGAAGGAGCCAAGGGTGGTGAGGCAGGAGGAGGGAGGGAGAGAGGGGTAAACTCTACGGAGCCTGGGCCTGGGGACACCACGCCGGAGACGTGGGTAAGGAGCTGAGGGCAGATCAGAGGGCCCTGCAGCTTCTGCTGTGATCGGGCAGCAAGTTATCCCCAAGTTATCCCTGTGTCACCTCTCCCAGCACTCTCCCAGCACCGCACGGCTCCTGGCTCCTCCTGGCTCCTCCGTGCCAGTGACCTTTCATCACCCGCACTCTCCAGGACGCCACGGCGATCTGCGAGAAAGACAAAGACGTGGGGCCAAACCCATACTGAAGCACTGTTCTTCCACTTCCTATTGTTATTTTATTTATTTATTTATTTATTAATTAACTAATTTATTTACTTACTTATATATTTAAAGATATTTTATTTATTCATGAGAGACACAGCAAGAAAGGCAGAGACCCAGGCAGAGGGAGAAGCAGGCTCCCTGCAGGGAGCCCAATGTGGGACTTCATCCCAGGACCCCAGGGTCACACCCTGAGCCAAAAATGCAGGCCCTCAGCCGCTGAACCACCCATGCACCCCACTATTGTAATTTTAATGTCAGCAGAGGGAATGTGCTGGCATGGTTTTTCCTCTGAGGACTAGTCTGTACAGTGGTGACACTGAGTATCACTTAAATTTGCTTTTAAGATTTTATTTATTTATTAATGAGAGAGAGAGAGAGAGGCAGAGACACAGGCAGAGAGAAGCAGGCTCCATGCAGGGAGCCCAATGCGGGACTGGATCCTGGGTCCTGGGCTGAAGGTGGGCGCCAAACCACTGAGCTACCCAGGGATCTCCCTGAGTATCATTTAAGTGGGGACCTTACCCTCGAATAGTGGCATATTTATTGACCATCTTCGTGTCTAACACTAGAATTGAGGTATGCATGTAGGTGCTGCTTGCACAAAGGCACAGTTTGGCTCGATATAAGCGCTTACTGTGCTATTTCCTGATAGCTCATGGCTTCTTGCTCACAACCAGGAGAGTTAGTGATAGTATTATCTTCATCTGGATTAGAAACAGGTTCAGAAGGGAGCTTGAGTTCAGACTCCACTCTGTCTTACTCTGGGGCCCATGCTCCCCCACTGCAGGGTGATCCTCAGAGTTCAAAAGAAGGGTCTTTCACTGGAGGATTCAGGTCTGTGCTATACCACCTGGTAATAAGTGAGGGGAAACTGTCAGGGAAAAGTTCTCCTGACCTTTCACTTCTCTTTTTTTCTTACCTTGGCAAGAAGCTGACAAGATTTCGGACAGAATCTTAACTGACACTTTATAAACATTGTAAAGTTTAAGATGATTTTTATTGAACAGGTATAAGATTCACCTTTACATTATTACAAATACAATAAAATTTTCTTGTAAAAAAAATTTCCTGGATTTATAGTTGTACAGTAAAACAAAGAAATATATAAATATGAAGGTCATTTTCCAAGTATTAGAACAATACTAATGGAATCACTTCCATAACAATTTTTTCATAAACATTTACATGAATACGCACAAGTATATTAACTTTCAGAATAAGATGTATTTCCAAAAAACAATCAAACAATATATCCTGTGTTCCTCTGCATGGGATTTGGTCATTGACTATCAGCAAGAGAGTTCTGTTATATATGTAAGATGAACATAAACACTTGTAAATGCAGACTATATTGTCTGTGTAAATAAAAAATTTTGCCAGCTTTATCATATAGGGAGTAGCTAGAGACCACCTACATGACTATTTAAAATATACTGTGTATATATTCTCTTAAGAAAAATCACATATATAAGGTAATAATAAGGCCTTTATTCCAGAGTAGTCTTAAAACTTATATCATCCTTTATATTTTTAGAATTTATATTCTTAAACATCTCAGCTATTAAAATTATGCATAGTACCTAAGCCAACATAGAAAGGGGCATTAACAATTTCAGTTACAGTACTTGAATATATTCACAATGACGTACCATCTAAGAGAACCAACCAAGTATAATTTCTGAACTGTCTCAGTTAGACCTGTTAAAATAAAATGCAAGCCCATCATATAAGCCCAGTTCTTCCAAGCATTATTATAGAGGATTATGTAAGTGTTAGGTAGTCTAACACTTCAGAGTACTTAAATGAAGTATTTAATAGTGTTAGCTTGAGCTTGCAAAGTGGTCTAGTTGGCATGGAAATCACAGTCTAAAATTACTTCTGGAGCAATGTTTTGGCTGGAGGTTAGCTGAAGATTTGTTTTCCTTCTAGTAACAAATGGGCTAAGTGGTGGAACTCGATGGCTCAGAGTTTTCCTAAAAAGTGAAACAAAATAATCTAAGTTTGGGTATCATTACTCTGATGGTATTTTCCTGGAATGAGATGATGGACTTTAGGATTCTTGGTCAAGACGTTCTCAGATTTTAAGTACTAATCCACACCAGGTGGAAGCCTGCAACACTACAAAGGGGACTCAACCATCAAAATGCAAACTGGTGGCCCAGGGCTGCTGGCAGATGCCTTTATATCTGCTCTGGTCTCAGTTACCAGCTCCAGTCACGGGAAGTGTGACCTTCACAAGAAGGCTGGCTCTGATCAAGTCTCTGTATTCCCCCAAATAGGGTATTTAAGACTTCCTTATCTGACCACAAATAAATAGCTTTAATATATCATTAATCTTTGTCTAGGATAGAATTAGAAAAAGACTGTTATACATTTGTAAATTCTCCAAGACTCAGTGATTTGAAATTTGACTTTAATATTTAAAGATCAATTTATTAAGATCTAATTTTTCAAATCCAATTTCCTAAACTCCAAATGGAACCAAAAGGGTACTTAGTATTTAAAGAGCATTTTTTTTTTAAACAGCTACATGGTTAACATATAGCTACACAGTACATGCTCTAAGAAAACGCAGTAAAGGGAGACATTTATGCAAACTTTAACAAGTATTTCTAGCGGACTGTAAATAAATGTGATTGCAAAGTATGCCAATGCCACACAAAATAAAATGAATCCAGACTTGTGCTGACTTTTCCATAATCAATGTATCTATTAAAATGATTTTTAAAAATAATTCTATATCTTTTTAAATACTGAGAGCCAATCTTGTATAAAGGTATCAGGCCGAGGGCAGGCAAGGATGAGTAAGATGGACAATGCCTGGATTATGGTATCTTTTATATATCTGAAGAATGTCCTCACTGAGCCTCGCTTACAATTGTTTTTATCATTTTCAATAGCTTTTATCATTTCAAAACAGCAAAATTATTTGCAGAAGTGCTGATAAAAAATATAGCCTAGAAATAATATTTTGAAAATAGAAAAATATGTTCTTAAAACATGTCATAAATACCTCTAAACACTAGTTTCATATCTCTATTAAAAACTTTTACTTCCCCCCCACCCCCCATAATATATAATGGATGGATCAACTCACTTGATAATCATAGAGAGCAAGCAAGTCTTTTCTACTTAAGCTAACATTTTCCTTAAGTGGTCAGGTGAATTTTTTTCCTCTCAAAATAAAGTAACAAAAGTATTACTAATGACTCAGAAACCCCATGTCTCAACATTCAAAAGATTCTAAAATGGGGTTTCACCTTTTTAAAAATATCTATTTGCTACAGAACTGGATTACTTTAGAATACCCAATCCTTGAAATGTTATAGAACTAAAAACCCTAGCATGAACTACTCAAAATTTTCCAAAGCTCTACATTTGGACATTGAAATATTCTCTTAATACATTTTCCCCTTACTTTGCCAACACAAAAATACCTAGACCAAAGTTATTCTAACATATCACATTTTTTTGGGCTTAGTTGTGAAAGTAAGGTCTGGTTCTATAGAATCTGCATTTTTCTTCAGTGACTGAGTGATTCCAAGAAAACTAAAACTTGTCATATAAAACCAGAAAAACTTCCCACCTGATTAAAAAAAGATGGTCTATCTGCTGAGCTTGTTAAACTGGATCCAGATCAGATATTCTTACTTTAAAACTATACTAGATTATGTTATATTCTATTGTTTCAAAACAGCTACTGTTATACGAACGAAAAAAAATATAGTATCCCATTGTGGGGAGTTATGTCCATGTCAATAATGTCAAGCTGCTGTCCCCTGTCTTATCTGCACCTCCTTGGAATAATTTTCAGTTTCAGTAAGTCTGAAGTGACACAGAAAAGGCCACTGTTTCCGATCATGCTACAATTTTCCTCCTGTCCTGAATTCTGACTCCTGAAACCAGCAGATTTATTCAGTTAGACAGCTAATAAGGTGCCTTATGGGAGCCTAACCTATTAAATATTAAACTTACTTTGAATCTCATATAGTGCTAGTAGTTCTCCAGCTCATTTAACATTAACTAGTAACAATACGTATTGCATAATAATGGCATTACACTCATTCACATAGCTCAGACTTAAACACTTATTCCATTTATGACGGATACGTTTAGAATTAAGCATTCTACACGTTTAAATTGTATAACATTTTTCCCAAAACATGAACACCCAAACTTTATATCAAGTATTCAATCAGGAAGAGTTAATAATCAGTACAATAGTGTAGGTAGTATATAATATGGAAGGTTTCCTTAAGAGATTATAACTATCTTGACAGAATTTATAGGGTTCAAATTATTCACTTATTACTTCCCAAACATTAAAATTAAATAATTAAAGCCCAAACCTGTTGAGCACCTCTACTACAGGTTTTACACTTCAGTACTGAACTATACTCAGATGCATAGTGTTGTTTTCCCACCCGGATATTTTGAAAGAAAAAGCAGGCTTCATTATCCTGGGCTGTGACCACAGAAACTGTGTACCCCTAAAGACATGAGGCACACCACCTTGATACTATGGTTCTGATGCTTCCTTTTGGTGGGTGGGACAGGATGGTGGTGGGCACTTTCAGAGAAGAAATCAGTGTTGGCTTTCCTCTAAATCGAGGAACATGCTTCTTTCATAAAATATGTTCATTTTCTCATAAACGCTTGAATGAAGTGCCTCAACAGCTTGACCGCCCACGTCACAAGCCCCCAGGGAAACTTCAGTTTACCAGCTTGACTTCTAGCGTTTGATCACAACTTGTTCATAAGCTCCAGACCCCACTCTACAATAGGAGGGAAAAAAAAAATCAAAATCTTGAGCTGTAATGCTTGAAGTTGTTCCAGTTAACCCTGTGCTTGAAGAGATGGTGAATTAGGCATTTTCTACTAGCTTTGGTTTCCACAAGGTTTAAAGATATCACAGATAGAAAATACTTGAAATATTAAATGTTTATAAACAGTACATTGGATTAGTCTAGTCACATTTATTCCTACAATAATCTAGTACTGTTCCTAAATCTTGACCTGTGGCAAGAAGTCTTCTCTTGAAACATGTTTATATATAAATCTTAGAAATCAGTCTCATCCAAGAGTATATACTGACTGGCAATTTATCCAGGCCTTGCAGAGTTAACGGATGATCATTTTTAGGGTGTAGTGTCTTAATTTACCTTTCTAGAAAGTACAAGAATCCTTTTAGTCAACATGCCAACCCCTTTATTTTTATTTATAAAGGATTTTATTTGACAGAGAGTGAGAGCAAACATGCATAGCCATGAGCAGGGGGAGGAGCAGAGGGAGAGGGAGAGTAGGCTCCCAACTGTGGGGCTTAATCCCAGCACCCTGGGATCATGACTCAAGCTAAAAGGCCTTGGCTTAATGAGCCACCTAGGGGCCCTATGCAAATGTCTTCATATTTGGTCAGTAATGTAATTTATACTGGTGTAAAGATTTAAAGTGATTTTTTAAAAAAGATATATTCATTTATTAGAGAGAGTGTGTGTGAGAATGGGCAGAGGGGCAGAGAGAGAGGGAGAGTGAGAGAAAGAAGCAGACTCCCTGCTAAGCATGGAGACTGGATCCCATAACCCTGAGATCATGACCTGAGCAGAAATCAAGAGTTGGACACTTAACTGACTGAGCCACCCAGGTGTCCCTAAAGTGACTTGAGGAGGGGTTTATTTCCTCATTAGCTTAGTCTGGCATACTGCTGGTTGTCCCCCTAAATCTATCCTCTCCTTCTTCATGGTTGCAGCTGGCTGTAGGCTGTACAGGCTTCTCAGCTGGAGGCCACATTTCCTAAACTCCTTTGTTGACAGGTGTTGCATGTGACTAAGTTCCCCGCAAGGAACATGAATGCAGATCTTGTCAATTTCTGTTTCACTTGCTTAAAGAGAAGTTGCTTGCTCTGGACTGGTAGCCATCCAAGTTTGACAACAGGTAGGGAAGATGAAGAACAAAATGGAGGGAATCTGGGTCAGTGAATCACCTTTTGAGGCAAAGCTGTCTCATCAGCCTTGGCCATTGTATTTTGGTTATCTTTGTTATAGCAGCTTAGCCTTTGCCCTGATATTCCAGATACTGACTGACCTCTATTAACGAAATATGGAGAATACTAAAAACTTCAAATTTGCAAGCTTTGTGACTAAAACATTTTTTTAAAGATTATTTATTTATTCATGATAGAGAGAGAGAGAGAGAGAGAGAGAGAGAGAGGCAGAGACACAGGCAGAGGGAGGAGCAGGCTCCATGCAGGGAGCCTGACGTGAGACTTGATCCCGGGTCTCCAGGATCAGGCCCTGGGCTGAAGGCAGTGCTAAACTGCTGGGCCACCCAGGGATCCCCTGACTAAAACATTTAAACGAAGTACTGGCCTCATCCACATAAGGTTTGTTACTGCAGGTGTACCTACGGCCTTGGCCCTATGTTATAATGGAATGAACACACACGTTTCCTGTTTCTTCATCTGGGAGGATAAAGATTTTCTACAAGTCTATAAAAGCACAGTGTCTTTTTGATGGCAGGTGAGTTTATTTTTAGATGAGGATCCTCAAGCCCTCCTGAGTAGTCAGGAGGGGAGCTGAAGTAGTGGTGTTGCATGGAAGGGAGGGTATTATTGCTTCAAGTTATCATCAGTACCCATCTCCTCATGAGTCAAGATGCCAGGGGCTGCATTACCTGGCCATTTCACTGTGAGTATGCCCGAGATCAGTAAGACCAGAGGCAGCCACCATGACTGGTCTCTTCCCGTAATGGAATTTTAAGAGGAAATTCTAAAAAAATGGGAGTAATGTAGTGGTTACCAGCCCACTGTGGACTGAATTGGGACTTCTCAGTTGACTGCTCAGAGGCTCCTGTTCTTACAGATACATTCTGCAGAAGAAACAGGAACATCGTCAACAGAACACCAGTGACCAATCATTCATAGCTACAATCAGAATTTGAAGGAACCTTGGTGAGCACTGCCCCTGCACACTGGCTTTCAGAAGCCCTTAAACAGTTCTATTCTGGCAATGATGGAGTAACAGGATCTAGCTTTCCCTCCTGCTTTTTTATTTTTTTTATTTTTTTTATTTTTATTTATTTATGATAGTCACACACACAGAGAGAGAGAGGCAGAGACACAGGCAGAGGGAGAAGCAGGCTCCATGCACCGGGAGCCCGACGTGGGATTCGATCCCAGGTCTCCAGGATCGCGCCCTGGGCCAAAGGCAGGCGCCAAACCGCTGCGCCACCCAGGGATCCCTTTTTTAAGATTTTATTTATTCATTTGAGACAGTGGGGTAGGGGGGGAGAGAGAGAGAGAGAGAGAGAAGAGAAGACAAGACATGGGAAGGGAAGGGAGAGGAGGGGAGGGGAGGAGGGGAGGGGAGGGGGAGGGCATGAGCAGGCAGAGAGTAAGAGGGAGGAGAAGCAGACTCCCCACTGAGCTGGGTGCCTGACATGTGGCTTGATTCCAGGACCTGGAGATTACAGCTTGAGCCCAAGGCAGATGCTTAACTATCTGAGCCACCCAGGCACACCGCCCACCCCTTTTTAAAAGATTTTATTTATTCATTTGAGACAGAGGGAGAGAAAGAGAGAGAAAGAGAAAGAGAGAGAGAGAGCATGATCAGGGGGAGAAGAAGAGGGAGGAGATCCCTCTAGCTCTAAATAACGAACATTTTTACAGAACATGTAAACAGTTTCACACCCTGGACAAAAGGCAGTACAGGACTGGTCCTGAGAGAAGGGAAAGCAATGAAGAAAGCCCCAAGTTTCCTTCAGGGTCTTTCCAGCCTGCAGTGCCGGGAGGGCCCAGACATAGCCAGGTGGTCTTTCTGAGTGCAGGAGTCAGAGCTCATGGAGGCTGGGGCTAGAATCTGTAGGTTAACAGAAGGAGGGGTAGAGAGAAATAATGTCTGGAAAACTTCTAAATTTGATGAAAATTGTAAACCACAGATCGAGGAAGCTCAATGAACCCCAAGCAGAATAAACACAAAGAAAAACACACCAAGGCACATCATAACCAAACTGCTAAGAACCAGTGATAAGATTTTATAAGTGGCCAGAGATGAAAGAAAAATCATATAGAGGAATAGAAACAAATGAAAGCAGACTTTTTTTGGTTAGAAACTGTCTCAAAGGCAAGCGGGGAGGGGGAACCCTGCAACTTCCGTAGGCATCGCTGAGCTGGTCAGGCTGCATCCGCTAAGCTTCAAGTGGATTACCAGGGATGTTCCTCCCCAGGTCTCCACTGCTTGTTGCTCTGTTCTCTTCATTCTCATGGGTTCCCTTTCTTAACTACGTGTGTGTGGTTCTTGTGCCTCTTCAGTGCCTGAGTAAACGATTCTAGTTTCCTCCTATGCTGCCAGTTTCTCTTTCAGAACAGATCTACTGCTAACATATTACTTCTTCTGATACACACCGACTAGTGACGGAGAGCCTATGTATCCAAGTATTGTGCTAGGCACTTCAATAGATGGTTCTCCACAATAACTCTTCAAGAGACCCTTAATGAGTGCATATTAAGTACTTAATGTTTACTGCATGCCAGATTTTGTTTTAGTCATTTACATGTGTTACCTCGCTTAATTTAAGCCTTACAACTCTTATGAGGTGGGTTCTGTTATTGTCACTATTTTGTATTTGTAGGTGAGGAGACTGAAGCAGAGAGAAGAACTTATTGAAGATGCACAGCTGATACTTGGTGGAGCTTGGAACCGAACCTGGGGATCCCAACTCCAGAGCCTGTGTTGTTAACCCCAGCAATATGTCTTTTTGGCGGCAAGTAAGAGATGTGGTTTGTCAGGATCATAGCCAAGCTGGGTCATGATGGCTAAGCCAGGAATGAAACCCATGTCTGACTGCATTGCCCATTTTCTTTTTTTTTTTTTTCTTTTTTTTAAATTTCATTTATTTATTCATGCGAGACACACAGAGAGAGAAAGGCAGAGACACAGGCAGAGGGAGAAGCAGGTTCCACGCAGGGAGCCCGACGCGGGACTCGATCCAGGACCCCAGGATCACAGCCTGAGCCAAAGGCAGACATTCAGCCACTGAGCCCCCCAGGCGTCCCCCATTCTCTTTCACCACGATACACTGTCTCTAACATTCCTCAGCCTTTCTGTGGCATATGACACTAATCATTTACTTCAACTTCTAATTATCACTTTAGGATTTCATGCATTGGGTGATGATTCTTCTAACATTCATTTGGAAAGGGAGTGGGACTCAGAATTATGAATGCCTTTATATCCTAGGTTCTAGATATTCTCTCAAATGGAAATTATTTTTCTTTCTTTGAAAACAACTATATATACACAACTAGTCTAACAATGAGAGCTGTCTGTGTCTTAGGCGCTGTGTTAAATGCTTTCTGTAAGTTATCAAACTTAATCCTCTGCAAAATCCTATGAGTTAGGTAGTATTTATCACTCCCATTTTTCAGGTGAGGAAAGTAAGCCTTATAGAGGTTATTCACATCAGTGAAGCAGATAGGGGCAGAACTCTGCCTTAGATGCTGAGCAGCCTGAAATGAGAGTAGAGGAAGCCTGTGCTTTGGGGCATTTACCATTTTGGTCCCTTTTGGTTGGAACTGTATTGTTTGCTGTTCTTCTACCTAAATAATTGCTAGAGCTTATGGAGTACATTATGTCATTTACTCTTTAAGTCAATCCTATGATTATTCCCACTTGTCACCAGGGGCAACTAAGATTCCACCAAGGTTAAGAGATTTATTGAGTCCCCAAAATGGTCTGGCTAGGATATGAATTCTTTAACTCAAAAATACATGTTCTTTCTACCATACCTATCACTGTCCTCATAAATGTTATTTTCTACCTGTCCCTGTCCTCGCTCCACTCTCCTCCCCACCTCCAAATTATGGCTAGTTTCCTAAGAACCCATTAGATAGATCACTTTCCTGCAAAGAATGATCAAACTGTACATGTGATAAAAAAGGATAATGAACTCTTGGTTGTGGTGATAGAGGCCATTTACAATGTGGCTTGGAGATTGTTGTCAACTCAGGTCCCACAGCTCCCTTCATGTGCCCCTCCTCCGAAGTACCTGTTTATTGGCAGCTCCCTAAGTAGGTTATACTATTCACAAGCAGCAAGGTATGATGGTTCAGTACCATGAATGTGTTTGGACTCAAAGAGACAGCAGTTTGAATCATTTTTTCCCCCAAATTTTTAATGATTTTTAAAAAAGATTTTATTTATTTATTTATTTACAGAGAGAGTGGGAGAGAACACAGGCAGGAGGAGTGGCCGAGGCAGAGGGAGAGGGAGAAGGGAGCCTGAGGCAGGGCTTGACATGAGCCAAGGCAGCCACTTAACCAACTGAGCCACCCAGGCGCCCCTGAATCTTGGTTTTATCACTTATTAGTTTTAAGGTTCTGGGAAAATTAACCTCTTTGTTTTCACTTTTTAAATACTAACAATAGTACTTTGTGAGTAATGAAAGAGATAATGTAAGAACTGAATGAAACACATACATGTGCATATATAAAAGCTCAATAAGTGTTATCTAAAATTTTTCTTTATTTATTATTATATGATTATATATTATGATTATTATGCCTATAAGTTCATTCTATTTGAACCTATTACCAGGAATATTTGTCTTCCTCATATCTACCTGTTAAGCCCCACTTACCTTTTAATTCTCCCCAACTCTCTTCAGGTGTCAACCTTCTAGGAAGTTTTCTCTGTGTCAGTGAGGTCCCATCTCTGTCACTCAGAGTTTCCTCTACTTCTCTGTATTATAGTACTTACTATATTACTATGAATTTTAGTTTGTCTATCTCACCTGCTAGAAAGAGTCAGATAATAAATATTTTAGGCTTTGTGGGCCATTGTGGTCTCTATTTTACTACTCAACTCTGCTACTGTAACATCAAAGCAGCCATAGAAAATATATCAATAAATAAATGCTGTCTTCCAATAAAACTATTTTTACAAAAATAGGCAGTGGGCCAACTTGGCTTACAGGCTGAATTTGCCAAACCCTATGTACTAGGAACAAAAACTAGCTGAGGGTGAACTGGGTCTGTTTTGTATCCTTACCCATGACTTGACCTAATAAATAGTTACTGAGTTTAATGAATGGATAAGTCAGTGAGAGTTAACGAAAACTATAAATTGTGCTTACATCCTCCATAAACCCCAGTTCAATATATTTTTTAATTTTTATTTATTTATGATAGTCACAGAGAGAGAGAGAGGCAGAGACACAGGCAGAGGGAGAAGCAGGCTCCATGCACCGGGAGCCTGATGTGGGATTCGATCCCGGGTCTCCAGGATCGCGCCCTGGGCCAAAGGCAGGCGCCAAACCGCTGCGCCACCCAGGGATCCCCATAAACCCCAGTTCAAATTAACTATTTCCTCACAGTCTCTTTATATGTCCCTCTCTTATTTACTTATCACATCTGATTATAGGAATTTACTGTATCTTTCATATCTTTTAGACCTTGCAATGTGCTGGACACATAGGAGGTACTCAATAAAATGAGTACTGGTGGGGAAAATGAATGAGAAATTTTTTTCAGGTTCTGAGCATTAGAGAATAAAATAACTGTCTTGGACTGACCGAGGGGGCACCCTAACACAACTCTGACTTATTCTGGAACTCTACATAAATATTACACAAAAATACTGAGTATCAGGGATGCACATAAGGGCAGAGATCAGCATTCCTAATGTGTTCTGAGCACTTGTGCTCACTAAGATTTGCTGCAGTGCTGGGAATCAATGATAAGTCTGGCAGGTGTCTTTTCTTCATCTGAATCTGAACCTCATGTCTGCTTTGTTTCCTGAACTTTTTTTAGTAGGTATGTTAGAATCTTGTAGGGTGGAGAAAAGAGGAGTACAAAAAAGGTAATATTAAGTGTGTGCTGCTGAGTGGCTGTGAAACTGCTCATAACAGACAAGGTCACTGACTGAAATGCAGTTCTGCTTTGCTCTTTCTAAAATATAAGACTGAGAACCCTTTCCTTTTTTTTTTTTTTTTTTTTTTTTTGAGAACCCTTTTCTAAACATCTTTTTTCATTGCATCTTGCCCAGTGCTCTTCTGGTCCTCTACTAATACACTCTAAAAGCACATTTAAGAACACCAACAAATAAACATATAAAAAAATTTCAAACATACTCAAGATAAGGAAAACTCAGAGTTGCAGTTCTTCTCATGGAAGCAGTATATGTGTTTTCTAGCCACAATCTAATGTAAACTTTGTAACCTTCATCTTTCACTCAAGAACATTTAAAAGAAAAAGTCAGTGTATTCTTTATTTAATAAGATATTATCAGGACCACATACCTGTTTGGAAGATGATGGCTGCCGAAGGTTGTACTTCCCCCAGGACCTACAAATAACCTCAGGCCTTCTTCTGCAATTCATATTTAAAATACTTGTTTTAGGCACACTTGTTATATTATTGTCAAATAATATTCCTATTATACTCAAAATTCATATTTCATGTTTCAGTTTCATTAATGAAATATAATTTTAAAAGCTACACGCACGTTTTCAAACAGGCAATTTAGATATCTTAATAGTTATTTCTCTTCGACTTCCTTAAAGCTTTCTTTAAAACTGAGTAAAGAAGACATCTTTTCCTATACATTTCCACAAGTAAGGTTTAATTATTTCTCTTTATAACCAGTTACATAATGAAACTAAGTCCATTGTTAACTCTTCTCTGTTCACACCAGCCTGAATAATTACACCTTTCACTGGTAGCATGTAAACTTTCAGCCTTCGTGCAAATGCTGAGGAGGGAATAAAGTATTCTATTATTCACTATCATCTTAAGATCACCACCTAACCCTCCAAATTGCACAGTGATATGAAGTACTTGTGTCTAGTTATGACACAGCAGATGTAGACATCCGCCATAAGGTATATGAACATGGTGGATGTTGATGCAGACACAATAAAACCTTTCTTTAAGATTGATATTCTTAAACTAAAGTTCGTTATTTTCCAAATTTAAAATCCATTCCTGGAAATAAATGAGCTATGAAGTTATCCTCAGATTTTCATGGGCAATTAACTTTATTTTACACATGTCCAATAGTCAGTGTGATGTAGAGCTCCTTTCCTGCTGAGCACACAGACCACACAACCCTGGGGTGCAGACATGTATGTACATTTAATGTTATCTACGCACCTTCTGCACTGGAATCTAGGCTGAAATCTTGACTCTGTAGTATTTTCTCCACAATATCATCTGCATCCACTCTGGTGTCATCAACTCGCTTCAGCTGAGATTCTACAGAATCTTGCTTCACTGCGCATCTTTGCAAATAAGTAAAAAAAAAAAGTTTCCTCCTTTTTCTTATGTTATGAAGACAAAGTTGTTTTTTTTTTTTTTTTCTCCCGCTTTACATGCAGACTGAAAGGATACCTGCTGAGCAGTTCTGAAGCTGTATCTTCTCTGCCGGCTGTATCAAGATTTGGTTCGGCTATTTTTTGCTCAACTTCATCACACGGTTCTAGAATGCTTTCGATTCCTGTTGATGTGCTTCCCACTGACGTGTTTCTCCTGTGGCAGAGCTCCGAGAAACTGGATGACCGGGAGTGGCATGTGCTATACCCTGCCAGAGAAGAGCGCTTTGGATAAACTACGGCTATCAACTACAGTGCAATCAAGTTTTCTTCTCCCACACCCCAGCAGTTTCAAGTAATCCTCTAGAGTCATAAATGTCAAGGGAATTCAACGGCTCCGTTAGCCTCTACCTGATACTTTCGACTGCTGGCTGGCATAGCTTGATGTTCTAGAATGACCACAGGCACCAAGTTCCTCGGGAACGGAGGCACTCTTCGCTGAAAGATCTGTAATATGTTATAATGCGATGTTACTATTACTGTTGACAAGTCAATGGTCAGTTTGTATTCTTATCTGCAGATTTTAGAAACTGCCAAGTTCATTATCCAGAAAAATTAGTTACCAAGTGAAAGAGACCCTTTTAAATTGGCACAATTAAACAACCGCTTAGCAAGAAATACAAAAAAACTTAAATACCTTAGTTTATTAAAGAAATAGGTTTTTTTTTTTTTCATAAGATTTGACAGCACTCTATCTTAAAACCATTTCGCTTCTTACGTTCAGTATTTCTCTAATAAAAATGAGTCAGATGTATTCTTATATTCACAAAATAGCCAGGTTTGGGTATGCTTTTTGAGGAAACCTTGCTCTCAGAAACCCCATCACGGCAGTAAACTAAAGAGTACTTTGTTACTTTCATGTTAGTGTTGCTAGTGCTAGGCTATAATTTGGGCAAATGTCTGTGGTTTAAATCAACACAGCATGGAGTGTAGCAGTGACAATAAAAGAATAAAAGTTCTCAGGAACTGATTATAGTATTTAGTTTCAAAGTAAATGCACCAAAAAAAAAAAAAAAAAAAGGCCCCAAAGCCAACCCAGTGTCAAAGCCATTCCTAGCAGTTCCCTGATAATATGCATATTCCAGATGCCAATTATGTCTTTCCAGAACCAGGTTCCCCAGAATGCAAAACTGTGGCCATTTCCATTATCATGAAATATTTAGAAACTAGAACTGATTTTTCACGTTAGAGGCAATTGGAAGCCAACTGAGTAACACAGCAATGATAGCAGCAGTTCTATAAATGATATTGGATGCAGCCAGACCAAAAAATGCTGCCAAACAAGCAAGCTACTGGGGCGACCTAGCCCTTCTACAAAGGTTTCTCACTTCTGACAGGCCAAAAGATAGAAATCCAAACCAGCAAATCTAGTCCTGTGTTTAGGACACAAAAGTGAGCTACAGCAAGATCGAAACCCAGTATTGGCTCATATTGAGAACTATATAGGACTGACCATTTACTCCTAGAGTTGGCTCAGATTTTAATTTATCCATTTATCTATTGGTTTTCAAAATTTATTCATTCAATAATTATTTGTTTTCACCAAGTCAGGTGCCAATAGACAAGACATAGGGGGTACAAAATGCTCAGGGCACCTGGGTGGCTCGGTGGTTGAGCATCTGCCTTTGACTCAGGTGGTGATCCCGGGTTCCTGGGATGGAGTCCCCATCGGGCTCCCCAGGGGGGAGCCTGCTTCTCCCTCTGCCTATGTCTCTGCCTTTCTCTGTGTCTTTCATGAATAAATACAATCTTAAAAAAAAAAAAACAAAATAAGGGGCAGCCTGGGTGGTTCAGTGGTTTAGCGCCGCCTTCAGCCCAGGGCCTGATCCTGGAGACCTGGGATCGAGTCCCATGTTGGGCTCCCTGCATGGGGCCTGCTTCTCCCTCTGCCTGTGTCTCTGCCTCTCTCTGTGTGTCTCTCATGAATAAATAAAATCTTTAAAAAAAATAAAAAAATAAAAAAATGCTCAGAGGTTAGAGGTAGAAGCAGTTAGAATACAATGTGGCAAGCACTAAAATACAAGCTTCAAAGGACAAGTACCCTTGAACACTACCTGGTGGTGGGGGGGGCACAGCTTCAAAGAGGAGGTTAACTCTAGGTCTTTAACAGTGTATACGAACTCTAGCAAGACTTGGTTGGGAAAAGGATTCCTCATTTGCAGTGAGCAGACAGTCTGGTACAGTCAGAACATTGGGTAGTTGGGCAGATGACTGAAGGGAAAAGAGAGATGAACAGATGCCTGGTAGTGAGGGCTTTCTACGGGTTTAATGAAGGAAATAATTCAATGGCTTTCAGCAAGGGTGTGACATGACCAAATCTACATCCTGACAGCAGGATGAACAGTGGGTGAAGTGAAGGTTTTCAGAGTAACCCAGTTGAGAGTAAGAGGTGGTCAGCAGGCACAAGTGGCTGGGCTCGACTTGCTAGGGTAAGAAAGACAAGATGCAGGAGGAAGAGTTGGGAAGACTTGTGCCAGGTGCGCAGACCCTGAGGTGCCTGAGGACATCCATTTGCTATGCAGTGAATTTTTCCTGTGCCCCTGGCATTATGCTAGAGGTACAAAGACAAAACCTGATTGGGAAGAACTTGGAATCTAGCCGAGGAGAAAGGATCTCTGGGATCACACCCCGGGCCAAAGGCTGTGTTAAACCACTGAGCCACACAGGCTGCCCTTAGCCGAGGAGAAAGGAACAGATGGATTTCAGTATAACACGGAAGGAACATGAAGTGGGCCTTCCCAAAAAGCATTTGGCAATGTGCACCTGGAGTTTAGGAGGGAGGTCTGGAGGCAACACAGATCTGTAAACCAAAGCTTTTGATTTATATTCACTTTTACATTTATGTGATAGTTAAATCCAAGGCTATAGAGGATATTGTGCAGGGACAGTGAGTAGAGGGAACAGAACCTTGTGAAACCTCAGTATTTAAGAGGAAGGTGGAAGAAGATGAAGAGGCCTCTGAGGAGCTAGGGAAGGAAAGGTCAGAGAAGTGGGGACAAAGGGAAAAGAAGGCTTCAAGAAAGAGGCCACATCAGTTGAGAGCAGAAGAAATGCCCACAGGTGGTTTTGACAGTCATGTTACTGGAGGCATCACAAGGCAGGGCAGAAGCCAGAAGCCAGGTGGCACACGTATTTAGGGATAGACACCCAGCAGGTTCTTCCTAGAAGTCTGGCTATAATAGGTGTGAGAGAGGGGAGGGGAAGACGGGAGAAGCAGGGGAGGCAAGGCCACAGAAAGAAGAGCACAAACCCACAGAAGAGCAGTAGACAGAGGATGTAGGGTCAGTGAGTTTTGTTTGTTTTTAAATAAAGAATTCAGAATATTTAAGTACTGCAGAGGAGGAGCTAATGGAAAGGTTGAAAGTCGAAAAGGATTCACTGATCCTAAATCAGGAGATTTGTAGTCCTTATTATCTGTAAGAAACCTTATCTTTGCATATCTGGAAAGGTGGTGCAAGTGTTAATCCGCATCACTACACCCTTCTTTTTGTTCTTACAAATAAGAGCCCTCCTCACATCATATGAGAGAAGGAAGGAAACTCCTAAATCCTTTTTCTTTCAGCCAATTTAACATTTTCCCCGCCCTGTTTGGCTCCCAGAGCCCACTCTGACTGTGGCTGGGAGTGTCCCGGTGTGGCCCGGGGCCCAGCAGCATCAGTGTCCCTGGGGAACCAGGTAATGCAATTAGGCCCCAACCCTGACCCACCGAATCAATTGTCTGGCTGCAGGTTTAACGAGCGAGCACACCAGGTGAACTCTGATGTCCACTCGTGTTTGGGAACCACCGACAGACAAACGTGATCCACGGAGGAGAAGCAACGTCTGACAGCTGGCTGGCGCAGTGGGCCAACTACTGTAGTATCCTGGGGCGTCTGGAGGGCCGCGGTACACAACGGGGGCGTGTGTCACTGCAACATCTAGCTCTTAATCTGTCAGGGCCTAACGTTTTAGACAAATGAAGCATTGGCTTAACCAAAAATTACATACTTAATACTGCAAAATTAAAACTCTTTCTGGCACATTTCAAGCCATCTACCCACAGAATTTTAAATGTGGGTGGGACTCTGGGAATCTTTTAGGGTGTCTAATAGGGAAAAAACAAAACAATGAGCCACACACCCATACCTGCTATTCCAAGATGGATTTTGAGAGTCTCTCCACCTTTTCTGTCCTCTTCCAGAGATTCAGATTCACCAGCAATTGGTATAGACATCGATGTAGAAGGAGGCCTATGAGTAAATAGTTCTAAGGATCAGAACTTGATTGACAGATGAATGAATCTGAAAGCTTCAAACAGTGTTAAAGACTGGTCGTGAAGTCAGTACACAGCCTTAAGTAAGGTGCCTGCTTTAATGTTACCTTTTTGAGGGTGAGTGTAAGAAAAATCAACAAATACAGGAAGCCCGGGTGGCTCAGCGGTTTAGCACCGCCTTCAGCCCAGGGCCTGATCCTGGAGACCTGGGATCGAGTCCCGCATCGGGCTCCCTGCATGGGGCCTGCTTCTCCCTCTGCCTGTGTCTCTGCCTCTCTCTCTCTCTCATGAATAAATAAAATCTTAAAAAAAAAATCAACAAATACTTTATGTAACAGCATCCTCAAAACTGGCATAAGATTCATGGGGGAAGAAAAGGATTTTTGCTCAACAGGAGCTGTGCGGCTAGAAAAGGGCACTGCCTTCACAGAGTCTGGGAAAGACAGGGGGGCTCTGTGTATCCCCAGCACCATCGGGTAAGATGCTTCAACCGTCAACTCTCAGAGAAGACAGGGAGGTGTCGGAGGCAGAGAAGGGCATCAAGCCCCCCGTATGTGAGGTTGGCAGAGGTTGGTGGGGGGAATACCTCATGCTTCCTGCTCCATGGCCCAAGTTCCCTTGCTGGTACCCATGGTTTTAACTTCTGCCTTCTCTGTGAACAGTTTCCTTGCCCCAGGGGGAGTCTGTAAAAAGCTCCAGTTGTATAGATTTGCTTTTTGGGCTGGATTCTCTGGGGGTAGGTGATGGATACATTTTCACTGGCTAATTCAAGGCTCCTATCTCCATGTGGAAGCTGTGAAGCAGGGAGGGGCTAGTTTGAGTTCTAACAAGAACTTTTCTTCATTTAAAAAAAGAAGACATCCCTAACCTTTTGAGGTTGATAGTCTATAAAAAACAAACAAACAAACAAACAAACAACCACACATCTTGCAGCACCTGGGTGGCTCAGTGGTTGAGCATCTGCCTTTGGCTCAGGTTGTGATCCTGAGGTCCTGGGATCAAGTCCTGCATCGGACTCCCTCTGCCTCTCTCTGTCTCTCATGAATAAATAAATTAAAAAAAAAAAAAAACAAAAACCACATCTTTCTAGAGACTATCCCTGGGTGACCTGAGATAAAATAGGAAGGTGGCTGAAGGGATCATGAAGCTAACCTACTACTGCAATCCTTTTTTTGCTTCTGTTATTCTATATTTATTGAAATTCAAAACAAACCAGCAAAGTACTGCCAAAACAGAGATAACTAAAATAAACTAGGAAAGAGTTTCCAAAATAAAGATGACCAAAAATTGGCCTGAGTATATTAGTTCTCTCTTGTTGCTGTAACACATCACCACAAACTTAGAGAACTTAACACAAATTTATTACCTTACATTTCTGTAGGTTAGAGGTCTGACATAGGTTCTACTGGACTAAAATCAAGGTGTTGGAAGGACCACATTTCTTCCTGGAGGCTTTAGGAGAGAACCTGTTCCTGTCTTTTACGACTTCCGGAGACCACCTACATTCCTTGGCTCATGGCTCCTTCTTCCATCTTCAAAGCTAGAAAGGTTGCATCTCTCTCTGACTGTTCTGTATTTCACATTTCTCTCTGACTCTGACACTCTTCCAATTACCTTTTCCCTTGGGTTATACCTCTTCCCTTTAAGGACGCTTGGGATGGTATTGGGCCCATCTGGAAAACCCAGAATAATCTCCTTATTTTTAGGTCAGCAGATTAGTACCTTAATTCCACTTGCCACCTTATTTTCCTTTGCCATTTAACCCAACATATTCACAGGTCCTGGGGATTAGGAGGTAGATATCTTTGTGATAAGGGGTGCGGGTGGGTGGGTGGACGTTAAATGCTACTCTAATGCCACACATTAAATACATCACAGTTTAATAATTTCATGATAGTTCAATTGTCATTCAGTTGCCTTAATCTACAGACTTTATCTTTTTAACCTTTATAAAACATTAAACCAGATGAAACAGTAACAAAAAAATGTAAAGCAATACAAAATTGTACATTACAATTGGTTACACAGATTCTCTCATATTTTTCCTATTCATCATCTCTTCTCAGCCTCCACTAATTACTTCTGTTTGGTCTTTGTTTTGTTTTTAATATTTTATTTATTCATGAGAGACACAGGCAGAGGGAGAAGCAGGCTCCCTGTGGAGAGCCTGATGCAGGATTCAATTCCGGGATCACAACCTGAGCTGAAGGCAGACACTCAACCGCTGAGCCACCTGGGGGCCCTCTGTTTGGTCTTTGTACCTCATGACCATAAGAGTCTCCTAGCTAGTCCGCCTCTCTCTACCCATGCTACTGTCACTGTGCTCTTTCTGAAGTGTGCACATGAACACGTTACTCTCTGATTTAAAACACTTCAATAGCTCCTTCCAGATAAAGTTCAAACTCCTTAGAATGGTAATACAAGGCCCTTTGCAGTCTGGTCTTGGCAACCTCTTAAATTACCAAAGGCTGGATTTTTAAATAATGTAAAACGATAGTAGAACCCTCCCCCAGCCCCACCCCGCATTTGTATTCCATAAGAAAAAGTAATATGCAAAACAAATACACTTGGAGAGTGTATTTTATCATGGATGGTGACTCATGCCCACCTGTCCTATCTTTTTAATGCCAGGTACTTTGTTTTTCCTTTCACAGGTGGCCTCATTTTCTTTTTTAAGATTTTATTTATTCATGAGAGACATAGAGCGAGAGGGAGAGAGAGGCAGAGACACCGGTAGAGGGAGAAGCAGGCTCCATGCAGGGAGCCCGACATGGGACTCGATCCTGGGTCTTCAGGATCACGCCCTGGGCTGAAGGCGGCGCTAAACCGCTGAGAGGTGGCCTGATTATAGTATCTCCATCCCTCAACCTCTTTGACCTGTTTTCCAACCTTCAGAGCTCCCAGTCTGTGGCTTCTTTCTTTCTCCCCCTTATCAGTCTCCCTCTGGCTCCACTCTTTCCTGTCCAGCCTGACTTCAGGGCCACACCCCTTTTAGCAATTGACCTTCAGTTTGGTACACCTTGTTCTGCAGGTTCAAACAACTTAAAGAACCCCAATCTTTGATAGATGTTAGCCTTTAAAAAAAAATTATTTATTCATGAGAGACACAGAGAGAGAGGCAGAGACATAGGCAGAGGGAAAAGCAGGCTCCTCGCAGGGAGCCTGATGCAGGAATCAGTTCCAGAACCCCTGGATCATGACCTGAGCTGAAGGCAGACACTCAACACTGAGCCACCCAGGTACCCCAAATTTTAGCCTTCTTCATTAACTGCTCAAATACTGGGGCAACTAAGCATTATGGAGAAAATTCATTAACCATGGGGACTGATACTAAGGCAGACTTACAATTTAAAATCTTAGCTGGGGGCGCCTGCGTGGCTCATTCTGTTAAGCGACAGCCTTTGGCTCAGGTCACCATCCTAGGGTCCTGGGATGGAGCCCTGCATGGGCCTCCCTGCGCAGCGGGGGAGCCTGCTTCTCCCTCTGCCCCTCCCCCCACTCGTGCTCTTTTTCTCTCTCACTCTCTCACAAAAACAAATAAATAAAAACCTTAAAACAAAATAATAAAAAAATAAAATCTTAGCTGGGCCTTGAAAGCTCTAAGTCTCCCTAGACAACTCAGTCGGGTCTAATAAATAATCAGAGTACTCATTACCCCTTTTTGTTCTGAAAATGTATTTGTATCCCTTATCAGAAAGTGTTTAATATAGCTGAATTACACAATGAAAGAGATGGGATTTCAACTTCACAGTAATGTTTAGAGTATGTGAAAAATGACCTAAATGACAATGTATTCATGTCCTGTAACAATGCCACAAACTCATGCAAGCCATTTTCTTTTCCTGGAGTGTCTTTACCTACCTCTTCTGCTGCATAATTTCCTATTCATCCTCTTAAAATTAGTTCAGTGTCACTCCCTCAGTGAAGACTTATCCTGGCTTTCAAGAAAAAGTAGTCCTCTATGCCTTGATAGCATCATGTTCTGTGTCCATCTCCCACATTATTAGTGAATCCTTCAGAGCAGGGGCTTGTCTTACTTAATTTGGTAAATGTTAGCACATAGTAGACAATGCACGAATCTTGGGACCTTGGACAAATTAGTACCTTAACCTCTGAGCCTCAAGGTCCTCACTTAAAAAACATGGATAATGCATCACAGTTGTTTCGAGAATTAAATTGGGATTTAATAGTCATTAAATCATTTTGACAAATAGTTAATTTCCTTCCTTCTAGAATCTGAATGCTCCAGAGCCCTTGCTGCTCAAGAGGATTACATCATCCCCAGATCTGCTTTACCATCAAATTGTCAGGTGCCAGGGTAGCATATAATTTCTCTCTCGAACTATCCTTTTTCTTTATTAGCACTAGTGGTTGGGCTTTCTTTTCTGCCAGTTTCATTCTTTTACAACAGTTAGTGGATATTTGATGAGTTGCAGAGAACTACAAAACGGAGTTTAGGGCAGGTAGTTAGAGGCTGACTGACCAGCTGTCTTATCCATAAATACAGGCCCTAAGGTATGAAATTTGTCTTTCAGAAAAATAATTACAAATAATTACAAATTACGTTACAGATCCTCTGCTCATAAAATATCAAAACTAGAGTTTTAAAGCTGAGAATGCTAACAACCTGCTGTCTTCTCGTTAGTTTCTCCAGTAGGTTTTTAAAAACTTTACATCATGAAAAATTCAAAGACAGACAAAAGCAGAGAGAATAGTAGAATGAAGCTTCCCAACATCTAGGTCTTATGGACAAATAGTTGTGTTAGTCAATTGCTTTGTGCTTTAGCTCCTCATCTGTAAGATGAGAACTTGGATTTTATGATACTTTTAAAACTGGCTTTGTGAAGGTCCCTTAGAGAGTTTAGGGGTAGTAAAGTACTGTATCTTTTTGCTCCTCAACAGAAAAATGTTACATACCAGGATTTATAATATTCTAGGAAAAATAAAGTCCCTGGACTAGAAAACTTCCAACATTCTTTTTAGCTCTAAAGTACTGTGATTTTACCTTTCTGATATATACTGAAATGTAATCTAATAAAAATAATTTACTTTTTATATCAGAGGTTTAAACACTTTCCTATTCAGTCCATACTCAGCAAACGCATGGAAATGTTACAGCTGCCCTTTTTCTACTGATGTGTACGATTTCAGATGTTCAGAGAAAAGAGACAATAAATATTGGGGGTTTGGTTCTCTTGAAAAATACTTTCAGGTATCCTGGGATTAGGTTTATAACGAGTTATAAACATCGTTTTCTATAAATATAAACCCTAGACTGTCAGAATTACATTCCTGGAGATAATACAGAACATAAAATGATCTATTTTTGAAACTCTCATACAGAGTTTCTGCCTCTCTGTATGTCTCTCATGAAGAAATAAATAAAATCTTAAAATTATTTTAGGGTGAAAAGAGAGCATGGGGGAAGGGGCAGAGGAGAGATAATCTCAAGGAGACTCCTTGCTAAACACAGCACCTCATGCAGGGCTTGATCTCATGACCCTGAGATCATGACCCAAGACGAAATCAAGAGTCAGACACACTCAACCCACTGAGCCACCCAGGCAGCCCTGCACATTACTATTAAAAACATGAATTTGGGGACCTGGGTGGCTCAGTCAGTTAAGTGACTGCCTTTGGCTCAGGGTCCTGGGATTAAGTCCCATGTTGGGACTCTGCTCAGTGGGGAGTCTGCTTTTCTCTTTGCCCCTCACTCCAGCTCATGCTTGTTCTCTTTCTCTCTCTCTTGCAAAAATAAATAAAAATCTCTAAAAAACCAAAAAAAAACCTATGAAGTTGATGCATAGGGAAATAATTAAGGTTTTCTTTTCTAAGTGCATTTTCTCAGATATTTAAATAATATATAATTGACTTTCTTTTTTAATTGTCTTCAGGATTGCTAATGAGCAATCCTATTGCTTCTTCCCATTCAGTTCACTCTTCTATGCTCTGAGAGGACTTTAACACATCTTTCCTCAAACCCCCACCTCCCATCTTTCCCATTCCCACCCTTCAGTGATCTTGTTTCCTATATCACTGAGAAATCAGGAGCAATTTGAAGATAGCTTCTATAGGCTCCCACTTTTCACATAACTGCATCTGAAGCCATATTCTTTGCCTTCATTCCTCTCAACAATCCAAGGACACTGTCTAGCAACTGTCCTTTTTCTCTCTGACCCACATTTCTCCTTCTCTACTGAACCATTCATATCAGTATACAAATAAGCTGTATTCTCTCCCATCTTAAAAAAACCCCAAAGACTTGACCTTGACCCCATTTCCTCTTTTTATTTGTAACTCCATTCTGTTCCTTTTTTTTTGCAACAAAATTCCTCATAAGAATTGTTTATACTGTCTCCAATTTTTCTCCTCCCAAGCCCTCTTTAACCCACCCCAATAAGGCTGCAGGCTCAGAGCATTCTACCAAAGTGCTTGTTGAAGGCACCAATGGTCTCTGTATTGCAGATCCAGAGGTCAATTCTCAATCCTCATCTGCCATGATCCACTTCCGTGGTGTGGGACAGAGCCAATTACACTCTCCTTCTTGAAACACATCTTTCACTTGGTTTTCAGGGCAGTCCTCTCCTTTGGTTCCTCCCTCCTCTCACAGTTGCTCCTTTGCTGGTTCTTCCTTGTCTCCCCAATCTCCAGCACCCTGGAGTGTCCCACTCCTCTTTATTTATACTTACTCCCTCTATGTCATTTAATCAAATCTCATGGCTTTAACTACTGTGTGCTGATGATGTCATGATTTCCAAATCTGTATCTCTAGCCTGGCCCTCCCCATTGAACTCTGTAGTGCTATATCCAACTGCCTACTTGATGTGCCTGGTTGGATGTTTAATAGGGATCTCCAACAGAGGATGTCCAACACCCAAGTTCCCAACCTCTAACCTATTCCTTTTAGAGGCTTTCTCATTTCAATAAATGAGTTACTCAGGCCCCAAACCTTGGACTACTCAAATAGCCTCCTAATTCATCTATCTGTTTCTGCCCTTGCTCCCACTGTTGTTCCTACAAATTGTCTATTCTCTATCCAGCAGCCATAAGTCAGATAATTTTATTCCCCTGCTTGAAACCCTCCAGTGGCTTTTTATTTTACTAAGTTATAAGTGGCCTCGGAGACTCTTTATCATCTGATCTCATCTCCTATCCCCCTCTTGCTTATTCTTTCTGTTCTAGACATACTAGTCTCTTGGCAGCTCCTTGGACATGCCAACACACTCCTCCCTCCAGGCCTTTACTCCTGTTTCTTCTACCTCAAATGCTCTTTCCTCAAATGTCTGCATGGCTTCCCACCCCTGTCAAGTCTCTGCTCAAATACCATCTCTGCCAAGGAAGACTTTCTTGACTACTCTATAAGACAGCAACCCTTCTCCCCACTATGTCCACCTACCCTGCATTATTTTTCTCCAAAGCACTCATTGCCATCTTTAAATTATACATTTATTTATTAGTTTGTTGTTTGTTTTCCTCCTAAGAATATATGCTCCAAGAGGTCAGAGACTCAGTCTATTTTTTTCACTGCTGTTTCTTTAGTGTCCATAACAGGACCTTACACATGGTAAGGCACGTAACAGGTATTTGTTGAAGAAATGACTAAGTCCACCAAAGTCAAATTAAAAAATTTAATTTGTATTGTTTCACCCAAAACTTGAAGATGATGAAGATGATGATGAAGATTATTTAAGATCTAGCTTAAATTAAGAGTGTGGGGGGCTCATTTAGTAAAAGCTTAATAGTAATTTCTATGTGGGTCAGGTCAGTATCTTAGGAAAAGAACCATCCCTTCACTGGTTAACAACAAAATATGAATGTAAAAATTTAAACAAAAAAATCACTATTATATTTTCAGATATTTCAGATAAATAATTCATTTACTGAGCATCAACTTACGTTTTAAAACATGGGTCACCAGACATCAGCTGCATACTGATCAAAACCTGGGTATTAGAGAAAGAAATATGATTATAAAACTTCCCTTGAGACGAGAAGCCATGTTCTGCTAATCCATGCATCCTCTACAGAACCTAGGCCAGTATTTCCTATTTAGAGATTATTAAATAAAACAATTGCTGAATTGGGTTACATCCAGTATTAAATTGCTGCTTTATACAGACACAGATTAAAAACCATTTTTTAACATTCAAACTTTGTAATGGCAAAAATTGGAGTGGGAAACATGGACATGGAGAGCAAGTGTTGTACTAGGGACAGCCCTGTGGGCACATGCTGCCCTGGTCTCGGTTCTGTCTTTCCTCCAGGTTTCCTGTGGTGCTTGCTTAAGTGTCTGGAATGTTTCTCTCCACCTTGCCATGCTGACGCTTGACGGGGTGCCTGCAGTGGCCTGTGAGAGCACAACACTTCTGGCTTTTGCTCCAGCTTTAGAATTTAAAGCTTTGCTAATGCTTTCTGAAATGCTACTGTTCTCTAGCTGCTGACTGTCTCTTAAGACTCAGCCATAGGGGGATCCCTGGGTGGCGCAGCGGTTTAGCGCCTGCCTTTGGCCCAGGGCGCGATCCTGGAGACCCGGGATCGAATCCCACATCGGGCTCCCGGTGCATGGAGCCTGCTTCTCCCTCTGCCTGTGTCTCTGCCTCTCTCTCTTTCTCTCTCTCTCTCTCTCTCTCTCTCTGTGACTATCATAAATAAAAAAAAAAAAAAAAAAAAAAGACTCAGCCATAGGATCTTGTTATGTTCTTTAGGGACAGATAATGATAATAGTAGTAATAATAACATTAGCAGCATTTGTGATTTGAGAATTAATTATGTGTCAGGCATAAGCTAAATGCTTTATACTGCATGATTTTATTCAGTGTTCAAAACTCTTATGAGGGACTGATCCTTTCCTTTTAAGCTCAGGAGATTAAGTGATATTTTCAAGATCAGGGAGCTATAAAGGGCAGAGCAGAGATTAGAAACTAGGACTGCATAATACTGAGACTCATGGTCTCTATGAAGAAGAGAGTATTTTTATAATGTGCATATTTTCTACCTAGTGGCTGACTTGTAGACTTTAGAGCCTCATTTCTTTACGCTAGTGCCTCCACTACTGTTTTTTTTCTCTTTGAGTGCTACACTTATTAAATGTGTGACCTGGGCCTGCCATGCTGGCATCCTTAACCCCTCCGCTTTCACAGAACTCCACAGTCTGGTTTTCCACTACATCAAAATGTACTTTTGAATATCCTGAATGTCTCAGAAGGGATGGGGATGGCACATGCAGCTTTTAAGAAATTGTGTGGGAAAGCAGAACAGAGAGAGTGGGACAGTGGCTGGAGGAGGACAGAAGTGGTTTTGTTTTATTTATTTATTTTATTTTATTTTATTTTATTTTTTTATAAAGATATTTTTAAGATTTTATTTATTTATTCATGATAGACATAGAGAGAGAGAGAGGCAGAGACACAGGCAGAGGGAGAAGCAGGCCCCATGCAGGGAGCCCGATGCGGGACTCGACCCCGGGACTCCAGGATCGCGCCCCGGGCCAAAGGCAGGCGCTAAACCGCTGAGCCACCCAGGGATCCCGGTTTTGTTTTAAATACAGTAGATGTGAGTGGTGTGTGGAGATGCGAGGAGAAAAAAGGTATAAAATAGAGTATCTGAGAAACTGGGAAAGGATGCTTACAAAGGAAGTATAGTTGCTAGATGGTGGTGAGCAAGACTGTAGGAACAGCAACTGGATGGTTGTGTGATCTCTAACAATGTTCAGCAACTAGGATGCAGTCCCAGAGAGGGCAGTTGGAGTTTGAATGGGGTCAGGGATTTGCCAGGGGAGACCAATGAGGGAGATGGGTGAAGGAGCAAGGAGTATTTTTAAGCATAGGAGAATCATGGATTCTGGAATCTAAGCTGGATAAAGAGGGAAATAGAAGCAAGTGGAGGCTGGTAGAGAGTGAGAGAGCAGTAAGGTGAAGGATAGCTAAGTGAGTAGCAGAGCAAGAGAACTGGAAACATAAGAATATACTGTAGCAGAGGGGAACTCAGCTGGTGAAGTTTCTAGAGGTAAAAAAGTCTAGAGTGGCTATCGGGGAGGAATTGAGATGAATAAAAGGAAACAGTTGCTGGAGAAGGGTAGTTTAAGGAAAGGAGAGGCCTCAGGCACATAAAAGATCACCCAGAGGGGGAGAATACATAGAGAAGGCAGTCTACAAGGACAGATCACCTACCACATGGTGAAGTCACCAAAACATGATGACAGAAGGTCTGGAAAGAGAAACTGTGAGCCAGAAGCTACGTCATCAATGAGCAGGAGAGAGAGGTAACCAGATGGACAGGCGATAACAGAGCTCAGGCCGGGAGAGAATGTGAGAGCAGAATGGTGTGATCTACAAAAGAGTAAGTTATGGGGCTCCTGGGTGGCTCAGTTGGTTGAGTGTCCAATTCTTGGTTTCAGCTCAGGTCATGATCTCAGGGTTGTGAGACTGAGTCCTGTGTTGGTCTCTGTGCTCAGTGGGGGTATGCTTGAGGTTCTCTCTCTCTCTCTCTCCATTCTGTACCTGCCCCTGCTCATGCATGCATGTGTGACCACTCTTACTCTTTAAAATAAATAAATAAATCTAAAAAAAAAAGTTTGTTGTAGGACCATGTGGGAGAGATGGTGTGAAAAGATCAAAGGGGGGCCAGAAAGAAACTACTCCAGGAGTTGGCCCTAAGGAGTGGGGTGAGGATGGGGGAGTCTGAAATTAGAAAGTCATTTCAATTTCCAATGAAAATACTATAATTCAGAGAAGGATTACCAGTCCTCTTGCACTGCAAATATGAAGAAACTGAATTTAGTGGCTTGTTTGGGGTCAGTCTAAGAATGAACAGTGCAGTCTGTTCCTCTGAGTGTGGTGCTTGGACAGCATGGAAACATGAAACAACTGCTGACCACACAGCAGAAGGTACGCATTCTGGTCTTTGCTCTGCCACCGATGACTTTAGTCAGACACTTCATTGAGTCACAGCTGCTTCATTTATTCTAAATGGAGAGAATCCACCCCATCTATCCAACACTGTTAATGTCACACAGGTATATGTAAGTGCTCTGAAATTTTTTGTTATATTTACTGAAAACAAAGTCTAGAAAGTATAGGTATAGGGTAATTCTTTGCTCCACTAACTTCTGACCATCCAGTTTTTATTCTGAATTATTTTTCTTTCTTATCATTAGATAACTTACCATCATGGGGTAACCTAACTAAAATACAGCAAAAGGTCTGTCCAGTGAGTCTTACTAGGTAAAAGGCACTTATATTTTTTCAACTGGTCTCATTTACTACCCCCAGCAACTCTGAAGTGTATGTTCTTTCTGTCACCCCCGGAACAGGAAGCTGCTGATGGTCCTTGGAAACAACAGGGCGGATGCCTAAAGTGAGCTTCAGTGTCACTTTGCTAGTTACAGGAGAGCCCAGTGACTTTTCTGCGCCCTCCACAGCTGCTTGGGAAGTCACTTTTTGAGAGCGATAAATGTGTCTAAGGTGTTCACTCATCATGTTCCTTTCTCTCAATGAGCCCTTGCTGTAGCAATTCTAGGTACTATTCCCTGAATGTTCACAGCCCCAGAAACACCTTAGGATTGCGAAGGCGAACCTCTGTTCCCTTTCACTGCTCCTGTGACTTGGGTAGCTTCTACCCCTAGATGGTGAGTGCATATTTCAGTGGCTTGGTCAGTCTATGATCTCAGGACTGATTCCCATCTTGCCCTTGACTGGATATACCTTTGCTTATTTACAGGCAGAGATTCTCATTCGTTGACATGTAAATCTCAAAACGTGCTTACTTTAAGAATGGAATTATCCTGCCTTGTATTTTTGGTATCATAGCCTTCCAGTAAGCAGCGGCGGGTGGTATTTCCTGATCCAGCAAACTCTGCCAGGTTCAGATCTGCAAAGCCCAGCTATGAAAGGAAAGGGAATCATATTAATAGAATATCTACTAGGCTTCCATCATATTCTCCTTAAAATGAACATTCGATCCATGTTCTAAACAAGTTCTCTCAAACTTCAGTCATCTGCAGTTTTGGCCATCTGAACAAGATCTGCTCTACTGGTTGCTTATTTCATGTCTTTAGATGGGCTTGTTTCTTTGTAAAAAATTATTACCTATTCTATTCTTGTCTTAAGCAATGCAATCCCTGAAATCAGATTTGATGTGCTAAATATATATATTTTTCTGTACATACTGAAATATAGAACTGTTGAAATAAAAATAATGCTTATCAAACAATTAAAATCATTGCAAGTAGCAGTGGTACTCACCCCACACCATGGGAGGAAATAACAGCAGACCAATCATGGTCATTTGCAAATTCATAAAGCACACTGATCAGACTTTCTTCTCCCTATTCTGGTTCTGGCTCCTTTCCCAGTTAACCATTGCTGACTGCAGACAGTTGCAGGTTATTAAACTCTTACTTTTCATGCAAGAAATAGAATGATTTAAGTGCATCACGTGTTTTTCTTTGGTATAAGGCTGTTCTCCTTCACCACCTTCCACAACATTTGCCCTGCTGATCACACTTAAGCTAAAACTCTCATTATGAAACCTTCTTCTCCCCTTCCCCAAAGCTGTGCCCCACAGCCACCCTCTACGCTGCTCTCCAAAAGTTCAGCTTAAACCTGTTCTTCCCTTTCGTTACTACCCAGGTTCAGTCCCCATTTTCTGCAGCTACCAAAAATTGCCCTGTAGTCTTTCCTGCGATGTTGTTCAACCCTTATTTCTCACTTCCGAGTGGTACAAGAAATATGATTTGTTTTTTTTTTTTTTTTTTTTTTTTACAAACTAAGTCTGTTCCATTTTTTTTTTTTTTAATTTATGATAGTCACACAGAGAGAGAGAGAAAGAGGCAGAGACAAAGGCAGAGGGAGAAGCAGGCTCCATGCACTGGGAGCCCGATGTGGGATTCGATCCCGGGTCTCCAGGATCGCGCCCTGGGCCAAAGGCAGGCGCCAAATCGCTGCGCCACCCAGGGATCCCAAGTCTATTCCATTTTACATGACTAAATGCATATGGAGTCTTTTATTATAAACAACAAAGAATGTTTTAAGTTTGCAATTAAGCATATGTCCCTGAATACCTAATAAAAAGTATTAACCATTTCTCAAACACTGCTATAATATTAAGTTGCCTGTTTTAAGATTTTAAAACACATAAACACATACTGGATACATAAGAATGACATTCAAGATGAAGATTTTAACTACAGGCTGGAGCATTATTTTAGTAGCTTTTAACTGATACAAAAAGAATGAAAAATAAAACTTACAGGCCAGTTGAAGGGCCATGATTCCTAAACGCAATAGTAAGTCAGAACATATTAGGCCACAGTGACATCTACCTAATTTTCACATGGCTCCTCTGGCCTTACTGCCTTTTAGGGGTCCAACAGATCAGAAGAAAAGTCCGGATGTATCCAGGGAAAAGCCACATCTCAATGAGCCTGTGAAGATTCATGTGGCTATTTGATCACACATCATCTGAAGGCCCTATTTCATGCATTACCCATTCCCTTTAAACCTCTAGCATACCTCCTTTTCATCCAAACTCTCTGCTGATGCTTCCTAATTCACTCAGAAGATAAAAGCAATCAAAAGAGCGCTTAACTTCCACAAGCTCTTATTGTCAGCCACACCCATTCACCTGCTTGCAGCTATACCCTGAGTACTATAAATGAACTGGCTACACTCCAATCTGACCAGACACTCCCCTCCCTCCTGCCTACTCAAGTTTGTTGCTTCAAGAATTCCTCGGTCTCTTCTGCATTCTAGTTTCCCTTCTCTACGGAGCCATTCCCATTAGCTCACAAACATGCTAGAGTTTTTACCATCTTAAAGAACAAAAGATCTTGTCTTTTGCCTCCCCACCATCATTCAATGTTCTGATACTCCTTATTAGCAGAGCCCTGATTTTATTTTTATTTATTTTTTAAAGATTTTATTTATTTATTCATTAGAGACACACAGAGACAGAGAGAGAGGCAGAGACACAGGCAGAGGGAGAAGCAGGCTCCCTGCAGGAGCCCGACGCGGGACTAGATCCCAGGACCCCAGGATCACGCCCTGGGGCAAAGGCAGGCACCAAACCGCTGAGCCACCCAGGGATCCCAGAGCCCCAATTTTATTCAAATGTCCATCCTTAGCTCATCCATGTGCAAAAGGAAAGTAACCCGACCTCTAGCTCATTGTTAAATTGTGATTAGTCTAAGCTAGCCATGCAATCCATTTCTATTGCCCACGACTGGTTTAGAAGTGGGCATATGATTCAATTGTGGCCAATGAAAGGTATGAGGAAATCCTGAGGGCTGACTAGGAAAAGCTTTCTCACTCAAAGAAAGACACACATGGAGAAGCAGCTGGGTTTTGTCATATGTGAACGTGTGGACTAAAACTCAAACCATCTGGTGACAATGAGAAGAGCTAGCCAAGAACAAAGTCATCACACAGAGAATGGAAAAATGTAAAGAGAAAAGTAACATGGGTTCTTGATGACATCCTTCAGTCAGTGGATTAACTAATCCTGGAGCAGCTCTACCTCACATCTGCAGCTCCTTGTCATATCTACTTGCTTTGTGAAATTAAACAAACAAAAAAAGTATCTCTAAGTGAAGAGGATATTCTGTTACTTGTAGCAAAGACCACCTGACACTGCAACCAAGTCCTTTTAAGGAGTTACATACTTTTTTTTTTTTTTTAAGATTTTATTTATTTATTCATGAGAGACACAGAAAGAGAGGCAGAGACACAGGCAGAGGGAGAAGCAGGCTCCCTGGGGGTAACCTGATGGGGGACTCAATCCCAGGACTCTGGGATCATGCCCTGAGCCAAAGGCAGACACTCAACCACTAAGCCACCCAGGCGCCCCGGAAGTTAGGTAGACTTGATGGTTAAACTAGCGTCCTGGCTCAGGTGACTGAATTGACGGAGATACTATCAGAGACTGAAAATAAAAGAGGAGTCTGCGCATTTCTGGCAGTATTACTAATTACTTCTATTTGGCAAAAAGGTGAGCATACTCATTAGAAATTCCACATAGCTAGTAAAAGTATAAGGATAGTAGTGGTCATATATTACACAGTGCTAAGTGCGCACAGAGGAGAGGTCCTATTCCACTGGGGGGTGGGGGGAAATGGGATTGGTAATACTTCCCAGGGGAGACCGAATGAACAGATGCGATTGCTTAATGGAAACCAGAGATCATCTTCTAGCAGGGAAGCTGAAATATAAGAATAACATCCCCTAATCAGCTTTTAGAAAAAATGTGCTTATAATTTATTGCTGGATCCAACTGTTCAATCTCCAAGTTGCTTTATTTAAAAACAGCCAACTTGGGGCACGTGGGTGGCTCAGTTAGTTAAGCCTCTGACTCTTGATTTCAGCTCAGGTCACTAGGGTCGTGGGATCCGGTGCTCAGCAGGCAGTGTGCTTGTCCCTTTCCTTCTGCTCCTCTCCCACTTGCACTCTCTAAAATAAATAAATAAAATCTTAAAAAAATAAAAACACCCACTTGAATAGCAATTAGAAGAGCAAACTATTTGATTTTTAAGCTTATTTAGTGAGCGATATAAGTTCCAAAAGAGTTAAAGAACATCTACTTACCTTTGCATAAGCTTTTCCACCTTTCAGTTCCTGCCAAAGATAAAAAACACTGTAAGACTATCATATGATTAAAGATTTAAAATTAAACATATGTCAAATAATTCTGAAGTAGATATTTACATATTTACATGCTGGCAAATACTGATAGTAAATTTATAATAATCTTAAATTCAATTATTTGGCTATCCCACCTCCATCCCCCAAATTATCAGATTTTAATTTAGAATTTAACTTAAATCTGAAACAGGTAAATGGTAAGAAGACAAGCTAATTTTTCTGTTGAAGAAATTGCCAAAAAGTGTCCTTGACATATTGTAAAGAAATTAAATCACTGAAGAAGTGTTAAATTGCCTATTTACTTAGCAAGTACATGAATGACATTGTAGAAAGATTTTAAGCGTTGAAACCCCTACCCTAGAGACGACTGTTACCAATTTTTAGGAACAGTCCAAAAAATGCTATGTGTGTGTGTGTATTTCCCCCTTTACTCAAATGTACCATACTAAACACACTGTTCTACGTATTTTTCTACTTTATATATGTATCAATATAATAGCGTATTTTTTCTACTTTATATATGTATCAATATAATAGCGTATTTTTTCTACTTTATATATGTATCAATATAATAGCGTATTTTTTCTACTTTATATATGTATCAATATAATAGCGTCCATGTTAATATATAGATACATAAATACATGTAATATTGATGCATGTTAGTATAATAAAATCCCTCTTCATTAATGCAAACAAGACTGGCAAAAGTGAAAAATAATAAATATACAGCGATCTTAACATTTTATTTTATTTGAAATATATAACTGTACACTAATTTGCTAAATCTCTGGATTTAGGACACCACACAGTTGTGAGAATTAAGTGTAAAACACTCAGAACAAAGCCCAGCCCACAGTGTACTCTGTATGTGTGCCTGCCACATTATAATTAGGGTCAAAATCTCCTCTCCCTACCCACTTAAAAAAAATTAGTCTTAGGTGTACAACACAGTGATTTGACAATTCTAAACATTATGCAATATTCATCATGGTAAGTGAAGTCACCATCTGTCACCATACAATGCTATTACAATATTAGTAACTATATTCTCTATGCTGCACTTTTCATCTCTGTGACTTATTTTATAACTGGAAGTTTGTACCTCTTAATCCCCTTCACCTATATTGACCATCCCCTCATCCCCCTCCCCTCTGGTAACCACCAGTTTGTTCTCTGTATTTATGATTCTGTTTCTGATTGTTTGTTCATTCGTTTTGTTTTTTAGATTCCACATATAAGTGAAATCAAATGATATTTGTCTTTCTCTGACATTTCACTTAGCACAATACCCTGTAGGTCCATCCATGTTGTCAAAAATGGCAAGAGTTCACTCTTCTTTATAACATTTCCATCTTTAAAGTGGTGAATTTAGGGGCGCCTGGGTGGCTCAGTGGTTGAGCATCTGCCTTTGGCTCAGGGTGTGATCCTAGGGTCCTGAGATTGAGTTCTACGTTGGGTTCTCTACAGGGAGCCTGCTTCTCTCTCTGCCTGTGTCTCTGCCTCTCTCTCTGTCTCTCATGAATACATAAAATCTTTTATTTTATTTTTTAAAGATTTTATTTATTTATTCATGAAAGACACAGAGAAAGAGAGAGAGGCAGAGACACAGGCAGAGGGAGAAGCAGGCCCATGCAAGGAGCCCGACGTGGGACTTGATCCCGGGACTCTAGAATCACGCCCTGGGCCAAAGGCAGGCACGTAACCGCTGAGCCACCCAAGGATCCCCAAATAAAATCTTAAAAAAAAATAAAGTGGTGAATTTAAGCTCTCTGCTTCTCCCTGTTTGATAGTCAGCCACATCTTATAGTTCAGTACCAGCCCTGTCCTTGAGACACAATGGTAAAGGTCAGAGTAAATGGATTTGGCCTTATTGGGCACCTGGTCACCAGGGCTACTTTTACAGCCCGCAAAGTGAATATTGTCACCATCAGTGACTCCTTCATTGACCTCAACTACATGGTCAACATGTTCTGGTATAATTCTACCCACAGCAAATTAAATGGCACAGTGAAGGCTGAGAACAGGAAACTTGTCATCAATGGAAAGTCTATCTCCATCTTCCAGGAGCAAGATCCTGCCAACATCAAATGGGGTGATGCTGAGTATGTTGTGGAGTTAACTGGAGTCTTTACCATGGAGAAGGCTGGGGTTCACTTGAAGGGTGGGGTACCAAAAGGGTCATTGTCTCTGCCCCTTCTGCTGATGCCTCCATGTTTGTGATGGGCATGAACCATGAGAAGTATGACAATTCCCTCAAGATTGTCAACAATGCCTCCTGCACTACCAACTGCTTGGCCCCTCTGGCCAAGGTCATCCTTGACAACTTTGGCACCATGGAGGGACTCATGATTCATGACTCCATGCCATCACTGTCAGCCAGAACACTGTGATGGCCAAGGGTTTGGTCAGAACATCATACTTGCTTTTACTGGTGCTGCCAAAGCTGTAGGCTAGGTCATCCTTGAGCTGAATGGGAAGCTCATTGGCATAGCCTTCTGTGTCTTCACCCTTAATGTGTCAGTCATGGATCTGACCTGCTGCCTGCAGAAAGATGCCAAATACAATGACATCAAGAAGGTGGTGAAGCAGGCATTGGAGGGTCCCCTCAAGGGCATCTTGGACTACAGTGCAACTGTCTCCTGCAACTTTAACAGTGACTCCCACTCTTTTACCTTTGATGCCTCCATTGCTCTCCAAGACCACTTTGTCAAGCTCATTTTCTGGTATGACAATGAATTTGGCTATAGCAACCTTATGGTCTACATGGTTTCCAAGGAGCAAGAGCCCCCTTGACCATCAGCCCCAGCAAGAGCAAGAAGAGAGAGGCCCTCACCTGCTGGGGAGTCCTTGTCCCAACTCATTCCCCAATACACTGAGAATCTCCTGACCTCTACACAGTTTCCATCCTAGACCTTGTGAAGAAGGGGAAGGACCAGGCTTTTGTCCTCATTTTCCCTTTGTAATGGCTCTTTAGATGACCAATAATGTCCATTTTTGTTAAAGCCCAAAGGCTGTCTCCATCTTACTTAACCCTCCAACAGCATCTTACAGGCTTGGCTACTCCACCTCCTTTCCTACATCTTTTTCTTTTCTAACCTTCCATGGTGCTGTAATTGCCTGGTTTTACTCCTGCCCCACTGGCTGCTCCTTCTTACTCTCATTTGCTGGACCTACTCCTGTATTCAACTTCTGCAGAGAGAATGCTAGTTGTACTCCAACCATCCATTCCCCTGCTCTTCAAAGTAGTAGACACCTGTATTTTTAGGTGGCCATCTGGCTATGTAAAATAATGACAATTTTCTTCTTTTTAAAAGTTTTTTAAAATTTAAATTCAACTTAAATACACTGTATTATTAATTTCAGAGGTAGAATTCAGTGACTCATCAGTTATGTACAACATCCAGTACTCATTACGTCAAGTGTCTTCCTTAATGAGCATCACTCAGTTACCCCATCCCCTCATCCACTTCCCCTCTAGCAACCCTCAGTTTGTTCCTTATAGTTAAGAGTCTTTTATGGTTTGCCTCCCTCTCTGATGTCATTTTATTTAATTTTTCCTTCCCTTCCCCTATGTTCATCTGTTTCGTTTCTTAAATTCTACATGAGTGAAATTATATGGTATTATGACATTTTCTACCTCCCTTTTGTGCCATGGCAGTGTGACTAAGATCTGGCCAAAAGGATGTAAGAACTGACACACACGAATTCTTGCTCCTCTCCTGTTAACAGTAATTCATACTACCTTGAGTGTTAGAGTGATCCAGGATTTGGTTCAGGGCCTCTTGTATTCTCTATCTACACTTTTTTCCATTCAGTTCTGTTGCCTTTTTTTTTGGATTTCATTTATTTATTCATGAGAGACATACAGAGAGGCAGAGACATAGGCAGAGGGAGAAGTAGGCTCCTCATGGGGAGCCTGATGTGGGACTCCATCCCAGAACCTGAATATCATGCCCTGAGCCGAAGGTAGATGCTCAACCACCGAGCCACCCAGGTGTCTTTTTTTTTTTTTTTTTTTGAGAGAGAGACTGTGAACAGGGGGAAGAGCAGAGGGAGAAGGAGAGAGAGAGAGAGAGAGAGAGAGAGAATTTTTTCTTTTTTGAGAGAGAATTCTAGGCAGGCTCCACTCAGTGCAGAGCCCTACATGGGGGTTGATCTCACAACCCTGAGATCATGACCTGCGCTGAAACAAGAATTGGACACATAAGCAACTGAGCCACCCAGGTGTCCTAATTCTGTAGCTGGTAACTCTCATGTCTCTGTCTCTAGTCTGGCTTCTGAACCTGAGTGCAGACCAGTATCTTTAAATGACTACTAGACATTCCTACTTGGTATCTCATAGAAACCTTCAAGTTAACATGGCCAAAATGGGCCTGCTGATCTCTGCTTACCAGTCCCCAAAATTATTTCACTCTGAACTTTTGCCATTTCAATAAATAGCACAATTATCAACCGATATGCTCAGGCAAAGGTCTAAGAGTTATCTTCAATTCTCTTCCCCTCATTTACATCGAATCCATTAGTGGGGGGTGACCTCCAGAAATACATCCTAAATCATACTGCCTCTGTGGTTATAGTTCCATGCTGATACAAGCTTTCCTCACCTGAACCATCCCCTCCACCTATGTGGCCTATCTGCATGCAGCGGCAAAAGTGATCTTAGAAGATCCTATCTTTCCTTAGTAAAATCCTCAAATGGATTCCAATTATAATTAGCATAAAATCCAAAGTCGTTACTGTGTCCTTTAAGGCCTTACCTGATCTAGTGCCTCCATCTCATCTCACCAAGAGCTTTCCCTCTCTGTTTTCCATATTCCATCCAGGCTGGTCTTCTGTCATTTAAACATGACAGATTTGTTGTTTATCCTAAATAGGGTTTATAATATTTTTGAATCTGTGGCTCGGTATTTTTTTCATCAGTTTTAGAAGAGTCTCAGCCACAATCTCGTTCTCCTCCTTCTAGGGCTCCAATTACAGATATGTTGTATCTTTATGCCGTTTCCCATGTCTTATGCTCTTTTTTGTATTTTCTACTTTTTTCCTGTGATTTTGTCTGGATACTTTCTTTTGTCTTACTTTCCAGTTTATCGAATCTCTCTTCAGTTTTGGTAAACCTGCTGTTAAATCCATGTGTTGAGATTTATTTTTATCTCTTTAGCTTTATTCATTTTTTAAAAAATTTTTAAAAATATTTTATTTTTTTAAGTCATCTCTATACCAAAGATG